>NC_133771.1:179263389-179375520 GCF_003597395.2 Chelonoidis abingdonii
ATCGGCCATTAAACCGATTTAAAGTCGCAGTGTAGACCTGGCTTGAGTCTGCATTTTTTTATCAAAACCTATTTGCTATATCACCAGTTCAATTTTTCAGTGCACTGCTGTCTTTGGAATTCTTAGTATAAATCGTGCCAGGTCTATTAACAGTAAACTGCTTCAGTTGTTTTTTGTGTGTGTGTTTTCTGTCACCCCTCTTAACCTCTTGAAATTATAAATTGAATCTTCAAGCTTTATATTAATATCTGCCAATTTTTAAATTGTCTGGCATTATTGGCTACTTCAGATCTGGCCCCAAACTATAAAACCTAAAGTACAAGTATTGTATGAGAGCTCACATCTACTGGAAGTGAAAAACACAGGCTTTATCTGTTGCAAGCTTTATATTTTACATGGTAGGCTTTCTGTCTTTTAAATAAACTATTTTTAAATCCAGCATCTGAATGAATGCATTATTGCTCTAGATGAGAACTATACAATTCCAATCATTCTGTTTTACTCAGATATACTGAGAATATCCTCAAATCTTTCATTGCAACTCCAAACCAGGTACTAGCTGTTTCTGAGTGATGGTGGTAATACTTTACATTAATATAGCATCTTTCTGTAAGCAGGAACATGGGGGAATGGTGCTCCTACACTTTTGATCTCCTGTGCACAGTACATTTGGGGTCACACTGCAGGGTGGACAGAATTTTATTCAGAAATGCACCAGGGGCCACTTCAGTATGGGTGGAGTACCTGCACTTACAAAATCAAGGTTATGCCCCTCAATTCGTCACAGAATAGGAACAGAGCCAAGAGCTCCTGAGTCCTGACTCTCAGCCTTTTGCTATAACCAAAGTACAACATTGCTTTCACAAAAAGAACAGGAGTACTTGTGGCACCTTAGAGACTAACACATTTATTTGAGCATAAGCTTTCATGGGCTACAGCCCACTTTATCAGATGAAAGATAGATATAGATATACACATAAAGAGAACATGAAAAGTTGGGAGTTGTCCTACCAACTCTAATGGGCTATCTTGATTATCACTACAAAAGTTTTTTTCTCTTAATTAATTAGCCTCTTAGAGTTGGCACAGACTAACAAGGCTGCTGCTCTGAAATTTTGTTATTTCAGTGCTTGATTCTCCAAAGGTGCTGAGCATTCCTGTGAAGTGCTACATGTCCTCACAAGGATTACAATGGAAGTTGAGGCTGTTTAGCACCTAGCAGGCCAGGGATGGCTCCAGGCCCCAGCACGCCAAGTGCGTGCTTGGGGCAGCATATCGTGGAGGGCGTTCTGCCAGTAGCTTTCGGCAGCATGCCTGCGGAGGGTCCACTGGTCCTGCGGCTCCAGTGGACCTCCCGCAGGCGTGCCTGCGGAGGGTCCGCGGGTCCTGCGGCTTCGGTGGAGCCACGGGACCAGCGGACCCTCCGCAGGCATGCCTGCGGGAGGTCCTCCAGAGCCACAGGACCGGTGACAGGCAGAGCGCCCCCTGTGGCATGCCGCCGTGCTTGGGGCGGTGAAATGTCTAGAGCCGCCCCTGTAGCAGGCTCAAGTACAACATGGGGGGAGGGATAGCTCAGTGCTTTGAGCAGTGTCCTGCTAAACCCAGGGTTGTAAGTTCAATCATTGAAGGGGCCATTTAGGGATGGGGCAAAAATGGGCTAGACTAGATGACCTCCTGAGGTCGCTTCCAAACCTGATGTTCCACGTTGAATTCTTTTCTAACTTTGAGTCAGGCCTCCATCAAAAACTCAATGAAATCAGTGGGAGCCTTGCTATTGACTTCTGTGGGTTTTGGATTGTGCCTTTAGACTTGCTGAATGTCTTTGATTGGGTAGCTCAGTTTGTACTTCCACTAGGTAGCTTGGTTGCACCCTGTCTTTGCAGCCCTGTCTTTGTTTCTGAGATATAGTGTGAAATTTAACTTGCCGTTTAGTTACTCCTTTTAAGTCAATTCAGCTTATGCATCAGCTCTGTTTTACTTCGAGTCTGACCAGCTCTTATTTTGAAAGTTGTGCTGTTAAGGAATAGTTCCACCACTATTTGTGTCTTCAATTAGAAATAAATCATGATTGACAATCTTAACAACTGGAACTAATTTGAATTTGTTCCTTCAAATGCAGTCTAGGTTGGTAGCCACAAAAACCCCAGAAAAAAAAAAACCATATAGGAAGTATAAGCTCTTATGAACACTGCAATGTTTTGTAGGAGCCTCTTAAAATGCATAGATAACTCAATTTCTCTCTTTATGCGAATGTGAATGGGAAAGTTGATTTCTATGCATCTGTTCCATAAAGCGAGTGTGGGTGGGGAGCTGAAAGCACTGTACAATGAGCATTTTTAACTCTATAAAATGGGAGTCTACTTCTTCCACTATACAACATTTAGGCCATGTCTTCTCTACCACTTATGCCTGTAACTTATATCGTTCAGGCGTGTGAAACAAAACACACACTCCCAAGCGACATAATTTACACCAACATAAGCACCAGTGTGGACAGTGCTATGTCAGTGAGAGAGCTTCTTCCACCAATATATTTGCTGCCACTCGTTGGGGGTGGTTTAATTATGGTGACGGGAGAGATCTCTCCTGCTGGCATAGAGCGGCTACACGAGAGATCTTACAGCAGTGCAGCTGCATCGGTACAACTGTGCTACTATAAGCTGTCTAGTGCAGACATAGCCTAAGAGTAAGACCTATTAACCATGTGTGAGTAAACCTATCGCTCTTAGTGTGGAAGAGTGTAGAACTGATAAATGAAATTGTTTTTAATTTGTTCACTTTATTAATGTAAGTTCTGTTCACCATTCACTACACTTGCCTGCATTGTAACTTCTGTTCAGTTTAATTTTGTATTTCATATGACTTGGCATTGTGCCTCTCTCATACAACTTTGTATTAGAAAATTGGTAGAAAACTTTGTATCAAATGTTATAGCCCTAGATCAGTATTAGTTAGTGAGACACGTTGCTTTTTGCTTAGACGTAGATAAGATCTCCCCCCCCACTCTGTAAGCAATGCCCATTGAACTGACTGAGTGTGATAGCGTAGGCTTGGAGACACCCACCCTCCAGACGCTACCACAGTAACAGGAATGGAGCAGAGCAAAAAACAATACAACTTGTCATAGGGGCCCAATAAGGAAGCAACATATTGACGACCTTCAGGATTAAAAGCAAGCACCTTCTTTAGAAACGCCCTCTTTGAGCTCTGGGACAACACCCAGGAAAAAAAAGCAGCGACAGACCAATGGCCACAGACCGCAGATTTGAATCTGGTCTGGATTTGCTAAGAGGAAGTCTATAATCAGTGTCTTGCGAGGACCCGGGTTCTCGTCTTGTCACCTCGGAGCATCGAACGGATCGGCCAGAAAGCCGGCTCACCGCTCCCCAATCTAACTCACCTGGCCATGCAATTAAGGAGCAACTAGTTGGTAACAGCAAGCAGCTAGTGTGTTTGTTGTTCTGTGTGTGTATGTAAAGCTGACGTAATGCATATGCATATGATAGAGTATTAATTAATACCTGTATTACTAATAAATGTGGCGTTTTGCCTTAATCCCCCTGAAAAGATCCCGTATAGTACTTTGAGTACAACAAGAGGACAAAGGTTCTGCTACAGTGCAGATTTTCTGAACACTGAGCCGATTGGTCTGATATCCTACTTCAGGTAGGGCCTGCAACCTGACACTTCAGAACCCAGGGAGAGTCAATTATTTTTTTTTTTTTTGTCAAGGTCCAAATTTCTTGGTCAAGGTATAGTCAAGGTCCAGACTTCAGAGAAGAAGAAAATGAAAAAATAAGTGTTAAATAAAAAGGGTTTGGGGCCCATTCAAAGGCATCGGGTGATCCAAATTTGGCCCACCGTCCACCTATTGACTACCCCTGCTTCAGAGGAAGCAGTAACATTCTCCAATGCTTGTATTGTTGCTCAAGGAGGAGGACTTCTTTCCTGATCCTTTACAAGTGACCAGCTTATGCACTGAAACATGAGGTTTGGTTACTCTTAACCCAGTCATAGCTCAAGTAAACATGTTCTTAATGATAAAATTATCCAGTGCTTTTTAAAATCAGGCTCCATTATTTATCAGTGAATTCTACATATTGCATAGAGAATGATTTCTTTTTATTGGTTCAAATTGTACTGCACTTTAAGTTCACTGGGGCCAAATATATGCTTCTCCCACTGAAGATTTTCTCGCTGTGCCTGTTCCAATAGACTGGAAAAGGTTGGTGAGTACTCATGACTTCTTTACTGTGCCTGAGATTACTCCTTTTTATCGCAGTGGTTGCTTAGTGGGACCAGGCTGTTATGATCAGAAGCTGATGTACAGTAGAATCTTGCCAATCAGTATCCTTTCTAATTGTTTCCACATTTTAACACATTTACTTCTATATTAAGACTTAATTGGACAATTGGTATAAATGGCATAACTCCACAGACTTCAATAAAGTTATACTAATTTGCATCAATGGATGATCTGGCTCTATTGTTGATATAAAAGACAGAAATAACTTCCTTATATACTTTTAAACACTATAATGAAAATAATTTAAAACATTACAATATCTAAAAAGGTACATACAGGGCTTAATCTTTCTCCCAGGCTTGAGCAGGCTCAAGCATATTTTATTATCTTGCTTTACTTGTTTGATCACTCAAGTCCTGATCCTGCCAGGTCCTGAGCACCCTCTGCTCCTGCTGACTACAACTGCTGACTTACGGGTAAAACTGCTCCTGCTGACTTATGGGTAAAACCCTAATGCTAATCCTGTCTGAAGACGGTGCCAAAACTCCCATCAACCTCAGTGAGAGCAGGAGTTGTCCCTTGCTCACTGAGGAGATAGTCCTGCAGATGCTTAACCATGTGAATAACTTTGACACATGAGTAATTCCAAATGAATGTAATGGGACTATTCATGTGGTAAAGTTACTCACATGTGCAAGCACAGCAAGACTGGACCCTAATTAGTCAAATTCAATTATTCACAAGGATCTCCCAGTTGTGAGTGGGAATTAGTTAGGTTCTGCTATACTCTAATGGAAAAACTTCTAGAGTGAGCCTTTCACAGAAGTTAAGGTTAGTCATTCCATCTGACATCTTCTCCCCAAAGGAATGAATAATAGCATAAGAGATATAACCGCTCCGTTTAATAAGCCCTGTAGGTGGTAGGCAGAAATACTGAAACTCTATAGGCAGGAACAGTCTGTTTTTAATTTACATTATTAGTATAATTGCAAAAATTCAAGCTACAGTAATTTTAGACTCTCACAAACATACAAATGTTAAGATCTGATAACACCAGCTTTCTCACTAACTTGTTTTTCAGTGTTTCAGTTGTAAAAGGATCCAATATGCAGGCTCATGTAAAATCTTTGAGACCCCAGAGGAAACCAGTGAAAACCACTTGTCATGACCGATATTTCCAAGTGGGAAGTAGCGGGGGGTATCACTTTCAGGTTTCCAAAAGAATAGCTGGTTACATTAAAATGAGATTTTGGCATTTGGAGAACTAAAACCAGGCCTAGCTGTGTGCTTTAGAGTCCTATTGCCACAATATCAGTTGATATACATACAATACTGTATGTTGTACAAAGTATTACTTGATATGCATGGTATGTTCCCTACCAGATTTGTATAGGCTCTGGTCAAGCTATACTGTTATCTTTATGATCTCTTCTAATTTACTTGAAAACATGAACATCAAGGGTCAGCTACAACTGCAGTCTCTGAAAGGGTGTTAGGGGAGCCCCTAGCACCAGCCCCTTCTTATGCTGCAAAATGGCGAGTGGGGACTGGGTGATGGCCCCATTTCCACCCCACTGCAGTGGTCTGTACAGGACTGTGTATGTGACAGCTGCATATCTCCCACATGCACCAGTGAGCTCACAAAATGATTGTAACTTAAAGGTATGGTCTAGCTCTAAATCCTTTAATGTAGTCACTGGGCCACACTCATGACTCACTGTGGGGAACCGTTACTCACATGAAGTCCTTAAGCTACTAGAAGAAACTCCTACTCGGAAAAGTCTTTAATTTGCTGTAATTGGGATTCACAGGTTCCAGGGCCAGAAGGGACCACTGTGATCACCTAGTCTGAGCTCCTGGATAACACAGGCCATAGAATTTCCCCCAAATTCCTAGCACCAATCTTTTAGAAAAAACATCCACTCTGGATTTAAAAATTGCCAGTGATGGGGAATCCATCACAACCCTGGGTTCGTGTTCCAATGGTTCATTACTCTCACTGTTAAAAATGTACACCTTATTTCCAGGATGAATTTGTCTAGCTTTAGCTTTCAAGATCAAGTATATAAATCTGTACATTTTGGCTGCATTACTTAAATCAGTTTCACGTTTCTTTTGGAATAATGAGTCTTCTGAGTTTTAAGCAAATAACTCATAGCTGTCAGTTTATCATGCAGCATATAGTATACATGTTTTACATTTAATTGAATCTATTGCTTGAAACCAAAATTTCATTGTAACATTTTTATTAGACATGTAATTCAGTTTCTGAGCAGCCCTGTCAGCAACATCTTTAAAATTATCTATGTGGGATAAAGTTTTTGATCATCAATGTTTACTTTATGTTCCCAGAAATTAGGCATAGGGTCTTTTGCGTATTGGGTCTTGAGTAATGTAAAGAGCAATGCATCCTTCCGCTCTCTTCCAGTGATACCTTCAAAAATACAGAGAGAGATATCAAATAGTGTAAATATTAACATATTTGTAATGCAGGGGAGAATAATGAGGCCTAGTTCTGATCACACTTATGCTGATCTCATGCTGGTGTAATTCCATTGACTTCAGAGGAGTTACTCTTCACAGACACTGATATAAGAGAGGTCAAAAGTGAGTTTAGGAAGCAAGACATAAAGTAAACGAGATGAAATATTCAAGTAGGTAAAAGACTACATTCTGCTTTGTTACATGAGGGTAGCAGCAGAGTAACTCCACTGAGCACTGAATTTAGTTAAAAAAGTCCAGATCTGAACCAGGATTTCAAACACCTAAAAGTTCAGGAATGTTTGCATCTGGTATTGTGGTTTAGGGCCATCTCTCTTACTTGTATACTTACTTATTTAATGTATTTAAAATATTACAGTATTGACCAGAGGCCACAGTCAAGATCATGGCCCGGTGTGCTAAATGCAGTCCATATACATAGTCAGAGAACCTCTGCCCCAAAGAGACTACAATTAAAGGTCCTAATCCAATATGATCTTCCTGGGTGGACCTTTTCAGCCAGGCTTAATCCCACTGACTTCAACTGGATTCTAAATGGACCCACTCTCATTGATCAGATTGCAGGATTAGGGGCTAATGTAAGACAAGTGGGTTCAAAAACCATAGGAGGGAACAGTAGAGGGAAGAGTGAGTGAGTGAGTGTAAGAATCACATGTTTATAGAGAATAGTTTGGAGACAGCACTGTATTGTCAGGACAAAATTAAAAGCGGCCACTTTAGATTTTGCTCTGCTTTAGTAGACAAACAAAATGAGGCCAAGAGTAGTCATGGAAAATGGCATATTTTATACTGTTGAAGCAAAATGATTTCAAAGCCAGAACAATCCTGAGTTTGTAAAGAGATGAAATAGAGGCTCTAACAACATTTTTCTACCTTACATTTCTATAAATGTAAAAAATTATAGTTACTATTTAAAAAAAAATCTGCATGGTACTAAAATATTTTGTAGGTTACAATATAAAGACAATAGAACAAGATCATACACTACTGGAATAATATTTAATCAAATAGATGGCACATGCCAAAGCGTAGCAATATGCTGTGTAGCACTTGTTATAAAACAAAGTAAAGGGGGTATGGGGCTCTGTGGGAGAGTATTTAGTGAAATACTTAGGTGTAACTTCTTATAGTGTTTTGGGTGGAAGTGGCAGTCATGTTAATAGAATTATAGATTTTTGGCTCAATTAACGACATTGAACGTGATTTTTGTGTGTATATACTCTGCTGTTATCTATCACAATGACTCTGTATTAAATTCTATTTAAAACATATTAAAAAGATTACTAAACTCACTAGATAAGTGGCCTGACTTTATAGTTCTGTGCACAATTAGATGGTTTCAAGTCTTCAGATAAGGTTTTTAGTGTTATGGGATATTAATATAGTAGATCCAGTATCAGAAATATTTTTCTTGGGCTGGTGTTCCTCCATAGGAAAGAAAGAGTCATCACTATCATCTTCCTGTACCCAGCTGCACCTACCAATGTGCATGCATTATCCTTTATTTTTCGAAGTGGGGTGCTTTCTCTGCTGGGTGCCTGTGTCACTTTTCACAAGAGTTGGCAGGAAAATGGCATTCTTCCAACTAAAATATCTTCCATTTTCCACTGGAAAACTTCTCACCAACTCTCCTTTGCAAATGGCTTCTCTATCAGCAGCCTACTTAGGGATGGCTGCGCCATGATCCCCTTTCCTCACCAGGATAATGCACATGGGAGAACCTGTGCTCCTGAACTGGCATCTAGATAGGAGGTGCTCATATACCCCAGTTAGATCTGGTATCGTGCTCAGGAAGTCCCTTTCTGAGGGATACGGGCTCTGGCACCCCACCACTTTACTTGTACACACGGTCTTTTCTGGTTGTTCCAATGCTTTTAGTGAGAGCTATTTTCTCTCCCTGGCTCCTCAAGAGGGGATCTAGACTGATCTGTCAGCGCCACGACATTTCCTCCTTGACATCCCTTTGTTTGAGTAATATTGCCTATGCTGATACTGTATTCATTGGGGCTATATTCTGATGTGCCAGTTGACACACACCCTAGTAGGTAGTGAATGAGTCTATTTGCTAGAAGTTTTGTGCAGCTGCCTTGCTCAAATAGGCATGTTCACAGGTCTCCTGTGCATCCCAGTATAGAATTGGGGCTTCTGTTGCCAAAATCATGCATAGAACCGTTGTTTTGCACTCACCTAGACAGGGCAGGGATGAGCAGGCTGTCATCAGCAGCTAGACTCAGTGTTTTACCATCCATAGTAACAACAGATGTGCCTTCCTGAAAGACAAGAACAAGTAGTTGGCTTTTAATTCTTCATGTGCTGTCCCTGGCAGAAAGAAAAAAGGAAAAACTAACATTTCCACGGAAATAATGCCTGAAAACTGCTCCATCCTGTGTGGCCTTTGTTTAAACTTTAGCAGATCTTCCCTGCCTGAGAGTTAGCAACATTAAAAACAAAGCTTCACACTTCATAGTCCCTCCAGTTCCCCATAGCTGATTCATTGCAGCTAACCTAACAGCCAGCTGATCGATATGCTTCCCTGAAAATCACAGAGCTAGACTCCTGGAGTATTTTTCACGCTTTTTTTTTGAGATTTGAAAAGCAGTTCACAAGTCAATGGAGAGCTGACAGAAATTATTGATAGGAACCCATTTATACTGAAATGGACTCATCACTATCCTGTCAGACAGTGATACTTTGAGATGCCAGACTCTTGCCAGCATTAACAAGATCTTGCCTGCTGTATCTTCTACCAGCAGAACACACAAGTTCCTTTTGAGGGTTTTTTTTGGTTTAAAATTAGCATTTGATAGTGAGTCCCTGCAAATTTAAACAGAACAGGAACTAGTGGGACTATCTGGCAGCCTGCCTGACTTATATAAATGGGAACTTTTTCTTCTGTTCTCTTTTCTGCTGGGCTGCAAATCTTCTCTGCTTTGTTTTTGGGATCCTTTGGGTTAGTTCCTGTCTAATGATCCCTGCTCTAAATTAAGGACTGCTGAGCCTTAGAGTCTCTACTATTTCACTTTCACACAAATCAACTTCAGAGCCCTACCTGATTCCTCCTTGGGAATGACAAAAGTCCATGTGTATAACTAGGTCAAGTGCTCTGTAGGGCCAGGGAGGGAAAGCAGAGGAGAGATTCCTGCAGCCCATGGTACATCCTCCGTGGATCTGGGGGAAGGATGCTGGAAGGAATCTAACCCCTATCCGGGATGTGGTGAGGGATGCTAATAACCCCTGACCATTCCACCATGGGAGGGGAGGAAGAAGGGTTACTTTTCAAGCACTGATGAGTGACTGTTGGTTTGAAATTAACTCACAGGTGGTTCCTGGGTTAGGGAGTCGTCTTAGAGAAGGAATCAAAAATATTTTTTTTCTTGCCCATGGGTAGGAAGTTTTCTCGCAGAGTGAGCTGTTCCAGATCTAAATACAAACCCACACTTAGTCTGTAAGCATGTCACTTACCAGCTGCCATATCCAGATATCAGCATTCTTCTTGCTTCCTTCACTTACTCCTTCTCCATAAACTACAGCCTAAAACATAAAATGGGGGAAAGGTTGTGGATTTTATCCCAGGGACTGAAGTATATGTGAATCTTCCTACAGTATGTAAAACATTTTATTTTTAGGGGAAGTGTTTGTGGAATGCGAGATTATTTTACGTACACTGTTGGAATTCACATTACATTTGCTAATCTCTTAAAGATACCTATTGATAAAAGGAGAAGTGATCACACCTGCCACTCCTTATGCTCCTCCATATCCTTACTTATCTGTTTCTTTTGCCTCCTCCCTCTCTGCTTTGCATCTTTATTCTTGCCTCCTCCTACTCTTGGAACAAACACCCTCTCTTCCTGCCACATGGAGCCTGATCCAAAGTCTGTTGAAGTCAATAGAATTTTTCTCATTGACTTCAAAGGGATGCAGATCAGGCCCTCCATGTCCTCCTTTTCCTCCTCCAAAGCCTTATTATTCCTTCTGTTTGCACTGATCTCTCTGACAGCACTTCCATGCCTTCTGTCACTGGAACTGTTTCATATTTCTGAGTGTGATTCTAAGTAATCCAGGGAAGACATGTTACTTTCTACACACTTTGTAGAGGACTGTGTATGTTGAACAGACACTAGATGCTAACAACTTTACTCTCAAGTGGGACTGCATTTGAACTGGTGATCGAGACATGAAAGGCTCTTCCATTGCTGATCCCCTGAATTAATCAGTACCTTATCCTCTCCTATTTTATGATTAAAGAGAGAAATCACATGATTAACAAATCAAAGTTGGCCTCGGTGCCAAGAATATTATCTGAAATGAAGGGAGAATAATGAACAATTTTTATAGCATTTTGCTACTTATTAATTTTACGTAAGAAAAAAGTGGGGGGGAATTATCAAAACAGATATGGAAATGGTTGCCTAATTCCCAGTGATGTCCAATGGGAGTTGGGTACCTGACTGCCATTTGTGGTTTTGATCATTTTTCCATGTCTCTTGACAAAAATAAAAGCTTCTACCTCTGTCTCAAAGTTGTCTCCAAACATGGTCAAGGATTTCTTCTGATTTATTTTTCCACGATGATCATTTAGCCAGATTTGGAAGGAAAATGGATCCATGACTCCAGTGGCATTTAGTGGGAAAGGGGTGTCTTTCAGGAGATCATCTGTAACCAAAGCAAAAGGTTAATAGTAATGAAGCTCTCTTCCACTTGATCCCTGCTGATCATTCTTGATGCCTAAGCAGTTGTAAACACAGATGTTGGCTAATGAGGATGCCAATGACAAGTAATGTGTGCTGTTACAGAATCTTAATTTTGTATTTGATGTTATGGATAATATGCATGTTTCTGTTCACTGACAGAATAGCACTTTCCATAATATGGCTGGTGAATTATGTTTCCCAGATGCTTAGACTAATCACAAGACCAAGCACATAGGTTTTATCCAAATCAGGGCTCGTAGCCTTCTTTCAGTCTCTTTTCAAAAGTGGTTTGCATGAACACATGACACAGTTAGGGTATTATAATTATATTCAGAAATTATGCTATAGATATACAAGAGATCAAAGCTTGTTGCATATTTTCTGGTAGCAGGTTATTCATTCTCTTTCCACACTGGTCCCTAAAACTGGTAAAATCATGCTGATAGGCTGATTCTCATCTCTGTGATTTCAGTATGACCTCTATCTAAATAAGGCCTGTTTTTCACATATTCAGCAATGAAATTCTCTTCATTTCCTCTCCACCGTGTGTTCTGAGGCATTATGAAGGTTGACAAGAGTGAAACAAATCGGTTATCACAGTCTTAAATTTAATAAAGAATCTTTCTCATGATGTTCATGCAGTTGTAGTTGGAATTAATTTCCAGTAATTCTCCTTCATAACTGGTCTATTTTAAAACAGTTAGAGGGCTGAATTCAGCTTCAATTTTTGCTAATGAGGTTCAAGGTTGCTTGTGTTGCTATTATTTGAAATTAACTTCAATCATCCAAAATTATTGGAGGGCTGGAAAAATAACTGCTGTACAGTGAGACTTTAAAAGCTCAAACTATTTGTTATCAAAAAAAGATTGGACTTGATTATGATATAGAAGTACTTTCATGGGTACACAATAGCAGGTAATAAAAGGCTTTTAATCTAGCAGAGAAAGACATAACAAGAACCTGTGATTGGAAGTTAAGGATGGACACATTTAAAAATTTGTGCCTAATGTCTAACTTGACAGAGAAGGTGAATAACCATTGGTACAAACTACCGAAGGAGTTGGTGGATTCTCCATCTCTTGATGTCTTCAGGTCAAGATTCGCTGCCTTTCTAGAAGACATGCTTTAGCCAAACACAAGTTACTGGTCTACATACAAGGGTAACTGGGTGAAATTTAATGGTCTATGTATTGCAGGATGTCAGACTAGATGATCTAATTGTTTCTTCTGCCCTTAAACTCTGTGAATCCATCAGTCCCCAGTAAACTGCAGAGATAATGCAGTTATCTCCAGCTATGCCTATACTGACAATTGGTAGGGTGACCAGACAGCAAGTGTGAAAAATCGGGACAGTGAGTCGGGGTAATAGGAGCCTATATAAGAAAAAACTGCAAATATTGGGACTGTCCCTCTAAAATCGGGACAGCTGGTCACCCTACAATTGAACGACCACGGCGCTTTCTTGCTGACAAAGCTAACCCCGATCATTGGAGGTGGAAGTTTTTTGTTGGCAGTAGACAGACAGCGGCTACACTGCACGACTTTTAGCAACATGGCTGTGTCATTACAGACGTGCCTCTAAGGCTATGTCAACATGCTGGCAATGGAACAACACTTTTTGTCTTTCAGAGGTGTTAACTTCCCCCCTCTCCCACCTGAAAGACAAAAGTTTTGCTGGCGACAAGTGCCAGTGTGAACAGCAGGAGCTGCTAGGTAGAATGTTCTGAGAAGGGGTGGAAAATGCCTCTGGGGTGCTTTTTCAACTAATAATTCCACGCAAGTAGATGCAGAAAAAAAGTCACTGACTCCCAAAGGCATCAAGGTAATCAACACACAACTGAATCTTAGATTTTGTCTACACTACCAAGTTTTGTTGCCTAAAACTGCCTTTTGGCAACAAAACAGTGAGTTTGTGATGACGTGATCCCACCATTCAGAGCTTGTTTCCCTAGCCCAAAAGTGACAGTCTACCCTATGCAGTTGCTCTGTGAATGTCAAAAGCAATGTAAAGTTGCTGCTATCCATTTCATACAGAATGATGGGGGAGGGATAGCTCAGTGATTTGAGTATTGGCCTGCTAAACCCAGGGTCATGAGTTCAATCTTTGAGGGGGCCATTTAGAGATTGGGGGTGGGGGGGAACAAACTGCCAGGGACAGTTCCTGGTCCTGCTAGTGAAGGCAGGGGATTGGACCCAATGATCTTCAAGGTCCCTTCCAGTTTGATGAGCTAGGTATATCTTCCACACACACACATATATATATATATAAATAAATAGGTCAGATGCCTGTAAGTCTTCCTCTGTCAGTGATTTCACAATTCACTGCACTGCTGTGCACAATGTCTCTTGATGCTTAACAGAGCATAGTAGAGCAGTGCAGGATCCATCCCTTCTCACAAAGATGCTGGGGTGCACAGCAGAGAAGGGCCATTACAAAAATGCCACAAAAGGAAGCTGGAAGCCCATGGAGTGCTGGGGGACAAAGCAATGCATCATGGGACATTTAGTTAGGTCCCAAGATGCATCATGACCCACTCTACTTTCCCACAACAGAAGTTCTCACCCTTCACTGGGGTATATGTACCTACAATGCATTGCTCACACGGTCAATGATGGTGTCCCCAATGTGGACATCTTCTGTTGCCAGAGAGGGCTAGTGTGAACAAGCTTTTCTGATTTTTTATTATATTGACACTGAAAAGTTGGCTTAAGTTGACAGAACTTGGTAGCATAGACAAAGCCTGAGTCACAGCACAGATAATGTTGTGAGTATTAGAAATGTAGTTTCATTCTGTTGATTATATGATGTTCTCCTTCCTTTTCTCTAGAAATTACAAACCTCACTGAATGTGTTATCACACCATGGTATCCTGAATGTAAATTGCCACAATTTTTTCATCGTGTATATGATCCTTGTACAACAGTTTTTATGAGAAAGGTCAGTGCATGAAATGCAATGCACTGTGTTAAACATGCTATCACAGTTTAATGGATGATTATATGTATCAAACCCCTTTCAGCGGCTTTTGATCTAGAAACATCCTCTTCTGTCATATAAATTAAAATCTCTATTATATCAATGCATGCTAAAATAAACAGGTTGACAAACCTCCATTTATAAGCAAACCATTTATTTTTGTAATGCTTCTCTCCATTATATAAAGCGTTAACACCAGAAGAAGGAATCTTTTGGTTAAGCCTCTTGTTACTTAACATTTATTTTAGCAAAAGGCATCTTATTCTGTCTTATCCAGCTCTATTGCTGAACAATTTTGTTTTTGTAAAACAAAACAAAGCAGAAAAAACCCTAGAAATGGAGTGACACAATGAGGAAAAAACATGGCAATAAATCAGTTAATTTAAGGTGGGACCGCAAACACTAATAAGAATTAATTCTGTTTGTATGGTTACTGCATGGCGTTACTACAGGGCAGAGTAAAAATTGTCTGGGTGCCTTAATTGTCCATTTTCATACCTGAATATGTTTTGGATTTCTTTTAGATTTAACTAATTTCATAGGTTCATAATGCTCATTTTTGGGATAATTACCAAATGCATATAATGTTCTTCATCCTTAAATTATAGATATGAATTCTCAACTTCAGCTGCATCTTAACCTAGGTTTTTTGGCTGGGAATGTATGTAAAATATTTTTATAGTTCATATCTACACATAACAGCAGAGAGAAATTGAAGACATTCCACCATGGTACTTAGTGCAGTTAGTATTCTAACTGATTTTTAGATGCTTTGTTTGGTTCACAGTAATAGTCTGCTTTATTGAGCACTATTTAGATAGCAGAGTCAGGGCCGTCCTTAGGATTTATGGTGCCCTAGGCGAGATTATTAAACTGGTGCCCCTGTGCCTGTCTTGCTCTTAGCAACACAAACATAAGCTTACACTATTGGAAAACTTGCCACATGCATGTTATTAAAACCAGTTTAACTTAATTAAGCACACTGTAATGCTGATGGACTAGCACTAAAGAAGCAGCACTATAGAAAAAATTCTGATATGACAGAATGATGCAAATAATATATTTTTTTTAATTTATCAACATTTTATTGGAAATTTATATGAAGAGGTATTGAAACAAAGATTTGTTTTTAATTAAAAGCAATCTTTCTGACTTTTTTGGCTGCAAAATCAGTAATAATATCATCGTATGACAAAGACAAAGTCGTGTCTTGTTCGATTGCAAGAATAGCAAGACCAGTTAAGCGTTCCTGACTCATTGTAGAGCGGAGATAGTTTTTAATGAGCTTTAGTTTTGAGAAACTCTGTTCTCTTGATGCTACTGTTACAGGAATTGTCAGTAGAATACGAGTGGCAATGTACACATTAGGATATATGTCAACAAGTTTGCTGGTATGAGTAAACCGTACAACGTCCATTATCAATTTTGCATGCGGCAACATGGATGACAGTGTACTCAATTCTTCGTACAGTTCAAGTCCATTTAAATCAAAATGATCGCCGTGCTTCAGGAGGCTCTCTAGGTCAGGGATCCCCAACACGGTACCCAAGGGTGCCATGGCGCCCACAGGGGCCTCTCAGTGCACCTGCGTATTGGCCAGCGGACGAGCATCCGCTGAAATGCCACTGAAATTTGGCAGCATTTCGGCGCTGACGCCTCTGGATGACACTGCTTGCTGCTGTTAAGCAGCACCATCCAAAGGCATCATCGCTGAAATGCCGCCAAATTTCAGCAGTTACAGTTACAGTTGTTGGAGGGCTCTATTTAGCAGTAACAGGGCTATAGGAAAGTCAGTCAACATTTTTTGTTTCTCTGATGAAAACTGACCCACTCCCTTCCCCATACCAAACTTGTCACAAATAATTGTCAACAACTTAATTTTCTGTTTTTGGCTAAGAAATTGATTTTTTTAAAAAAAATATTGAAATTGAATTCAGGATTGTTAGCAAGCATTTTTGGCAAACAAAGTTGTTAAATGACAATCTAAATGGCAACACAGTACTGCTTTCATGCTTGGCTCACCCCCCAGCCTGCTGGTCCAACAGCTGCAGTAGAGCAGGAGATAGGTGGAAAACTACGGGACCCCAAAATCCACCTCTTGGGGTGCAGAGTGGCAACTGCAGCAGCAAACCCTCAGGTCCGATCATACGCCAATGGGCACCACCGCTAGCCCAATGGACCATGGTGAAGTTAGCACATCATCTAATCTCAGGGATGGGGCACCCATGAAGCCACAGCAGCTCATCCTGCCCTGTGCAGCTCCCCCCGGATGAGATGGATCACTGCCAGCCCAGGGGAGAGATGTGCTCCCCAGCTAGGGTGACCAGATCCAGGTGTCCTGATTTTAAAGGGCCAGTCCTGATATTTGAGGTGTTGTCTTATATAGGCACCAATTATCCCTATCTAGAGTGACCAGACAGCAAGTGTGAAAAATCAGGACGAGGGTGGGGGGGAATAGGAGCCTATATAAGAAAAAGACCCAAAAATTGGACTGGTCCTATAAAAGTGGGACATCTGCTCACCCTACCCCAACCTCCTGTCCTGATTTTTCGCACACGCTATCTGGCTATCCCCAGCCCAGCCCTGTGCAACCCTTCCAATCCTGGCTGCCTGCTGAGGAAGTGAGTTACTTTCACTTTTATTCCTCAGCAGGCAGCCAGCCAGTCTCCTCTCCCCCACAGCACCTCACCAACCCAGCCCTGATGGAGGGGAGGGGAAAGAGAAAGGTGCTCCATGGGAGGGAGGGAGAAACAGAGGGGGTGCTCTGTGGGGCAGAGGGGAGAAGAATAGATGTTATGGAGGACAACAAACGATACTGCCAGAGCCGCTGAGCCTGCCTCACCTCACGCCAGGGGAAAGAGTCACACTCACAGGTGATTTCCTTCCCTCACCCCTTCCCAGAGACACCAGCAGCCAATCCTCTCCCTCAGACTGTGCTGCATTCTGCTCTCTCTAGGACCCAACAGCCCTGCTTTTACATGCTCCACTGCTTCCCATCTGTTCAGGTTCTCACAGAGCAGTGCCCCCAGACCTAGTGGTGCCCTAGGCGGCTGCCTATTCTGCCTATGGCTAAGGACGGCCTTGAGTGGAGTTACTTCCACTGTCACAGAACATATGGCACTGTTTAACTGGGAAAAACTTTCTGGAGCTCAACAAGTGGCTTAGTCGTAATGCTCCCTATCATGGGGGAGACCTGAACATGGGACCAGTGTTTCTCAATCCAGGCTGATATGGGAGGAGAACAGTGAGGTGTATCAGCAAGTTCAGCTCCTCTTGGGACATTACTCAGCAGTGACACACTTGGTTTCCAGTTGTTAAGGTTCCCAGTGAGAGGTTTAAAAGGAAGTACAGTGCTCTTGGCCTGGAGGAATAGTAGCAATAGTTTGGGAGTTTGAGGGTGAGCATAGAGATAGTTTTAAGCAAGGGAAACTGGGGGTCTTTGTGGGTTCAAATGACACGTGAAGACCCCTGCAAGGAGAAATCCCCTACCTTGTTTGTTTTTCTAAGCAACAAGGGGAAACTGATCCAAAACTGGAAAGAGTCAGTCTGAGTATGGGCCCAGGAGCCGATTATAACCCAGGATCTGCTGCTCATTGATTGTGAGGCCCGTCTTGCCAGCCTTACTCATGCTAGTGTCTCACTGATGGACTTCAGTGTGGCAGCCAACAGGGTGTCATAACTTATGGTTGGTATAGGCCTGCAGCAAAATCACTACCCCACCCTCTGTCAAGGCAAGTGTGATGCAGGGAAGGGATTGTGGTTCTGAGGGGTTGTCTCAGGCCAAAAAAGGCTCAGTCTGGGGTGTTGCCCCACCTGTCCCCCTCGCTTGCAGCTGTGCCAAAAGGCACACTGTAGCCCTTATCCAATGGTTTCAGTTAAATCCCATATATAGATCATTAGGGTTGGAAGGGACCTCAAGAGATCGTCTAGTCCAACCCCCTGCTCAAAGCAGGACTAATCCCCAAATCGCCCCCTCAAGGATTGAACTCACAACCCTGGGTTTAGCATATGAGATGGAGGATGTTACTTTCAGTCAGGGAAACTTAGATTCACAAAGTACTTAGGTGCCTATGTCTGGGTCTAGGCATCCAACTCCCAGTTCTAGGCTCCACTATGATTCACAAAACTCCTGCTAAATTCTGTAAGTACTTAAATTTATTTGGCACCTACGTTTTTGCAGTAAATAGTTCCTTAGGTGCCTGGGCTTCTGCCTCTGGGCATGCACTCTAGGCATCGCTCTAGGCATCTGGTCGCCTGTCACAAACCAGGGGAAGATGGGCGTTCAGCCACTGAACTCACGGGATTGGTTAGGCCTTATCTGAGGCTGCCTACTGGATCTGGCCCCTCAGGTGAGTTCAGACAAAACAGTGGAGGAAAGGGAGGGAAGTAGAGGAGGAGGATGACCTCTTTGTAACTTGTAGCCAATGGCTAGGGTACTCACCTGGGACATGGGAGATACCTGGTTCAAGTTCCCCCTACATCTGATGAGGAGAAGAGAGTTGAACAGTGATCTACCTTTCACGGGCACTCTGATGAGATATTCTGATGGGTGGGGGGCTTCCTAAGCTGCTGTTGAATTATGGATAAATACTTAGGGGCATTTGGGCCAGAGAGAGAGTGCACAAACATGAGTGACTCTATAGCATAGTGGCTAGAGCACTCATCCAGGATGTGGGAGACCCAGTCCCCCTGCTCCAGTGACTTTTAATTATTTATCCACAGTGGAGCAGCTTCAACAGGAGAGACGGAGAGAGTCCCACATTGCAGGCAAGGTAAACAGGCATTTCGTTACAACCTAACAACCATGGGAACTGAGTGTCTCTTATCCCCCAATTGCTTTTGTTTTGATAGGACTGATTATGTTTATGGATGTTTTGTTCTCTTGCTTTAACTCATTTCTAAGCAAATGGGTCTCTCGATACTTCCTTAACATTTGATATGCTAATGGCACTATGAGACAAGTAGCAAACACAAATTAATTTATTGGGGGCAGTGGAACACGCAGGCAAGATGTAAGAAGACAGTACTTTCAAACTAGACAGCCAAAAGCATTAGTATATTTATCCCCCAAACGCCATATCATTAAGTGGAACATCAACTCTAAATATTTTCATACATGTCCTAATATTGAAGAGCTTCATTTAAAGAGTTTAATAGTTAGGTCCATTTTTATAGTTCATTACTAGTAAATATTCATACTGTGAAAATGCAGTGTGAAACCATTAGTGTTATAAACTCGCTGTGCTTTTTTACAGCTTTGGCTGATGAAGTGTGACGATATGCTAAATTGAAAAAAACATCAGGTTTGCTGAATGAATTTATAAAAGAAAATGACACTTTTTGGAGCAGGTCAGTTTCAGTTAAACAATGAAGACTGAGACTAGGTCTATGTGGCTTTGCAAAAAGGATTTAGTGGGAGGGGAGGAATTGGTTTCAAGAAACTTCAATAACTTCAAACCCTTGCATGCGAGTAGTTCCAGTCTGTCCTTCCTTCCAGCTTGCACTTCAAAGGAGACAGGGAAGGGCAACCTCTCTTTCTCCACTGAATGGAGCAAAGGGTGTGCATGCTTCAAATTGTAAAAGGCTTCTGCAGGGATGACTGGCCTGCAGTGTCTCAACACTCTGGCAGGCATTGAGTCTGTGGCCTGGTCTACACTACACAATTAGGTTGACATAAGGCAGTTTATGACAATCTAATCATGTTAGTGTCTACACTTGTCCTGCCGATGCAAGTGCCCTACTACACTGACATAATAATTTCACCTCCACAAAAGGCATCGGGCTTGTGTTGGTGCAGTTAGGGTGATGCAGTGTCTGTGTAGATACTGTGTTACCTGCATCCGCAGTTAGCACTCTTGTCAACAAGAAAGCTGGGCAGCTAAAGCCCAGCTGTTCTCCGCTCCTCTGGAGAGTGGGGTAGCTGGACCCCGCCCTTGGCTGGGAACTGGGGCAAGAATGGGCCCCACTCCTGGCTGGGAGCTGTGAAATTGACAGGGCTGCCCAGCTCCCAGTGAGGAGCCGATAGAGTGGAGGTGGGGGGCAAGAAGCTGGGGCAGCTGGGGCAGCCAGAAGCCCCAGGAGGATTTTCCCCCGGCATGGAATGGGGAGATTAGAAGCCTTGGGCAGCTTCCCCCGACTCCTGGGGAGGGACAAGGAGCTGAGTGGGGGGCAGCCTGCTGAAAGTCCATGAGCCTGTGGGGCAGCAGGGCTGCTGGCAATAAGCTGCCAAAGGAGCTGAGAGCCTGGGCTCTCGGCTCCCTATACTGCCCCTTTTAGTGTTTCTGGTGAGAACATGTACCACCAACCCAAGGAGGGTAGCGTGGACATGCACCACTGCAGTCAGGGCCGGTGCAACCATTTAGGCAGACTAGGCGGTTGCCTAGAGTGCCAAGATTTGGGGGCACCAAAAAGCAGCGCCCCCCAATTTTTTTTAAGTGGTTGAGCCACCCGCTGCTGCTGGGATGAAGAAGGAATCTGAGCTGCCGGCAGCAGTGGCAGTGGGCAGCCCAGGGTGTCCCCTGGATCAGTGCACCTCCGCAGCAGCCGGCAGCCCAGGAAGTCCGCTGGGTCAGTGTGCTGCCGCGGCAGCCTGCAGCCCAGGGTATCCCCTGGGTCAGCGTGCCGCCGCCGGCAGCCCAAGCATTCCCCTGGATCAACGCGCCGGCAGCCGACAGCCCCGGGATTCCCCTGAGTCAACGCGCCGCCGCCGGCAGCCCAGGGGTTCCCCTGGGTCAGCGCATCACTGCTGGCAGCCCTGGGGTTCCACTGCGCAGTCGCTGCTTCACTTCTCCCGCCTCCCAGGCTTGCGGCGCCTAACAGCTGATTGGCTCTGCAAGCCTGGGAGGAGAATTAGAGCAGGGCAGAGTGCTTGGGGAGGACACGGAGCAGAGGTGAGCTGGGGTAGGGAGGTACCGCAGGGCTCCTCGGGCCAGGCGGTGAGGAGCTGCCGTGGGGTGCGAGGAGCTGCCACGGGGGTGGGGGACACACTGCAGGGCAGGAGGGAGCAGGAAGCTGCTGCAGGGCTGAGGGGGGTGCAAGGTGGAAGTTTCGCCTAGGGCACGAAACTTCCTTGCACCGGCCCTGACTGCAGTAATTACTGCTGTGGCTGTAAGTTGACTAAATATAGGTTGACTTACATTTTTAGGGTAGCCGTACTCTGACTGAGACATGTTGACTCTGGGAGCTTTCACTGCTGCCCTCTGCCTGCATGCTCGCCGCTTTACTTTCACCAGGTTTACATGCCTCAACTTTGTCATTATTTGCATCAATAAGTTGCTGTTTTTCTGGTTTTATTGAGCTTCTTTAGCTATTTGTACAGCAATAATAGTGTGTTTAAAAATAAATATCACAGCACTTCAGTAATAGCATTGCTAGTGCAGGCCATTTATGTTACTTTAAAATCAACATCACTTTGACTGGATGGGAGGGATTAGTCTACAGATAAAAACTACAAGGAGTCCAGTGGCATCTTAAAGAAGAACAGATTTATTTGGGCATAAGCTTTCGTGGGTAAAAAACCCCCACTTCTTCCGATGTATAAAAGCTTATGCTCAAATAAATCGGTTTGTCTTTAAGGTGCCACCAGACTCCTTGTTGTTTTTGTGCATACAGACTGACACGGCTACCCCCTGATACTAGTCTACAGATAGAAGAGCATCGATCGAACTACATCCAAATTTCTAACACCTCAAATTTCAAGGGAGCATGGTCTGGATCTGGGTTTTTGTTCGGTCCATTATAAAATATACACCATTTGCAAAGATTAGTGATTTTTGGCTGCCCATCTTCAGACATCTGAAAGGAACCTGATTTTCAGAAAACAGATGCTCAGCAGGTCACTTTAAGGTATGGGAAGTTAGTCATCCAAAAACTGCAATACTTCAACAACAACAACAAAAAGGCAGGGCCAAAATGTAGATTTGGATGGATTTGGCTCTGGGTCATATCCAGAGTTTGAAATTTAGATCTGGGATTTTACTTCAAGCCTTTCTCTAGCTCATTGTTTTGGTTTCTGAGAGCTCAGATCCCCTTGACCTCAACCGAAAACTTTAAATAAAAATATTGATGAAAACAGTAATTTTTGCCCTATTTTGGGATTTAAATTATGTCAAACCACCAAGTCTTGCATGGTTTTCATCCACCACTAGACTGGGAATACTAACAATCCAGGCTAAGCTTGGGCCTTTTGGATTCTGTAACCTGGCAAAAACTCAACTCGTTATGGGTTTTATTACAAAAAGCTCTGATTCAGCTGACTCAGAGTCCAATTCAGCCCTGGCACAATGGGTGCGTGTTCTAGAGTCTTCAGTGGGACCTGCATTTGTGTGCAGCAGAGCTGAATTTGGTTCATACTCTCCACTGGCCCAAGATGCAAGACTTGAAAATTCACTCTTGCACCCAAGTGTTTTGCATGGCCAAGTAAATCTGAAACTACATCTCAAAACTAGCGCCTGCTTTAAGAGACACTGGAGAAAACCCTACTTATAATTCAAATGGCAGGAGTAATACTGCTTTCACACTACCTGTATAATACTTCTACGTTGGCCACAAATGATATCATCACTTCTGTTTCATTCTGTTACAGGCAATAAAACAAGTACATTTTCAGCAACCCTCTCTGAGATGTTACTAAGGAAAGGAACAGTCAAGTATAGAAAATTTGATAAAATATGTTATGGAAAACTTCATAAACTGTGAAACCAGCTACATGCACAAATTCCCATGTCATCATGCTAAAAGGGCTTATGAGAGAGAATACTGTTTAGGTGAGATTCTGTGCCATTGCTTTAGGAGGAGCAGCCTAACAGGCATAGTTTTAAGCTACTTTTTGCACACTCCTGTCTAATAGGGTTGACAATTTTTTATGCACACAAAACCGAACACCCTAGTCCTGCCCCCTGCCCTGCCCCTTCTCCAAGGCCCTGCCTCCTGCTCACTCCATCCCCCTTCCCTCTTGTCACTCGATCTCCCCACCCTCACTCACTTGCTTATTTTCACCGGGCTGGGGCAGGGGATTGGGGTGTGGGAGGGGGTGAGGGTTCCAGCTGGGGGTGAGGGCTCTGGTGTGGGGTGATGGATGAGGTATTTGGAGTGCAGGAGGAGGTTCCAGGCTGAGGCAGGGGGTTAAGGTGTGTGTGTGGGGGGGTAAGGGCTCTGGCTGGGGGTGCAGACTCTGGGATGGGGCTGGGGATGAGATGCTTGGTGCGTAGGAGGGTGTTCCAGGCTGGGACCGAGGAGTTCAGAGGGCGGAGGGGATCAGGACTGGGGTAAGGGGTTAGATTGCAGGAGAGGGTCGGGTGCAAGCTCTGGGCAGTGCTTACCCCAGGTGGCTCCTGGAAGCAGCAGAATGTCCCCACTCCAGCTTCTGTGTGGAGGTGTGGCTAGGCGGTTCTGCATGCCACCCCGTCTGCAAGCGCCGCCCCCACAGCTGTAGAACCAGCGCTTGGGGCGGGGCAGCGTGCGGAGCCCCCTGGCTGCCCCTACACATAGGAGTCGGAGAGGAGACATGCCGTTGCATCTGGGAACTGCATGGAGCCATAGCAGGCAGGCAGCCTTAGCCCCGCTGTGCTGCTGACCGGAATTTTAACGGCCTGGTTAGTGGTGCTGACCAGAGCTGTCAGGGTCCCTTTTTGACTGGGCATTTCGGTCAAAAACCAGACACCTGGTAACCTTACTGTCTAAGTGAGAGCAGGCTTTGGGCCATAATGCTCTCCAGAAACTCCACATATCTGTGTGCTGTGCCCCCCGCAAAACCACACCCCCCGTGCCAGGGCTTGAGTGGGGAGGTTAGGAGACAGTCTTGTGGCTGTCTTCTCTGTGCTTGCATCAGAGCAATTCTCCTGCAGCGGGAACAGAGGTTTTTATGTTTCTCTGGCCTTTCTATCCAGCAAAGAGGTGCTGGAGTGGAGATGGGGAAATCACACCCTTTTACTTTACAGTTTGCATCTTCATTACTTTTTTGTTCTATTTGCATTCATCTCCTTCCACCTCTTCTTAACAAATCTGTTTAGCTATAATTCCATAACTTGGCATATGTTAAGGTTTAATTGTTCCTGCTAACAATGAGTTATATCCTAAGATTCTCTACCCAGATATGTAAACCTAACTCTCCATGCACAAGCATATCTCCCATAAACACTAATATCTTTAAATAATGTACATAACTCGAGACAGCTGCATTGTAATTGATGCAATCAAACGCTATTCTAGGCAGATTATTTTACTGACAATGTCAATTAAATATCTAGGCTCTGACATTGGTTCAGGCTCTCCCGGAGTCAAACTAGGGTCGGTTACCCGCGGGCCACTTCCGACCTCCCCCTCTCTGGGTATCTGTGTCTCGCCGGCGTCTTCCAGTGGGTCCCAGACCACGGGTTCCTCAGGATACCAGGCACAGAGAAGCTCAGGCAGCTCCTCAGGATACCGGGCACGGGGCAGGCTCATCCAGTGCTCCTCAGGATACCGGGCATGGGGCAGGCTCATCCAGTGCTCCTCAGGATACCGGGCATGGGGCAGGCTCGGCCAGTCCTCCTCAGGATACCGGGCACGGGGCAGGCTCGGCCAGTCCTCCTCAGGATACCGGGCACGGGGAAGCTCAGGTAGCTCCTCAGGATACTGGGCATGTGGAAGCTCAGGCAGCTCCTCAGGATACCGGGCACGGGGCAGGCTCGGCCAGTCCTCCTCAGGATACCGGGCACGGGGAAGCTCAGGTAGCTCCTCAGGATACTGGGCATGTGGAAGCTCAGGCAGCTCCTCAGGATACCAGGCATGGGGCAGGCTCGGCCAGTCCTCCTCAGGATACTGGGCACGGGGAAGCTCAGGCTGGGTGGGAGCTCGGCCACCCGCGTCTGGTCCTTTCGGCGGCCGGCCTCCGAGTGAGCACCGGGACTGGGCTTTTATACTTCCTGTCCCGCCCCGGGATTTCTGGGGGGCGGGAACTGGTGGTGGTGGCTCTGCCCACTCTGGCAGCGTCAGTTGCTCGGCCCCCTCAGGCACAGCTGGGAGCCAGGGTGCCTCACTACAGGCCCACTGTAAACTCTTCAGGGCATGCTGGGTCTGTATCACTGTGGTCAGGATTGCCATGTAATACATATAGAAAATGTCTAGTGTTCTAGATGCAGGCCTAGAAATTGAGAATCATGGATTCTATTTCTGAGTCTGCTATTGACTTGCTGTATAACCTTGCAAAATTATCTCACCCGCCTTGTCTCTCTAATATCCTAGGACCATCATGGTGACAACAACATTGCATATGACTTTGGGCAAGCCCTTTTGTATCTTTGTGACTTGATTTTGACCTTCTATAAAACAAGGGTAATACCTACCTCACAAGAGTGATGGGAAACTTAAATAATTTCTCAAAAGCCCTTTAGATCTCCGTAAGGAAGGGGCTTGCGAGGTGCAAATTATTATTACTACTATTAAATAGCCCTCGGTGTGGGTAAGGCAAAAGACAGCAGATTGATTCTCTTGGTGCACAGTCTGTTCTAGATGTTGCTGTCTGGGGTGCATTTGAAAAGAGAAGAAGGAAATTAACCAGTAAGTTCGTGTCCTCTAATAAGGTGACTGATCTAAGCTTTGGTTCTGGTGACCAAAGATTGAACAAAAAAAGGAAGAGCATTTTGACACAGCATTTTTGTGATTTCTCTAACAATGTCATTAAATACATATGTGCAAAAGAGCAGCAATGGCTCAGTTCTCATGGCAAAGCATTAGGAGAACTCTTTAAGATTATGGCTTGTGCTCTCCCTCACTTGGTGGAGTCTGAGCTGACAGTATTACAGAACAGAAGAGATCTCTTTGTGTCTTGGGATTTTTTTTGGCGTGGGTTTGGTGGTCGTTCGAGTGCACTGTGTTCAAGGAACTCCTCTGGGAACCATGGTTTAGAATCCTGAGATTTGTAGGAAATTTAGAGATTTGGGATTAAAGGTTTTGTGAAAGTTTTCATATGGCAAATTATGTAAATCAATGTGTAACTCAGTGTTTTCCCCAGGAATTGAAATTGGGGGGTTGTCAAATTTGCAGCGGAGGGGGTCGGGGCCGATGAGGGGTGAGACCGTGAGGGTGAAGGTGGGCTGTATGGCACCATGGTAAAAACTGAAATGTTTCATGATCATTTTATTAGATTTAACTCATGTTTTAAAATCAAACAAATTAAAGTTGCCTACTCAAGCCTTCTACAAAGCACTAAATCTATGTCCTTCTGGGTTTCTTGTTCTAATTTTGCACAACTCTGTTAATGAACTTCTTGAATGCATTTGATAGAGCTGCAAACTTCTCTGGAAAATATGGTCGAGTACAAGCTTTGCTCAGAGTAAAGTGTAACCCTAATCTCTCCTATACGCACTGCAGAGACCATCTACTCCAACTAGAACTAGTACATGATGGAGACTCTTCAAAAGACATTAAAAAAGCTATAAATGTAATGTCTTCATTATAGTCTTTTTTTTCAGCAAGAGTCCACAAAGACTGAATATCTAGGAAAATACAGAAAATACCCTGGGACTGAAGTTCAAATTAGTCCAGCCTGGGAAAACCCTCTGGGGTCCAATTGACAAGCATTTAACTCTTCTAAGATGTGGGTTGTCACAGATGCAGCTGATGTATCTTCTATAACTTGAACATCTAGAAATGCATCTACTGGCCTACCAATGACATCAAGATAACGTACACAGTGACTTAATACTTGATGCCCGTTTGCATCAGTGCATTTATCAGCCACGTATGCAAATTTTTTGAATGTGGTGAGAGAATTCTTCACTTTTTCAATTGTTGAGTCATTCACTGTTGCACCACATGCTTCTAGCCAGTCAGCTGAGTTTCTTGCAGAAAGATAGTGAGCATTTGCTGGTCTTGTTCAGAACCAGTGTTCAACTTCAGGATGAACAAGTGACAATGCATTTAACATTGGCCTCCAGTTTGTAGTGTGTGGTATCTCTTGCTTATATAGAAAGTATGATGCTACAGCCATGTTTGTTCGCATGAACTGTATTGTGTTTCCAGCATTCTTAACAGCCTCATTAACACTCATTGAGTAATAGACTTTAAGGTCAGAAGGGACCATTATAATCACCTAGTTTGACCTCTTGCACAATGCAGGCCACAGAATCTCACCCACCCACTCCTGTATCAACCCTGTGTCTGAATCACTGAAGTCCTCAAATCATGGTTTAAATACTTCAAGGTGCAGAGAATCTTCACTTACCCGTGTTGTCCTTGATCAGTGGAGACTAAGAGTTCAGAGGTGCTTTCACATGAGTTCACCTGCTAGGTGAGGGGCAAGAAGGCACCTTGCTCATTCCTCCAGCTGCTCACTGTTCACTCTGGCCACTGTTGTTCGTTGTGCCACCGTTCACTCCATCACTCTGTTGCCAATGGCCCTGTACCATCATCTTCTGCTGCCACTGTGACCTTTGCGAGTTGGTCTCTTGAGGTTCCACCCAGCTCTCAGTGATTTCATCTGAGTTCTCAGTGTGGGAACCTCGCTGCTAGTGCAGACTGGGCCATTTCTTCCACAGAAACACTATCCCACAGCAGGTCTAAGCACTTAGACCTGATTATCAGTGATTTCAGCTGTAGTGATCACTTAACAGAACAAAAGACTATCTATGGAGCCTAATCAGCTCTGTCTTTAAACAGTGGAGAGGAGCAAGTCAAATAGTACTTGTGACTCAGGCAGACCATCAAGCAAAACACCTGTCCCCATGCTCTCTTGATGCCCTCAATCAGCACAGGGTAAGTACAGTTCTGCTACCCCTTACTCCTACAATAAGAATAACATTTCATTACCCCCACCCCCTGCATTTAAGTGATTTGTAACTCAACCCCAGCCAAAATCTATCACATGGGGAAGACAGCTCCATTTGCTGGATACCTAGGTAGATTAGGTTTGAATGTAAACACAATCTGGTCCTGAAGCCTTCCCCACCTCCCACCCCCAGCTCATCACTAGCTGTCAGGGAGAGCTCATTTAGACTTTGCTTACAAATCATAATTTGAAATTATTAGGTTGGCCAACATCACTGAAATGAATGCACTGACATTGTCATAAAAACAACAGCTGTAGAAGGAAGCTAGTCTATGTTCATATTTTTCAAATCTATTACACTTTTTCAGATACATGTATTTTATCATACACTTTATATGCTTTTAAAGCATGTATTAATGTTTCAATTTCAATTCAAATGTCCAAACCATCACTAAATTGGCAACACCGCATGTAACTAGTTCACAAAACTGGGGGAGTGGGGGTTGGGGAAATTCAAGGATGTAGGGAAATCCCCGGTGTAACTCAATTAAAAAAATTACTATCCTATGTCCTTAATTTAGGACAATCATGGCCCATCCTTTGGATCTGTGCAGGAGAATGTGACCATTTATTCCCACATGTTGGCCGCACATACTGTGGGTAGCTTCAGGGTGGGGGAGCTGGCTCCATAGAGCTTCTACATCCCTGCCCCCATATGGGGAGTGGGGTCTTGGTCCCTCCCCCATGGTCAGCTCTGCTACACTAACATGCTTGGGGACTACACAGTGGCAGGTATAGGCCTAGCATATGGCTGGAGCCGGGGAAAACTGGGAGGCAGACTGTGAATCAGTGAGTCACAATCTGCTTCCTAGGACAGTGCAACAACATGCTGCTCCTTGTCTGGGAACCGTGACAAAGCCACCATTTAGCTCTTAATTAAAAAATGTGCTCTACTGAACTTCTTGATGTGTAAATAAGTTTAAAAAAAAACTACACATGGGCTTGTTTTGATAGAAATACTTTGCATTTTGATAGCACCTGCCAAGTGCTCTACATTCAGCAATGAATTTCACCCTACCAGATGCCGGGGGTTAGGTAAGCATGATCCTAACTTTATAGATGGGAAACCTATACATGAGACCTGATCCAAAGCAAGTTAAGGTCAGTAGACAGTCTCCCACTCATCTCAAAGGCTCAGAAAGATTAAGACCAACTTAAACATTATTAATTATGGGTGCCACAATTTTGGGCACCCAGTTTGTCACCTAGATTTTTAAAATTGGGCACCCAAAATTGGTGGCCCACTATTGAATGCTTAAATGGTTTGTCCCTGCAATACATACAGTCTGTGGATGAGCCAGCGGGTCACATGACTCTTAGTTTTATGACTTAACCCCACCCGCCCCTTCTTTTTAGGTAATTTACATTCTGTCTTTTAAACTGTGCTTCTGTTAGCTCTTGTAGCCACAATGCTACAGGTGGACTGACATCTGGCACTCCATTCAAACACCTTGTCTTCTCATGCTCATATCTTTGTGAAAAGAATTTCCACTAAGACTCAGACTCTGTTCAGTCTCAGCTCTTTTTGGAACTGAACTTTAGATTTATTTATTTTTAAAAATGTGAAGTAAATCCTTTTAGCCATTTTTGAACAATGGGAAAGTGGAAGCAAAATACATTCTTGAAGTTTAAAAATTAGATTTTTTTTGCTTACCAATAACTGAAAAATAACTGAACAACAACAAACCTGCAAACATGGCATGAGGCCAAGCCTCCATGAAGAAGAGTCTGTTTGCTTAGCGGCAGACTGTGCTTTGAACTCAGTCTCTTCTAGAGCTGCTGAGCATGCATGCTGAGCTATTACTGGGAATGGTGCAGCTTGCCCACATAGGTGCAGCAAGATGGAGGAGTAGGATAAGGGGTTTGGTATGGCCACATCTTTCATGTCCCTTTAGGAGGGACAGTGCACTAGCACAGGATCTGTTATCCTGTCTACCTGGCTTATTGGAAAAGTCCTATAGCATTTAGTAGAAAAATCTATAGTATTTATAGACACTTTGACTCTTCCTAGAGGATTTCTTATTTAGACATTTATTATTTTTCCAAGTGCCCAGAAGTGTGCTAGTTACAACACAGTCCCTGCCCAGAAAAGCATAGCCTTGGCTGCACTCGTCACTACTAGTAAGGGACAGACACACACCAGGGGAGGGGAAGGAAAGGACAAGGGGGACAGCAAGATCACATGATTACTTGGTAAAGCATGCACATATTTAGAGGGTCAGGTTCATTCCTTCTACTTATTGTTGACTGTGCAGCATTCATGAGTTTTAGGAGGGACTGAATGTGGCTAGGGGAGCTGGCCTGGCAAACAGGTTTGGGGGGGAGCTCCAAGAAGAAGGGGCAGTGTAGATGAAGGTGTGGGGGGACCTATGGACAAAAAGGGTGGAAGAGGTACTGAGGCTAGTATCTTTGCCAGAACGAGAGAGGGGGGAAGATGCGAAAAGAAACCATGTCTGAATTATAGGCAGGGGTTGAATAGATAATGTCTCATGGAATTCTGAAGTTTTCATGGCCCCAGATAATCTCCCCTGAAAAGTGATTACTGGTGTGAGTGTAACTAGCCCAACTGGAGTGCCGCTTGGCTGGGATTTGCACAATATGCAGAGACGTGGGCGTTCCCAGCAGCAAGGCCACTTTTTAAACATCTGCACACTTCAGTCACTGTCTTGAGCCCATATATTAGATAATGAGAGAGGATTAACTGGTCACAGAAGAGAATTCAGTAATCTGGCCCAATGTGTTGGTGGCCTTTTAACTTCCCTCTCCTTCCTCCGTTAGTGTAATAGCCAAGCAATCATTATCTTAAACAGCTTCAGAGCCAAAAGATTGTCAGGATTAATGTTTTCAACATCTGGATCATTTAAAAAAATTTTTAAAGTGTTTGTGTGGGGTTATTTTAGAGTGTGAAAAAGGGAAATGTAGGATATTGGTAAAAGCTGTTTTTAATTATAACTGAAATTTAAAATATTACTTTATAGGGTTTTTTTGCATTTATGAGCATAACACTGGAAAATACAATTTCCATAGGAAAACTTGTTTTTATATATTTCAGTTGGCTCAGCTATGATCTTTAACACATTCTCCTGAGTTACACAAATGCAAATCTGATGAACTTCAACAGAGTTGCTCTAGATTTATTTGATGTAACACAGCAGAATTCTGCCCTTTGGAGTTTGATTTTTTTTTTTAAAGTTGTACAGTTTTCATTTAATTGAACCAGTAGATAACTGGCCAGTGGACAGTTTATCTTATTTAACTCTCTTTATTTATTTATTTTATTTTCAATTAACTGATAATTGCACTTAAATGTATGTGTGCTAAATCTTAATGTCTCTAAGGATGATGTCCTGGAAATAGTCCTAGCTGTAAATCAGGCGGTCTGTTGCATAACATACAACTGGGCTGTGTCTGCTGAGAACAGTGTTGCACTCCTCTTGACTTGTTTGATTTCATGCTCTATTGGCGCAAGATTCCCTACAAGGTATTAGGGCTTGTCTAAGCACAAAAATTGCACCAGATTAGCAAAAGGTATGACGTTAAACCAATGCAGCTTTGTAATGTGGACATTCATGTTGGTTTTAAATTTGGCTTACACTGGTTTAACTCACATCTATAATTTATATAATGCTTTTAGTTAAACCGGTGCAAATTTGTGTGTAGACCAGGCCTTAGACTACATTCTATCCCCTCCCCCCTCCAACTTGATGAGTAAAGCACACAACATTTCATACTTGTTAATATATTTTTTGTTTTTGCTATGCCAAGTCATTACCAAGAGCTGTACTAACCAGGCTTTGAAGCCAATACTGCAGTTGTTCCATGCACTGGAACAAGAGAAGTTGTGTATGTGATATGACAGCAGAATCAGGCTCTTTGCATGATATTCTTCTATATCCATGATGATGTCCTCATAAAGCCCTGCAGTGAAGTTCATTAAACTTTAGGGGGTTTCTGCCCTTTCTGGAAATGGAAGCACCTAAATTCTCTGAGGACATTCTGACAAAATTTCCATCCCACCTGGAAACAGGTACCAAATATCTTAGAAGAGAGTCAGTTGGCACAAATTTTTGAGCCCAGATTTTAGGTGTGAATCATTTCAGGGAACACTGGATAAGCTTCTGAACCTTTGGATGCTTTTGTAAACCAAATCTCTGAAGCTTTTCAGGCACAACCATTGCTGGCCATTACTAGTGATGAGCAAACGCCAAGTGCCTGTCTACACAGTATATTGGTCTACACCAGAGGAGTGTAAAGTCTAGTACATTAACATGTCACACGCTAAGTAGCCCATGTGGAATTTGCTGGTGCACACTAAAAGTTCTCAAGTGCATGTTAAAATGATATTTTTTGAAACTGGACTACATTACCATGCATTAGGGAATTTTAGTGCAGGCCAGCAGGATTTACATGGGCCAGTTAGAGTGCGACATGCTAGTGTGCACTAGAATTTACACCCCTCTGGTGCGGACAAATGCACCATGTAGACATGCCCTTTGTTTGGGTTTGGTTCAAATAATCATCTGAAACCTCGGATACCTCAGATCTGAAGCTCATTGAACATATCTGAACTTTCTGAGTTTGCAAAACTGGGAGAGCACCATCACAAGATCAGGTTTTCTGATGAGATTTCTGGCACTTTGGCTTCCAGCTGGAAATCCCAAGTGAACAAACTCCCATGGTCATTTTGGCACTTACAGTTTCACATATCATGACTGTGATAATAAAAGAAATGTATTTGAAACCTTTTCTTGACTCCAAATCATGGGGGGTTTTTTTGGGTTTTTTTTTAAAAAAACATGTTTAATTGGGGTTTAGAGAACAAACATGGCCCCTTGAAATCTTTTTCCTATAGGTGGAAGGAGAGCAGTGAGAGAAAGAAGGGAAACTCCAGGGTGGCTCTGGAGCTCCAGAGAGAGAAGGGCAGCAGCCCACAGGCCCTCATAAAGTGAAGCAGCAGAGAACCTGCCTGAAGCCTGGAAAGGCCAGGGCGGCTGATCAGGGACACCCCAGGACAGGAGCCAGGAGAAGCACAGTGCCAGGGAGGAATTGCCTGAGAAGGACAGGCCGCAGCTGGACCCAGTATCGCGGCTGCCCAGAGCTGCATGGGGCTGTGAGTACTGGGGCTTGACTCTGCACTGAGAATAAGGAGGGAGGCTGCAAGCTAGTTAAGTGGGGAGGTGGTCGCTCTGTGTAGCTTTGCAGACAGCGGCAGAAGAGGGCACTAGAGGGGTTTGTTGGGGGAAAGTTCACTAGCGCAGAGGATGACCAGGAGCACCTAAGACTCACCACTGAACTGGAACTTTGTTCAGGCCTCCTGAACTCTTGTGTGCAGACATCTTGCTTGGTGTCTGCCCATTCTCACTGTGCTACCACTGGGCCTATGGGGCCTTAGTTTGGATGCAACACTGTTTTACCGCTCCCCCTATATTTTCCTTTGTTGATTTTCTCCTTTCATCTCTCTGTAAATAAATATTTCCCTTTCTTATATCCATTGTACTTTTCCGGTGGGTGGATGTGTTCACTCTGGGGGGGTTGAAACAGGTGCCCCTGGGGTGGAAGGGATTTTTTCCTGCTGCATTCCTGCATGCGCCCTCTCTTTGCCAGAGCTGCCTGCAGAGCAGACTCCATCTTGGCCATGAGGGCGCTAAAGTTATGTAACGGTAACAGACCCCAGTCAACAGTGGACAGGATTGAACCAGGGATCTCTGGAGCTTAGTGCATGAGCCTCTAATGCCTGAGCTAAAAGTCAACTGCCTATTAGCTAAGACAGACTCATTTAACTCTCTCTCTAAGTGGTCTCACGAGAGGACAGAACACCACACCCAGGAGGGGTGTGGGTTATAGTTACATAGAAATAAGAGGAGGGGTTCTTGTTTACATAAGGGGTGGGCAAGCCAGCTTTTATCACCATATGCAAAAACTTTAGGTTAGTGTAAAGCAATGTAACAAGTAGTTTCACGGAAGGAGGCCTGAGGTCCATACGCAAAAATGTGTGCATGACTGCAGTTCATGCGATTGTCCTTGAAAATGGCTATTTAGACAGGGACCTGCCCAGTTTCTTGCATGCATAATTTTGCTCACTTACTGCATACACAGATGTAGGCATTCTTTTAAATGTATCCCAAAGGGTTATTTTTACCCTTGCGTGTACCTTTGTAAATTCTGATTTCAGTAGGATTGCCTTAGTGTAACTGAGGCCCAAAATTGGCCAAAATACATAAATAACCTAGAGAAAACTTAGCTCAAGGCAAAAATAGTTATGGAGTGATTGATTCCATTCAGTGCTTTCCTGTATGAGAGAGCTCCTATCAAGACTTTTTCTGAAGATTCTTCTCTTGCTGCTTTTACCTTTTCTATTTCTCTGGCCACGTCTACACTACGCACGAAAATCGATTTTAGATACGCAATTTCAGCTACGAGAATAGCGTAGCTGAAATCGAATATCTAAAATCGGTTTACTTACCCGTCTTCACCGCGCGGGATTGATGTGCGCGGCTCGCCCTGTCGATTCCGGAACTCCGTTTGTTTTGGTGGAGTTCCGGAATCGATCTAAGCCCGCTCTGGGATCGATATATCCCGTCCAGATCAGACGCGATATATCGATCCCTGAGCAATCGATTTTAACGTGCCGATACGGCGCGTAGTCTAGACGGGGTGTCTGTGTCTCTGCAGAGGTTGTGGAACAGCTGGGACTCGTGTGGAGATGACTCTGAGAGAGCTTTTGCTGAAGCATTATTGCTGCTGACTTAGAAGCAGACTGCTCTCCTTGCTTGAAATACACCCCTTTGCCCAGGACCAGCGCAAGATTTGTGGACCACTTAAGTACCTGGGGCTTAAATTGGATTTGCATACTGCATGTGTCTTATGCTGATCCTTGAATTGCACGGAGGAGAGAAAAGTATAGATCTCAGAGGAAATCACAGCTCTGGGAGGGTACATTCTCCATCAGCGGAACATGACTTAAGAAGTTAATACTTTTTGTTACTAGCTTATCCAACTCTCAGTATGGCTTTGTGCAGAGTCTGATACACAACTTCCACTGAGTTTAATGGTTTGTGTGGTTTTTTTTGCACAACAGGAGCTCTTTCTGGAAGCTTGTGTTTATTACTGTCTGAGACACGCAGATCAGGAGCACTGAGTTGTTTACCAGGCTGAAATTCTGCACAGACCTTTGCTGATTGCCTTTTACTTGGGGCAAGAGCAAAGCCAAAAACCAGTGAAAATATTTGTATTCCAGATTCTGTTGCTAAATCCAAGTGGGAAATCATTCAGGGGGAAAAAAGATGTAATGAGCTCAGAACAAATGTAATACGCTCAAGTGCTTAATATTTTTTTTCTTGAAAATATCTCCTTTAGCTCTAATTAAACTCTCCCTAGACTCCTGGGCTTTGAAGGACTTTTGAACAGCAACAGAAGAAAGATCTTCCTTGCTAGATTTATGTAACAATTTCTTGCAGTTCTACATGCAAACCTTCAAGAAATATTATGGTATGTGACAATCTAGCCTGTGGTTCTTACTTTCTGTGAAAATACTGCCAATGTTAATATTTAGTATTCTACATTTTTTCCTGCTCAATATAATTCACTAGTTCCTGAGCTACAACATTCCAGTTCTGATGGGGAAGGGATTTGCTCAAATATATCTTACTTGTGTTTAGTGGGAATCATTAAATTGACCAAGGATGGATGGTCTGTGAGATTGGGGATATTATTTTTATTGCAATATCACCTACGGGTCCCAATTGAAATTAGGCCCCCGTTGTGATAGGCACTGTACAAGTATAAATTGAGAGAGAGAGATTACCATCTAAACAGACAAACAGGTGAAGAATGGGAGAAAAACAATCCTCATTTTACTGATTGGGAAGTGAGGCACAGAGAGATTAAGTGATTTGCCCCAAAGCACACAGGATTGGAGACTGGGAGACACCTGTGTTAGAATAAACTGGTTTGTTTATTCTATGAGGTAAGTAGATCATGAGCTTTTGGGAAGACAAAATTTGCTTCCCATGAAAGCACGGAGCCCTCCTCTGTCAAAAAAGTACTTGCCAGGAATACATGAGAACACAATACTGATGCTAGGTCTGTCATGTAGCTCTTGTACACAGTAAGTTGCAGGCAGGCCCTTGTATCACATATGGACTGACTACAGAGCTTCCTTCCCGGAGGATACACCAGAGATGTGTTCATTATAAGAGGCTTCAATGCCCTGCTTATTCTAGCTAATACTAGCTCAGGTAGGGTATATTACACATGACACCAGCTAATGGCTGAATGGTAGAATACAGTTTAGCATTCCGTCACAGGGTCAGATACGATACTCTTTATGCAAAGTTTTCATGCTCTCTAAGCCTATGTCTATAGTTGAAATGCTACAGTGGCACAGTAGTAGCACTACACCTGTAGCAGTTTTCCTGCCACTGTATTTAATCCACCTCCCTGGGAGGCAGTAGCTTGGCAACGGAAGAATTCGTCCCTCAACCTAGCACTGAATACATTGGGAGTTAGGTCTACACAGCTACCTCTCTCTGGGTTGCTGGGGGGTGCCTCAAAGAGAAGTGATTTGCACTCCAACCTGAGGGTGACTTGAGAACAGATTAGTGACTTAAGTACCCACTCTATTGCAATCAGCACTGGGGCTTGATCCAAGGCCTAGTGGAGCCAGTGCAATTCAATGGGATTTGGATCAGGCCCTGAGTAACCAGAGAGTAAGTAAGTGCCCTTTCTCTCAGATAGGGTTGCTAGGTGTCTGTTTTTCAACTGGAATGCCCAATCGAAAAGGGACCCTGGTGGCTCCAGTCAGCTTTGCTGACCAGATCATTAAAAGTATGGTCAGCGGGATTAAGGCAGCTCCTTGCCTGCCATGGCTCTGCGTGGCTCCCAGAAGCAGTGGCATGTCCCTCCTTCTGCACTCCAAACCCCTCATCCCTGGCCTTACCCCAGAGCCCATACCCCCAGCTGGATCCCTCAGACACTTTCGAATCCCAACCCACTGCCTCAGCCTGGAGCCCCCTCCCAGACCCTGAACTTCTGATTTTTGGCTCCACCCCTGAGCCTGCACCCGCAGCTGGAGCCCTCACCCCCTTCCACACCTCAATCCCCTGAGCCAGTCCAGTGAAAATGAGTGAGAGAGGGTCAGGAGAGTGAGCAACAGAGGAAGGAGAGATGGAATGAGCAGGGACGTGGCCTTGGATAAGGGGCGGAGCCTCAGGGGGAGGGCAAGGGTGTTTGGTTTTGTGCAACTAGAAAGTTGGCAAGCCTACTCTCAGAGAAAATACACAATCCTATGTAAAAGAGGAGAAATAACAGTGCAATGTGGTGATTTGAATTACTAAAACTCACTCTGGCTTGCATGGTGCTCGAACAGTGTAGAAGCAGAACAGAGTTTCTTAGCTCTTGCACTATATAATGCTCTAAATAGTTAATTCTGATGTCCTTGCATGAGCAGACTAGGTACTTATTGCTGCTTATACATATGCATTTTTCTTGTCTCTGGTGGAGGAAAAGAGAATTCCTATTTTTCCTTCCAAAGTAACTTTCATTTACAGAAGCAGCGAGAAAGGAAAAATAGAACTTCCTTTTAGCAAAATAACTTTAATTCAATTAAAATCATTGCTGCTTAATTAATCAGATGTAAATTAATTGTGTAATTGGGACAGTCATTCATTACCTGGATTTGGTTTTCCAGTGTGATATTGTGTTGAGCTGAAAAACCTGCAGTAACAAACATTAAGCATTACTAAAACCGAATGTTCACATTTTGGAGGCTGAGATTATGGAGCAACACAGCCTATGAAGTTGTGTACTACCATAAGCAATCTGCAAAATAGATAAGGTCAGATCCTCAGCTGGTGTAACTAGACATAGCTTCATTGACTTCAATTGTACTATGCCAATTTCACCAGTAGAGGATTTGGCCCTAAGGCACTTTACAACCCAAAGTCATTCACACAATAGTCACTAAACATTTTGCTGACTTCATGTTCTGCTGCTCTAGGCGACTGCCTTGCCATCCTGTAATACAAAGCTTGCCCTGCTAGTTGTTCATCCTTTAGGAGAAGACAGCAGCTCACTTACATCAATGGACAAGTTTACATGTTGCCTGGAGATATTTGCTTTTCGCATGCTCGAGCAAGTTTAGCAAAACCCTGATTATCCATTAATAATATCCCAGTGGAACTGAGCAGGCCTTTTTAGTCTTACCTGCAATTCCAAAGAATTAGTTTCAGGAAGGAACTGTGGTGGGTTTTTTGTTTTTGTTAATGTTTTTGTATATTTAAGGTTTCTCTTTGTATTTTAAATGTTCAGGCAAACAAAAACAGTCAAACAAGCAGAGCTAGAAAGTCAAAGCAGCCAACCCCCCAGGCTAGTTCTACATCCCCAGAAGGTTATTAGGCACAGCGCTAACATCAATTTAGTGTTACAGTGAAATTTAATTCCTGTTACGTTAAACATCTCCCCAGACTCTGTCTGGTCCACGCTCTGCACAGGGTGTAATTCTGTTAAGGTGTGGTACACACACAACTCCCATCCACTTCAGTGGCAATTATGCATGCTCACTTTCTCTTTGTAGGACGGTGACTAATTTTACAGTTAACACTATTCAAAATGCAGCATAAACAGAAAAGTAAATACAAACTTACTCTTGGATTATCGGTATAAGTTGGGTGCCAAGATCCTCACAATGAAACCACCTTTCAAACAGGACGTTGGTTGATTCTCCAACATAATATCTGACAAAGTAACAACATTAATAAATCATTCCATTGCATAATGGTTATTTTCTAAAAGAAAAAAATAGCATCTTTAGAGTTAATGCAATGAACTATATTTTAGTAGTTAAGTATACTGCATTAGATGGACAGTGTTTTCTAGTGGCTAACATGGACAGTCAGGACTCTTCGGTCCTATTTTCGGCTCTAATAGTCTTGCGGAGCAACTTTGGATAAGTCACGGAGAGTGGGCTCCACAAAGGGACTGAGGTGTTCCAGCACTGAGTGTCGTAGTGGCTAACTTCTAGGCACCTAAAAAAAAATTGCAGGAACAACACTGGGCTCCACAAAGCAGTTAGGTGTCTGGCTTCCCTACACAGTGAACAGTGAGAGAGAGGCACCTAAGAAAGGAATTCACAAAAAGCCAACATGCAATGTGGGCAGCTGTCTAAGCTAGCCACTGGGAGATGCTGAGGAGATGGGTGTATGTTAAGCCCCGCCCCTCTCACAGAGATAGGCTTCTCCTGGTAGCCTGGATTTAAGTGCCTATCTCTGCTCAGGGATCCATGAATGGGAAACTGCCCTGGAGTCAGGCTGTTTAGGTTCCTTGGGTCTTTTTTGTGGGAATGAGTTAGGGCATGGTTACACTTGCAGATGTAGAGCACTGTGAGTTAAACCAGCCATCGCAGAGCGCAGTAAGGAAAGCGCAGCAGTCTGTTCGCACTGACAGCTCCAAGCACACGAGCATGGCCACATTAGCAGCTCTTGCAATGGCCACAGAGAGCAGTGCCTTGTGGTAGCTATCCCAGCATGGAAGTGGCACAGCATGCTTTTCAAACGGGGGTGGGGTGGGGTGCAATGTGACAGGGAGTGTGTTGTGTGTAAGTGGGGGGAGAGAGAGTATGTCAGTATGCTGTCTTGTAAGTTCAGACAGCAGCACATCTCCCCATCACCCTGCCTCTCTCTCTCTCCCACAGCATTCCACAGTAATGGTTGCTTTGTCTTGGAGCAGATAAGCAGCCAGCTGTCAAACAGAGCTTTCAAAGGCCATATCCAAAACAATTACAAGAGTGGCCACTTGACTTAAGGGGATTATGGGATGAGCACTCGCCGAAGTGGAATACAGCAGCACTGTAGACCCAGAGTCAGAGCACTCTACGTGCCTTGCCAGTGTGGACGGGTAGTGAGATAGTGCACCCGGGGCTCCTTTAATGCACTGTAACTCGCAAATGTAACTAAGCTCTCTCTTTGAAGACCTCTGTTTGAAGACCTCATATTTGAAGAGAATTAAGTTAATGCAAATTAGGAACCTTTCAGTTCATGCCCACAGCAACCACACGGGGGAGTTACAGAGCACCACTTTGGTGCACACTGCTATTCACACCCCTGTAGTCTGAGCTGTGGGGCAGGGTAGACAAGCCCTTAATTGATAGTCCTGTGCCTAATAATCTTAACAGGGAGTTAGAAATAGCTTGGTGGTTTGGCTACTTTGAATTTCTAGCTTTGCTTGATTGTTTTTCTTTGCCTGAACACTTTTCATTTATATAAAAACCTTGTGAAAAATTCAGTGTTAACGATTAAACTTAATTCCAGTGCAGTCTCAAAAGTGGGATCTGGTGCCTGGGAATATCAGAATAGTGAAAGTGAGATCCATGTTAGACGCATCAAATGCTGGACTGTAAGTTCCTACTCTTGATTTCTGTCATTGGTTGGCAGTGACAATGACTACTTTCTTATAAATCAAGGTTTTGCTGATTACCCATACAGGCACTAAACATGCAATCTGCATTATTTGTTAGAGTAGCTATTTACTGAAAAGTGTACTTGAATACAATTTAGTTTGCCAATTGCAAACAAGATGTTGGATTTTTATTCCTTTCATTTCTCCACAGGTTATGAAAGCAAGAATATATCAGAATCAACAACTCTACATGAGCTTCTTAGACACCATATGCCCCCACTCTAAACAGTCACAGATTACATCTAGGAAGGAGAAGTTTTAACCAGGAAAGGTCATTCTATTTAACGTTGGTGAAGAACTTCAGTTTTAAAGTACAAATATATAAGGTTTCCTCAAGTATTAGTCTCTTGTGTTTCCAGTTCAATATATCTGGTTTCTGGAAATAAACCAAGTGACATTTTTTATAAATGCATATGACTCTGAGCTGTTTTGAAAGGAAGATACAGTGCTGTAGTTGAACAGTGTTTCAAGTATTTTGGGGGTGCCTGTAACTCAGAATCCATTCAGGTGACTTTCTGAAAGGTGCTATTCTCAGTTCTTTTTTCTCTCTTTAAACTTCTCATTTGAACAAACTTATTCCTCTGGCTCAGCATATCTACTATAGGGAGTTCTTTTCAATACTGTGACGTGCCACAATAGAAAGATCACAGCTCTTCAATGTCATGTTTTCTTGAATGTAGCTAATGAAAAACCTGAAAACTCTATTACTGCTATTGTTTAAGCCTTCTGTAAATCACATGAATAGCTGAAAACTCAGCTTGGTCAGTCTTCAGAGGCGGCAGGTTTGTATAACTTTTGGTGGTGCCCAGAATACATCCAAGTCTCCCCCCCACACACACCTGCCACGGGGTACGTCTACACAACAGGATTATTCTGATTTTACATAAACCGGTTTTGTAAAACATATTGTATAAAGTCGAATGCACACGGCCACACAAAGCACAATAATTCGGTGGTGTGCGTCCATGTACTGAGGCTAGCGTCGATTTCTGGAGAGTTGCATTGTGGGTAGCTATCCTGTAGCTATCCCATAGTTCCCGCAGTCGTCCCTGCCCATTGGAATTCTGGGTTGAGATCTCAATGCATGATGGTGCAAAAACACTGTTGCGGGTGATACTGGGTAAATGTTGTCACTCATTCCTTCCTCTGTGAAAGCAACGGGAGACAATCATTTTGCGCCCTTTTTCCATGGATTGCACTGGTAGACGCCATAGCATGGCAACCATGGAGTCCGTTTTGCCTTTTGTCACTGTCACTGTATGTGTACTGCATGCCACTGACAGAGGCAGTGCTGCAGCGCTACACAGCAGCATTCATTTGCCTTTGAAAGGTAGCAGAGATGGTTACCAGTTGTTCTGTACCGTCTGCTGTGCCTCTGTAAACTGGCGATGAGATGACGGTTATCAGTCATTCTGTACCGTCTGCTGCTGTCATGGGTGCTCCTGGCTGATCTTCGCTGAGGTCAGCCGGAGGCGCAAAGACAAAAATGTTGTATCTAAAAATAGAGTCAGTCCTGCCTAGAATATGGGGCCAATGTACCAGAGAGCACAGCCGCTCCGTGTCAGATCCCACAGAAATGATGAGCTGCATGCCATTCCAGGGGGTGTCCGTGCAATAACCCCACCCGTTGCTTCCCTCCTCCCCCATCCTTTCTGGGCTACCATTGCCGGGTCCCCCCATTTGTGTAGGGTTATGAGAGGGGCTTGTCCTGTGGAATGAGAGCAGGGAGACTAGAGATGACGATACCGGACCGTAACCGAGCCTAGGTAAGGGGGGGCAAAGTAAACACCATGGCGCGGGAAGTAGACCAAGGAAGGCTGGCAGGAGAAGGAGTTTTCAGTTGGGTCGGGCTTGTGGGCGGAATTTAGGGATACAAGCTAGATCCAAACACCTGAAAGCCAAAGGACTCGATGAGGGTCCTGGACTGTGCCTGCAAGCTCTGCTGTGACCTGCATTCCGTTGTCCATAACCCTCTGTTTTACTGGCGGCCTAAAAGTCACTGTGGGGGTCCAGGAAAGGGTGCACGCGCGACCCCCCCACACCACCGTCACAGTGATGAAGTAATAAAGAATGAAGGAAAAGAAACACTGATTTTATTGAGATAAAATGAGGGGGAGGCAGCCTCCAGCCTATGATAGCCCAGGCAGTACAAATCTTTTCTTAGACATGAAGGGGAGGTGAATGGATCAGCCCCAGTTGCTATATGAGGATGTTACCAGCCGTTCTGTACCATCTACTGGGAATGACCAAGATCATTCCTATTTTACCCAGCGCCCCTGCCGACCTACCTGAGCAGCCAGGAGCACTCCACGGCTGATGACAAGGACAGCTACCAGCCCTACTGTACTGTACCCATCTGCCACGGTGGAAGGAGGGAGAGGAGGCTCCTGTTCATTGCCGCAGCACCATTCTACCAGCAGCATCAGCAGACATACGGTGACATTGAAAAAAGTTAAGAAACGTTTTTCCCTTTTCTTTCAACGGGGGGGGAGGGGAAGTAATGTACGAGATATACCCTGAACCATCCCGGACAATTGTTTGCTCCTACAGGCAATTGGAGCTCAGCAAGAATGCAAATGCTTTTCGGAGACTGCGGACTGTGGATAGCGGGATCCTCAGTCCCCCCTCCCTTCCTCCATGAGTCCATTGATTCTTTGGCTTTCCATACGCTCATCACACAGCACTGTGCTGTGACTCTGATCATAGCCTGGAGATTTTCAAATCTGGCATTTCACCTTCTGGAACAGACTCTGATAGAAACGATTGTCTCCCATACAGCAATCAGATCCAGTATCTCTTTACGATCCAGCGAGCTCTTTTTGGATTGGGACGCATCGCCACCCATGCTGACAGAGCTCCGCACGCTGGGCAAACAGGAAATGCAATTCAAAGTTCGCGGGGCTTTTTCCCTGTCACCTGCAGTGCATCTGAGTTCAGATTGTTTTCCAGAGTGGTCACAGTGGTGCACTGTGGGATACCGCCTGGAGGCCAATACCCTCGATTTACGGCCACACTAACCCTAATCCGATATGGTAATACCAATTTCAGCACTACTCCTCTTGTCGGGGAGGAGTACAAAAACTGGTTTAAAGAGCCCTTTATATTGACATAAAGGGCCTCGTTGTGTGGACGGATGCAGTGTTAAATCGGTTTAACATTGATAAAATCGGTATAAACATGTAGTATAGATCAGGCCTAAGGCTCTTAGGGAGTTTAGGTGCAAAGAGGTGTGGGCTCTGGGAGGGAGTTTGGATGTGGAAGGGGATGAGGGGTTGGGCTCTGGGAGAGAGTTTGGGTGTGTGGTGAGGATCTGGGCTGGGGCAGGGAATTGGGGTACAGGAGGGGTGTGGAGTCGGGTTCTGGGAGGGAGTTTAGGTGCAGGGGGTGCGGGCTCTGGAAGGGAGTCTGGGTGCATGAGGGGTGAGGGGTGCAGGCTCTGGGGGGAGAGTTTAGGTGCCTGGTGAGGGCTCTGGGCTGGGGGCAGGGAGTTGAGGTGCAGGAGGGGTGGGAAGTCAGGCTCCTGGAGAAAGTTTAGGTGCAGGGGGATGCGGGCTATGGAAGGGAATTAGGGTGCAGGAAGGGGTGAGAGGTGCAGGCTCTGGGAGGGAGTTTGGGTGTGTGATGAAGACTCTGGGTTGAGTCAGGGGGTTGGGGTGCAGGAGGTATGAGGGGTCAGGCTCTGGGAGGGAGTTTGGGTGCAGGGTGCAGACTCTGGGCTGGGACAGGAGGTTAGGGTACGGGAGAGGGTGAGGGATATGGCGCTTACCTTGGGCGGCTCCCGAAAGCAACCCGCACACCCCTCTGGCAGCGGCTCCTAGGTTGGGGGCCTGGGGGTCTCTGTGCATTGCTGCTTGCAGGCACCATCCCTGCAGCTCCCATTTGCTGCAGTTCCAATGGCAGGGTCGGCGCTTGGGGCGGGGGCAGCGCGTGGAGACACCTGCCCCAGGGGCCACAGGGACATGCTGGCCACATCCTGGAGTGGCATGCTATGTGGAGTGAGGGTGGGCAGGAAGCTGCTTTAGCCCTGCTGCGCTGCTGGTGATGGTGGCGGGGGCCCCTGGGCCCTTTTAAATTGCCCAAGGGTGGCAGATGGGGCCAGGAGATGCTCTGGGGGAGGCTGCCCTGGCCCTGAACTTTGGTGGAGCCGGGCCCCCATGCTCTGAATATTCCTGTGCATGGAAACCATGGCCCCATACAACTCGCCCCATACAGTCTTATACAGCCAGTAACAGCAATCCCCTCTAAATTGGCCAGAGTCACTGCTAAGACTTGCATTGTTAAACACTTAACAAATTCAGCAGGGCTAAAAACCAAAGCTTGATCCTGTTCCCAGTGACGTCAACAGTAACACTTCTATTGATTTCTTTGGGAGCGTGAGCAACACTGAAAAACACAGAGCCATTCTGAGCTACCATTGATTTAGAGATTTTTGTCTAGTAGTTAGAGGTATAGACATACATTCTGTTCCTGACTCTGCCACTCCTCTACCTCTCTTTTGGTTTTTAAATGAAAGTAATGATACAGTGTGCCAGTAATCTTGTAAACCTTGCTTGTTTCATGGTTTTAAAGTATTCTGAGATTTTTAGATGAAAGTTAGTATGTAAGTGCAAACATATATTTATATAAGACATTTCAGTGAAGAATACCATTTACTAAACTGTGTTTATGTAATAAATACATGCAATTTCCATTGGTAATTTACCAGGAAAGAAGTAGAACACAATACTGTAGTGAAACAATAACTGATTCTCATATTTTGAAGTTTAAGAGATTAACTATATGTCCAAAGTAGAAAACCATATTTCACCTAAGTCCATCTGTTTCTGTGTTTAGCCTTTTCCTCTCAACCACGAGTCCCACAGTATTTGCATATCTCTGAGGAGAATGTGGTATCCTGGCAGGTAGGAGAAACATCTGCCCAGACAAAGATATTAGAAACAATAACTATAACAGTGTCATGTAGGTTTATTTTCTTTTTTGCAGGCCTTTGTTCACCCTCTCGCTTATCATCTATTTCTGTTGATATGATGTTTCTTGGCAACTGAGCACACGTTGATACCAGCATCAAACCAGATGCTGTTGCTAGCCTTCTCAGGCTGGTGTCCTGTCAATGACAAGCTTTCATTCAGCAGCGGGCACTGCCTTCTCGGATATTGAGCTGCTCTCTTGCCAGCTGTATCATTCATGGCTGTTAGACAATCAAAATGAAGAACCAACCGGTCAACCTACCTGAGATCTAGGAAGTTACTATAATTTCTGAGCTGTGGTAAGTGGAATTAAAAAGAAAGCTTGTTGTTAGCACAACAGGATTCCTAAATTAGTCCTCCATTACTATTTCTCCAACATGGCAAGTGCTTATCATTGACTGATAGGGCATGTGGTTCTCTCCTGACCCAACTCACTAATAGGAGGTACTTGATCTGAGAGGAAAAAAAACAAACTGTTTGTGGGTCTGCTACTGCAGTTTGGAAATAAACTTGTTTTCCAGCAGCCACCTGCCTAAGTAGGCTAGTGCTGTGGTTAAAGCCTGAGACTTTGTAAATAAGTGAACAAGGATTTGCCCCAATGTCCTTGGGCAAAGTGTTCCCTCCTCCTCCACAGTATTTCCAGTGTTATGTCTGGCTGCCATTTTATATTCCAGCTGTTGCTGCTTTTCATTGAAATTTTACATGCAATATATAGTTTATGTAGTGGTTTGGTACCTTTTAGAATGGAATTTATTATATTGAATTCAAAATATTATTATTCAATAATTGATCATTATTTTATCTTGCACTGCAGCGGAGGGTTGATTTGAAATACTTGTTACGACAGTCATTTAACATGTGCAATAATGAGAAGAACAAACCCCAGTTTACCTCCCCTTCTCTGATGTGGATATCTCTGTGGTTTCCATTTTCAATGATCTTCAAGCACATGTCTCCTTCCACCTGGTAAAATAACTGTGTAGAAAAAATGACATTAAAGCATGTGAGTTTGCTAAGGAGGCTATAGCCTGCAATCCTTTGATCCCTAAGCCCTTAAGGATCTCTTCACAAGGGAGCGGGGCTAACTCAGGGGGGACAGAGGTTTAAAAAGCAACCAGAGGAAGTAGCAATCGGGAATTTTGTGAGAGAGTGTAGAGAGGGAGGAGCATGAGAGCCAGAAACACTTAACAAATATACTCCATACTTACATCAGTAGCCCTCCCCCACCCAAAACAAAGCACAAACAAATAATCCCCACCTTTAAAGAGTACAAATATTGCAGGCAGAATTCCATCAGCAGGGTGGGGAGTTATGCGGTTTATTGCACTGAATGCAGAATGTATGATTACCTGCCTTGTGGAGGGGAGGGATATGTGTGCATTTGATGCAAGTAACTCATGCCCCTCAGAGACTGAATACAGTCTCCGGAGGATAGAGTGGCTGAACTAGAGGAGCTAAGGGAGGCACAGAGGTATATAGCTGAGACTATCAGGCATTACAGAAATCTGGTGAAACTATGATAGTGAAAAGGACGTGGTTATACTAGGATACAAAATACATAGCAATGACAGAGTAGGTTGTCCTAGTGGGGGGAGTGGCACTATATGTGAAGGACAGGGCATAGAGTCAAATGTAAATGAATCAAACTGTACCTAGAATATGTATGGATAGAAATTCCATGCTTGAATAAGAGTATAGCCGACCACCTAACCATGATGGTGATGGTGATTGTGAAATGTTCAGAGAGGATAGAGAGGCTACAAAAACAGAAAACTGAATAATATAAGGGGATTTCAACTATCCCCGTATTGACTGGGTACATGTCATCTCAGAGATTCAGAGATTAAATTTCTAGACACTATTAATGACTGCTTCCTGGAGCAGCTAGTCAGAGAACCCACTACGGGAGAGGCAGTTCTTGATTTAGTCCTATGTGGAGCACAGGATCTAAGAGGTGAATATAGCTGAACTACTCGGTAATAGTGACTATAATGTAATTAAATTGAACAGACTTGTAAGGGAAAAAATGCCAAAGAAACCCACCACAATAACATTTAATTTCAAAAAGGGCAACTACACAAAAATTAGGATGATAGTTAAATGGAAATTAAAAGAAACAGTCACAAGAGTGAAATGCCTGCAAGCTGCATGGAAACTATTTAAATACACCATAATAGAGGCTCAAACTAACCATACACCCCAAATTAAAAAACAGTAAGAGAACCAAAAAAAAAAAAATGCTACCATGGCTAAACAGTGTAAAAGAGGTGGTTAGAGGCAAAAGGACATTCTTTAAAAATTGGAAGTCAAATCCTACTGAGAAAAATAGAAAAGAGCATAAACTCTGGCAAGTCAGTTGAAAAGTATAAAGAGGTGGCCCAAAAAAAGAATTGAAGAGCAACTAGGAAAAGACACAATAACAAACAGCAATTTTTTTCAGTACATCAGAAGTAGGAAGCCTGCCAAACAATCAGTGGGGCCACTGGATAATCAAGGTGCCAAAGAAACACTCACAGAATACCAGGCCATTGCAGAGAAGCTAAATGAATTCTTTGCATCGGTCTTCACTGCAGAGGATGTGAGGGAAGATTCCCGCACCTGAGCCATTCTTTTTAGGTGACAAATCCGGGGAACTGTCCCAGACTGAGGTATCAGTAGAGGAGGTTTTGGAACAAACTGATACAATTAAACAGTAATAAGTCACCAGGACCAGATGGTGTCCTGAAGCAACTCAAATGCGAAATTGCAGAACTAGTAACTATGGTATGTAAAGTCTCATTTTAAGTCAGCCTTTGTACGAGATGGCATTGAAAAAGGCATTCCTTGCAATTACATGCTGGTAATCCTAACTTCAATACTGGGAAATTGGTTGAACTATAGTAAAGTACAGAATTATCAGACGCATAGACGAACATGATATGTTGGGGAAGAGTCAGCCTCGTCAAGCTATTAGAATTCTTTGAGGGTGTCCAGTTGAAATAGTGTACAGTAAGTCCTCACTTAACATTGAAAAATGCAACTTTGAGTGAAATGATGTAAAACGAATCCAATTTTCCCATAAGATTTAATGTAAATGTGGGGGGTTAGATTCTAAGGAAATTGGGCTGGGGGGGCAGACAAAAGGCATTATACTGTATAATACTGTACTGTGGTTGGGAAGTGCCCCTGGCTTACCTCACCCAGGCACAGCCCGCTACAGGCAAGGGCGCTGGGAAGCAGCTTGCGCAGCAGCAGTGGCAGCTTCCCCAGAGAAGAACAGGCTCTGACTTTGCCAGGGGATGCTCCAGGCCTGCCTCTTCCTGTCCCCACTCCACTCCAGGCCCACCGCTTCCCACCCCCACTCCACCTCCTCTCCGGAGCACGCCATGTCTCCGCTCTGCCCCTTCGGGGCTTAGGATTTTCTGGGAGGGAGGGGGAGATGCGACACTTCCCCACTCCTCCCCTTCCCTCCCAGAAAGTCTAAACGCCGCCAAACAGTTTGGTGGTGGGGGAAGCGCTGGGAGGGTGGGGGAGGAGGTAGAGAAGAGGAACTTGTGCAATGCTACCTTTTTCACAGAATCTTACCAGCAGTAGACAGACCAGGCAGCCAAACGACATTATAAGGGAGCATTGCACAACTTTAAATGAGCATGTTCCCCAATGGAGCAGCGACATAACTTTGAAACAATATTAAGCGGGAGGATGTTAAGTGAGGAGTTACTGTACTTGGACTTTCAGAAAGCCTTTGAGAAGATCTCGCATCAAAGGCTCCTAAGCAAAATAAGCAGTCATGGGATAAGAGGAAAGGTTGTCTCATGGATCAGTAACTGATTAAAAGATTAAAAGCTGAACTGTATGACAGGGGATGGATCACTCGATAATTGCCCTGTTCTGTTCATTCCTGCCGAAACATCTGGTACTGGCCACTGTTGGAAGAGAGGATAGTGGGCTAGATGGACCATTGCTCTGAACCAGTAAGACCATGTTCATGTATCAGTAGATTCAATATAGCCACTTCAACTACTGTATACATAGACATAAGATCCAATAAGATTACTCTTTGACTATAACTGTACAGTATCAGATTTTCATTCCATCCAATGGGAGTTAGGCACCTAACCTGCTTAGTGCTCTTGAAAATGCCACTGATGCCCAGCTGCATCTTGAGGCATCTAAATTCCTTTGAAAATCATGGGACTTCGTGTATGTCTGGAGATAACCCTTTGCATGATTGTGGCCATATTTGGTGTCTCATGCATATCAGTTTAGGAGTGAGTGACACTCTATTTGTTCTCCACTAGTACTATTGTATTTGACTTCTCATTATGCCATATTTCAGTTCAACTGAAACACGCTTACCTTTTAAATTTAAAATCTTTTTCAACTAATCAGTGAAATTAAATTCCAGATTTTCAGATGCCCTTAAGATAGCCTTCTATTATTCATGCCCACTCTTCCACGACTACTCATGCCTGATCTTTTACAGATGCTTGTTTGAGCTTTCTAAAATGGGAGCAAAACCCCACTTGTACACTAATGTACTTAATTTCTGTCATTGCTACTGCACCCATTGCACCTCTTCCCACTGTGTATGTGAAGGAACTGGCCATTGCATTCGGGTAGCTGCAGCTCTAACAGACCCAGCCCTCTCCTCCAATGGCCCTCCAACAGCCCTCCCCCCACCCCTTCATGACTGTAAGGTAAGGTACTATCTGCCTGGAGCTCTGGACTCTGCAATGTACTGGAGTCACGTCTGTTCTAGACACAATGAAACTACAAATCTGTTCTTCTGTTAGCAGGGTCTGTGTGGCCTGGATTAGGGGCACATTTTCCTTCATTCTATGTAAACCAGAGCAAAAATAAAGAAACTTTACTTCTTTCACTGTGCTGCCCACCCACTGACTTAACCAAAAAACAACAACTTTGTTCTTATTCCAGAAAATAGTCTTACTTGATTTTTCCTGTTCTTACCTAATTCCAAACCAGTTCACATGTTTCTAGAAAATGGAATGGTAAAGCAGGAGACCTGCTTTTATAATGTGTGTACTGAAAAACAGCCCCTCCCCGCCGCTCACTTCATGTCAGCGGGTATCAATATGGACAGGGGTGCCAGAACTGGGGGCGGGGCAGAGGCCATGCTTCCGCCCCATTTTTACATGCAGTAAGAGCGAGCAACAGAGGGAGGGAGGTGGAAAGGAGCAGGGGGGGTGTCATGGGAGAAGAGGCAGCACAGGATCAGGGCCTTGGGAGAAGGGTGGCGTAGGTGGGGCAAAGCCACGGTTTGGGTGCCTGTGGGCCCCCCCCCCCCCACACGTTTAGAGACTTTCTGCCACTTCTAAATGTGGATAAAATTATAGCACCAACTTCATAGGCAGCACATAATGGAGGCTGGGGAAGGACAGACCTCTCCCAAACCTTGTGCAGTTGGGGGCGAAGGGGACAGTGGTGGATTATCACATGGGCCTATTGGTTCCATGCTCAGGGTCCCCAGCCAATTTGGTACCCCCTGAAAAATCTTCCCATGCCATAGCCCTGGCATGAGGAGATCTTGCTCCCCGCTGCGGAGCTTTTCCAACCTCAGGGCCACAGAGGAGGGCAGAAGGGGGCCTCAGGGGAGAAGAGGCAGAGTGGGGGCAGAATAGGGAACAGGGCAGAATGAGAATGGGGCCATGGGCGGCACGGGGGCAGACTGCAGAGGAAGGGATGGGGTGGGGCCATGGGTGAGCAGAAGAGGTAGAAGGGGGAAGGGCTCCAGGCTTGGAACTCCAGCAAGGGCCCAGAGCTCCGCCGCTGTCCCAGTCAGGACTGAGATCTCAGCCCTGGCCCGTGGCCCTGACCGAGCTCTCAGACCCCAGCCAGAGCCACGGGGAGGAGCAGTCAAGCTCTTACCTTCCCCCCTCCGCCCCAGCTGAGGCCACAGGGGGGCTAAGAGCAGTGAGCGGGGGCGTGGCCTTGATCAGAAGAGGCAGGGCAGAGGGCTAGTCTCCCTGTGGGGAAGCTTCACCCGCCTCTCATGTCTGAATTGGTCACCTAACCATGGTCTGAATCCCTTTATTGTCCCTGTAATTCCATTTAACCTCCCCTCTCTCTCTCCCCCCCACCCCACTCCCTTGTCATTTCTCTTTGGTCTGGTGTCAGTGAGTGATTGTGTAAAATGCCACGATAGGCTTCACTGACAAGGCTGATGGCTCATTCTACAGTGTAAAGTGACTTGACTCGAGTGGAAGATTGCTTTATAACCCATCCCTTTGTGGGGAATTTTAAGACTGACAGTGACTATCACGAAGTCCTGTTCATTGGCCATGTTGGTAACTGAAAAGTAGTTTCTGAAGTGCTCTCTTTGGTAGCCATATTTTGCTGATATCTGCTGCTCAGGATGCTGCTGCAGAATATTACCATGGAAACATAGACCAGAAAGACAGAAAGGGCCAAGGTCTGCTAATGTCCAGCCCCAGGAAATCAATCAGGCACAGTTACATCCTCTCTTCCTAATGGCTAACTCCCAACTTTGTTGCTGTGACTAAAAAGAAAAATCTCCAAGTGCCCCAATTGTAAAATTCTTGCTATGAGGCCCCCCCGACACAATCACTCCATCCCCTACCATCCATTGCTCGCTCTCCCCCACCATCACACACTTTAATTAGGCTGGGGCAGGGGGTTGGGGTGCGGGAGCAGGTGAGGGCTCCAGCTGGGGGTGCAGGCTCTGGGGTTGGGCCGGAAATGAGGAGTTAAGGGTGTTGGAGAGGTGTGATGGGTTGGATCACAGAAGCCCTTTTGGGACCTCCCAACTGATGTGCCAAAACTACTTCTGGCCCTGTTTTCCTGTGCTGGCAGCTTGGGACTTCAGTGCCCTGCTTGGTTTGAGCCAGACCTGCTAGCCTGCTGCAAACCCAGATCCAGGTCTGAACCACGTCCCTGAACAACTGTAGGCTTAATTGAAAGCAACTTCAGAAGTGTTCCTGTCTTTAACACTCAGATGTTAAAGACAGGAACACTGCTAAATAAATCTGTTTTACCCTGTATAAAGCTTATACAGGGTTAAACTTAAATTGTTCACCCTCAGTAACACTGATAGAAAGATATACACAGCTGTTTGCCCTTCCCCCCAGGCATTAATACATACTCTGGGTTAATAAATAAGTAAAAAGTTATTTTATTAAATACAGAAAGTAGGATTTAAGTGGTCCCAAGTAATAACAGACAGAACAAAGTGAATTACCTACTAAAATAAAATCAACCATGCAAGTCTAAGCATAATACAGTAAGAAAACTGAATACAGATAAAACTTCACCCTCAGAGGTGTTCCAGTGAGCTTCCTTTTACAGACTAGTTTCCTTCTAGTCTACGGCCAGCAATCACTCATAACCACTGTAGTTATTGTCCTTTATTCCAGTTTCTCTCAGGTATCTTTGGGGGTGATGAAGCTCTCTCTTGAGCCAGCTGAATACAAAATGGAGGGGTCTCCCAGGTGTTTAAATAGACTTGCTCTTGTGGGTGGATACCTCTCCCTCCCTCTGTGTATAATTCCCTCCTATTAGTCAGTTGGATCTGGAATAACAGCAATATCTGTTGAAGTGCAGGTGTCTTGGCATTTAGCCACCAATGCCATGAGATGGTGTGCCTCAGTTTCCCCTTCTACACAGCAGCATGGGCCTGTTATGCTTTTGCTGCTGTGCCAAGCTTCCAGCCTGTTTACGATATAAGCTGCAGGGTAACATGCTTGCAGGACTGTCTTGTCACCATCCCTAGCATGTACAACAATTTCTTCCACAAATCAGGTATGTCCCACACCTTTAAAGTGTTTACCACTAGCATTAACTCCTGTGTTTTAACCCATATATGAATTAACAAAAAAGACACAAGATTAACAGCAAATCTATAGTAGACAGACTTTGTTCACACAATTTAGTTTGTTTAGTGTCTACTCTTTTTCCCATTTCTTTGTGTCCCCTGGTAGGCACTCTGATGCAGATTCTTCGGCCTCTTTGGAGAAGGCTTTTAATTCATGCATGTGTTTGAAGCTTTGGCAAGGAAATGGTGTACTACAATCATGCCTGCACTGGGTCCCTCCCTCTGGAATTTCTCTGGGCTGGACCCCACTCCCTTGTGAAGCTTCACCCATGCAGAGATTTTTTTCCTCCTGCCTTGAAGAGACAGTTTTATCTCTTACAAGCATAGCAAGAACAACATCTTTCAATGGGGTGCTTTGGATTGGTAAGATCCCCTTGGATACCCCTCTTTCTGTTAGCGGGGGGGGTACCCCCTTCCAGTAGATCTGACCCCCAGTTTTCCCTTAAACCCTGATCCACAGGAGAGGGGTCTGGCATTTTAAATGCAGATTCTTCACCCTCCCACTCACCTTCCATCTGGGCTTCCCTCTCTGTGCTCTCCTCTGGGTCAGACACTCTTGTGTCCTCCAGAAGGGAAGGTAACACTGGTCCAGCTGTGGGCTCACAACTACCAGCTATGGCAGACCCTTCACTGGCCAGCAAAATTCCCCCCTTTTCACTCAGGTTGGGCTTGCTTCCAGCTACTGAGTCCTTGGGGTCTGTTCCCACCGCAGTGGTCACCAGGACCCCAACTTCCACCTTCAGAACATGTCTCTGTGCACCCCCAGACAGGCCATGCCCCCTGCTGACCTGCAAATTCTTGGCAGTCAGTAGCTGGGGTGGCCCCCCACTACAAGGTGGTACATTCCCCTCCCTGGGACAGATGATCACAGGACAGGAGCTGGCTTCGTCCAGTCCCTCCCTTTGGAACTTGCCTTGAGCCCCGGGGCTACAGGAACTGGCTACAACCATCCCTGCCCCCAAAGCTGCATTCTTTGCTGCTCCTAGCAATCTAAGAGACACCCTCCTATTCCCCCAGCACTCCATGTGACTTCACCCTCCCTTCTGGGGCTTTTAGCACAAGATTCCTTCTCACTGCTAACCAACCCTGGGACAGATTCTGCCACATTAAAGAAATAATTCCCTAGTGGAAAAGGTGGAAAATTGTGGGCCACTGTTGCAACAGTCAGCTCAGCCTGCAAATGACTAGTTTGCATGTGTACTTTAGCTAAAGGTGCAAGGACTTTGTAACCTCCCACCAGTTCTAATTCTGCCATTTTCCCTGGCAACAAATCCTTCTCCTGGATCAGGTCCCTCCTGACCACGGAAATTTCAGCCCCTGTATCTCTCAACTCAATGTGTAACGTAGAATTCAGTTTAATGGCATGTGTATGCTCACTGCTTGGTTGTGCAGAAGCAAGCTTTACAAATCCTGTGTGGAAAGAGGCCGTAGCCTGGCTCTGAGAGGTAGCAGCTTCATATGTTACTTACTGCCTGTTTCTACTCGGCAAGGCACACTTTTTCCTTAGGTGCTCAGTGGACTTACAATGATACCTCTTGGGCTCCTCTGTTTGTACAGGAAATTTGGGACAAGTAACAGGGGAACAGGGAAGTGAATGCCCAGCCTCCTTTTTTCTTGTACCTCTCTGCCAGTGGTGTATGTTGAATTGCAGCTTGTGCTGGCTCATAAGAATCTGCAAACCCAGCTAATTCACCCACTGTATTTACCTTTTTGTCCCACAAATACTGTTTTACATCATCATGGCACATATTCAGGAATTGTTCCTGAGTAACCAAATCACACATTCCTTGAAAGCTTGTAATGCCTTTCCCCCCTCACCCACTTATCTACCAAATTTCTCATTTCATTTACATAAGCCACATTACTCAATCCAGATCCTCTCTTAAGACTCCTGAATTTAACCCTGTAGGTTTCAGGTATAACCTGAAACTGTTTCAAAACCAGTTCCTTAAATTTACCATAGTTTGAAGCATCATCAATAGGCATCTTATTGAATATATCCAGAGCTCTGCCAGTCAGTGTGGTCATCTTTTGATCTTCAGGGATTACATGGAGGGTCTCTCAAAGGTGATGAAATATTCAGTAATATCTCTGGATTCATCATACTGTGGACATAGTTTGGATGTGGGGGGGTCAGGGCTGGGGTAGGGTTTATGTGGTGAGGGCTCTGGGAGGGGGCTCAAGGCAGGAGTAGGGGATTGGGGTATGGGGTGTAGGCTCTGGGAGGGAGTTTGGGGTGGGAGGAGAGTTCCGACCTTGGACAGGGGACTGTGGTGTGGGAGGAGGTGCAGGGTACAGGCTCTGGGAGGGAGTTAGGGTGCTGGAGGGGGTTCCAACCTGAGGCAGGGGGTTCAAGGTGTGGGCTCCGGCCGGCCAGTGCTCACCTCAGGCGGCTCCCGGTCAGTGGTGCAGCAGGGCTAAGGTAGGATCCCTGCATGCCCTGGCTCTGCACTGCTCCTGGAAGCAGCCAGCATGTCTGGCTCCTAGGTGGAGAAGCAGCTAGGTGGCTCTGCATGGTGCATGCTGCCCGTGCCTGCAGACACTAACCCCACAGCTCCCATTGGCAGCAGTTTCCAGCCAATGGGAGCTGCGGAGCTGGTGCTGGGGGCAGGAGCAGCATGCAGAGCTTCCCTGATCGCTCCTGTGCTTAAGGGCCGGACGTACCAGCCGCTTCCAGGGAGCTGCGCAGAGCCAGAGCAGGCAGAGAGCCTGCTTTAGCCCAACTGAGCTGCCAACTGGACTTTTAATGTCCCGGTCAGCAGTACTGACCAGAGCTGCCAGGGTCTTTTCGAGCAGGCATTCCGGTTGGAAATCAGACTCTTGGCAACCCTATGCAGAGGGCCAGCTCAAGGCATGTGTACCTCTTCAGCCCTATTTTGTGGGTGTATAGGGCTTGTGCTGGCCTTCAGCACAGGGCTGAATTTCACCCTGTTGTGACGAGGAGTAATCATGGTATCTTTCCTGTACTGAATGTTTGATTGCTTGTGAACCTGCACCCATTCAAATCAATGGAAAAAAGCCCTTTGAATTATATGGTACAAGGCCCTAACAGAATACCAAGAAACCTTAACTCTGAATTCATTGCTGTGTTGTTAAGAGTTGTTTTGCAAATAGTGGTGTGTGGTGTTGGTGTGGATTTCTTTGGTTTTTTTCATTATACCCAATTCAAATATTTCTGCATCTATATTATAACAATGCTTTTCACAGCAAGTTGGGTTTATTCTTTGAAACAGTTTTCAGGAAAATAATGTCTTTTTAAAGAAAAAAATATGAACTTTTCATTCACCTAAAATCATTTGATATTTTGAGGCGCACATGTGGAAGTAATTATCCAGTTCATTACTGTGCTAATTATAGCTTCTGAACTTTATCAAGACAACTGTCATCTGCTTCATGGCTCATTGAGTTACAGCCAGGGGCAGCTCTAGGCACTACCAAAGCAAGCAGCTGCTTGGGGCAGCCTATTTGCAGGGGCAGCAGCTGGCAGAGATCAAGCCTGAGAGCTGAGAACCAACAGCGGGACCTGGGAGCTGTAGTTCCTTGGCTAGCTCCTGGCCTATAAAGCCATACCTGGAGCAGGGAAAGAACTACATTTCCCAGCATTCCCTTGGCCACTATCAACAGGAAAGGGAGTGGGAGGCAGTATGGTAGCTGAAACCTCATGCTGCAGCTTGCTGCGAATGCAGAGCTCACTGCTAGAGCGGGGTGGCGTGGTACTGTGAATGGGGAACAAGTGTGCCCAAGGAGTAGAAGGCTTTGGCCCAGATATCTCCTTCAGAAGACTTCCCCAGACTGGATTAGGGATACTGGTGTGACCTCACCTTGCAACCCCCAAAGAAGGAATTGGGTGGACTAAATGGACAGGTCCCCTCTCTATCTGAAGCCCAGCAAGGGAGGTATGTGGATCCCACTATAATTTTAAATGAAAAGTAAGGGAGGGGAGGCTCTGGACCTGAGCAGCTTTAGATACAGTACCAGACACTTAGGAGGATTTCCACTTCTGAGCCATGGAAGCAGAAATTGACTTTTCCTTTCCAGATTTAGCTAATATTCAGAAAGGGAATCTAGCACCTGCCTTCCAGATTGGAACACCTCAAAATTAAGGAGTGCTCAAGCTCAGTTTGGGCAGCTGTTACTTCATTTCTCCCAAAGCAAATATACTGATCTACTATAATTTGCTGTAGGAAAAAGTAGGATAAAATTGAACAAGAAATGCTTCCCAGTGGTTTTTAGGACTGGAATTGCTATTTTCAACAGCCATTGCCTTTTTTTTTTTTTTTTTTTTAGTTGTTTAAAAGGAAGACAGTGATATTGCATTGGCAAATTCCCCATAGAAACAAAGAGTGGAACAAAAGAATAATAAAGGCACCTCAACTTTTCCTCATTTATGGAGGACAGTCTTATAATATGCATCCAGATATCCTCCAATCACACAAGCTGAAAATTATTCCACTTTACTGCAGTTTTGTAACCATATGGGAACCAGTCTTGTCTGTGTTCTGTGCACATCCAAAATTCCTGCTGAATGACCCGCCCTGGGAGGAAGTTACCAGTGATCCAGGGCTGGGGCGGAAGGAAGGTGCAGGTGGGCGGGGGGAAGAGCCCAGGACTGGGTTGGCAGGGGATGCAGGTGGAGGGGAAGAGCCCAGAGCTGGGGCAACATGGGGGTGTGTGGGGGGGAGAGCCCAGGGCTGGGATGGCAGGGGGTTGCGGGTTGCAGGGGGAGAGCCCAGGGCTGGGGCGGCAGGGGGTGCAGGTGGAGGGGCGGAGAGCCTAGGGCTGGGGCAGCAGCAGGGTGGAGCCCAGGGCTGGGGTGGGGGCAACCAAATTTTTTTTTTGTTTAGGGCAGCAAAAAACCTAGAGCCGGCCCTGGTTACAGCCTATGACCCTTCCATTTCAACAGTCATAGGAATAGCTAGTAATAAATATAGGACTATTGTCCTTTGCTGAAACACTGTCATCCATGTGCTGGTAGAACCTCTCTCTACTTTGGGGCAAATCCAACCCTTCCTAGACAGCCACAGAAAATCCTTTGGCAGTGTAAGCAGTCTGGTTCTAGTAGGTGGATGTGGTTGCAGTGAGCGTGTGGACAGAGCATCTGTTTTGTGCCCAGCCTTGGAACATAGCATCTGCCTCTTTGTCTGTTTTGAGAGAGAATCTGATGTCCAGTCTCAGTAGCATGCAGGAGACGAAGGAAATCAAGCTATTGTGTTTACTGTGTTAGCTTTTCTTTTCATTTTTTATCAATTATATTGTGTCCCCCAAACTGCTATGGGCCGTAGACAGTTTCCTGCTACAAAGAACATATGGTCTAGAACAGGGGTCGGCAACCTTTCAGAAGTGCTGTGCTGAATCTTCATTTATTCACTCTAATTTAAGGTTTCGTGTGCCAGTAATACATTTTAAGAAGGTCTCTTTCTACAAGTCTATAATATATAACTAAACTATTGTTGTATGTAAAGCAAATAAGGATTTTAAAATGTTTAAGAAGCTTCATTTAAAATTAAATTAAAATGCAGAGCTGCCCCGGACCAGTGGCCAGGACCTAGGCAATGTGAGTGCCACTGAAAATCAGCTCGTGTGCCGCCTTCGGCACCCATGCCATAGGTTGCCTACCCCTGGTCTAGAATGTACAGGCAAGAGAAGAGACGGAAACAAGGGTAGGCTTGGGCTGTTTAATGTCTTCTAATTTTTGTACTCTTATTTAATTTGGTTTACACATCATCTTCCCCCACCCCTCTGTTTTTTATTTGAGCTCTTTCTTATTTACTATCTGACACTCTCCCATTCCTGTTATTGCAAAACTTCCCTGCTTTCTTATTAATCCTTACCTATTACCTCCCCCCCCTCCCAGAGTTATCATGAATTCAGAAGTGGCCTTTTATCTTGACCATATGGCTTTATATTGCAGAAGTGCTGAATACCCAATGTCTCTATTGAGACCTGTAGGTGCAAAGCATTTCTGAAAATTAATCAATAACCCCTTGAGAGTGGCAGTTTGGTTTTGGCCTAGTTCCCTTGAGCTTTCTGGAGTATCCAAGACTTACCTCCTTTCCTTAACTCTGCTCCACCCTCATCCATTGCAGTCCAAACGTAGGTGATATCACCAGATATTAAAAAGTCATTAGAGTACAATAAAGAGCAGTACTCTTGATGCTGAGTCACTGTTGAGGCGGTGATGGATGCCTTTTGCCACTGCAGTTTTGCCCAGCTGCACAATCTCTCATCTCATGGGCACAAAAGTTTGATTGGCTCTTCAAAAGGAAATAGGTGGCACTTCAATTCTAAAACGGAGGGGGGCTGAGGCTTTGCAGAGAGCCTACTGCTCTGTGCAGTACTGCTGCATTTCTTGGCTAGGCCCTGTTTCACTTGGGGAGGCAAGGGAGAGAGCTTGCCATCCTCACTATCTTCTGGGGCCCTAGGCCCAGGAAGTGTGGACTCAAGTAGTGATATAGAATAAAGCAGGTAGCAGAGATTCAGAATTCCACGGCACTGATTTGTAGATGTAATCTGTAACCACATTTAATAGGCAGCTGCTGTAAAAGAGATTTGATTGCTTTTTATCTGTGTTGTCATAATGTGTACAGTTAGGGAATGAAAAAATATTTGCTATTTTTCAAGGAGCTTCATGTTAATTACCATAGGAACCTTTCCAGGTAACTAGTCTCGGAACTTGAAAAATGCATTAAGTGCAAACAGATAGGATTCAGCATTAAGACTGGAAAGGTTGGAGACAGAGAGCAGTTCATGCATGAAAAGGCTAAACCTCTTACTGCCTTTCTCAGCTTTATTTGTTGTCCTCTTGAATTTCCTGGCGGAAATTAATTAATTCCTGTCATTTCTATTTCAGCAATTTGTAAAAGCCAAGTCCATCACATGCAGCTTGAGAATACAGACAGATGGGTATGAAGACAGGAAAGATGGGCTTAGAGTGACAACTAGTGTTCAGTTTTGTTTGTTTCTTTCTTTCCAGCTTAATAACAAAAACAGAAAACAAGAGACAAGGTGGGTGAGGTAGTATCTTTTATTGGACCACCTTCTCTTGGTGAGAGGCAAGATTTCGAGCTTACGCAGAGCTCTTCAGGGCAGGGAAACTTATGGTATGTCTACACTACAAAATTATGTCAACCTAAGTTACATTGACATACAGTCACCTCAGTAATTAAATTGCTTTTGCATGTCCACACTATGCTGCTTGTGCTGGCATTACACATCCTCACCAGGAGCACTTGCTCCAATTGAACTGTCAGTGTAGGGCACAGTGGGATGGCTTCAGAAAGCCAGCAACAGTTGATGTAAGCAATGCAGTGTCTACACTGACACTGCATCAAACAAAATATATTGACCTAAGCACTACACCTCTCACAGAGGTGGAGTTATTAAGTCAGCACAGGGCAGGGATAGGCAACCTATGGCACGTGTGCCAAAGTCAGCACACGAGCTGATTTTCAGTGGCACTCACAGTGCCCGGGTCCTGGCCACTGGTCTGGGAGGCTCTGCATTTTAATTTAATTTTAAATGAAGCTTCTTAAACATTTTAAAACCCTTATTTACTTTATATACAACAATAGTTTAATTACATATTATAGACTTATAGAAAGATACCTTCTAAAAATGCTAAAATGTATGAAACCTTAAATTAGAGTGAATAAAGGAAGACTCGGCACACCACTTCTGAAAGGCTGCCGACCCCTGGTGTAGAGTGAATTACATAGTTGGGAGCAACATTTTAGTGTAGATGCTTAAAGAGGTAGGTTGCTGCAAGGCAGCTTACATCAACATAACTCTGTGGTGTAGACCAGGGCTCAGAGTGTCACAGCTAAATACAAAGTGAACAAAGTGTTTAGCATAAGTAGATAACACACATTTCCAGGGACCATTCAAGTAAAGTGGACCATTAACACCCCTCTAGTCATAGGGGGAAATGCAAGGGGAAGGGGGTCATTAGTGGGTTATAGATTGTTGCAATAAGCCAAAAATCCAGTGTGTCTGTTCTGTTCATGACTTTTAGTGTCTAGCAAAGTTATTAAATTAAGCTCAGGGTCATTTTTTGTGCGGGTTTCCTTTGAGGATGAGGACTGATAGGTCAGATAAGGAGTGATCACTTTGTGAGAAGTGTTCACCCACAGGTGATGTGGTGGTTTTGTTTTTTATCATTTCGTGTGTGAGTTCATTCAAGAGCATAGTGATTGTCTGATTTTACCCACATAGCTGTTATTTGGGCATTAGTGCACTAGATGAGTTACACCACATGTTGTGATAGGCATGTGCAGGACCCATGGATCTTGAAAGGTGTGTTGTGGGTGCTGTTGATCACTGTAGCAGTGGAGACATGTCTGCAGGTTTTGCATTTATTGTTCTGGCATGGTCTGGTGCCACTTTGAGTTGGTGTGTCCTGGTCTATGGGGAGCTTGCTTCTCACAGGGAGCTTGCTTCTCACAGTGAGCTTGGGGAGGTTGGGTGGTTGTTTGAAGCCAGAAGAGGGGGTTCAAGAAAGATTTCTTTCAGGATGGGGTCCCCATTGAGTACGGGTTATAGTTGTTGGATGATACCTCATATGGGTTCCAGTGTGGGGTGGTAGGTGACAACAAGGGGTATGAATTTCCACCACAGCTTCAACAACCACCATCTGTCCATAAAACTTTTTGGAACACTCCCACACTAGCATCAACTTCCTGGACACCAGGATCAACTTCAACAATGGAATGCTACAGACAACTATATACAAGAAACAAATGGATCACCACACCTACCTTCATAGATCCAGTAACCCCTCCAAACACACCCAGAAATTTATCTAAAGCCAGCACTCAGATACCACAGAATATGCTCGGAGGAGGAAGTCCAGGATATAGACCTGAACACACTTCAAACCACCATCACTAAACAAAGACACTCCACAAGAGAAGTAGATCACATCATGGAATGGGCTACCCAAATACCCCAAGAGAACCTGCTTCAGTACAGAAATATCCCGTCCCCCACCACTGCACACCCCTAGTTCTCACCTGTTTGGGTGTTTGTGGTCATTAGTTTTAATTTTGCAACCCCATCATCAGGGATGCTGGAACAATTTGTATAGTAGGGGTACCAACAGTCATTGAACCAAACTGTAAAAACTGTATATGATGGAAAGCACTTCAAGCCAGGGGGTGTGATAGCACCTCCAGCATCCCTAGTTCCAGTGCTTATGTCCACCACAATAGCTCCAGTGCTTTGCCAAACCTTAACTCCTTTAGCTTCACCCAACCCTATCAATAATACATAATAATAACGTAGTATAACATCAGAATAGCGATTGGAGGTTCCTTCAAATGTTTTGTAACCTGACATCTTATAGTTGTGATTATCTATTTCACTAGGATCTTATTTCTTATAGACAAAAATGCACTCAGTTTCCCCAGCAGTATTTGCTTATAAATATATAACAGCTGCTTTTCACCTCAGGCACAATTAAGCTATATTACTATTACAATGTAAAATCACCTAAGATATGATAATATTAATTGTTTCCATCGTAAGTATATAAATCCCCAGAGTCATTAAAAAATGCTGCGCCTAATTCTGTACTGTCTTGAAGTCATTTAGGCTGTCATTTTCAATGTTTCATTATACTATGGGAATTAGGTGGTCAAATTCCATTGAAATGTAATGGGAGTTTTGTATCTAGCTCATTTGTGTTTAGTTGAAAATCCCAGGCTTACAGCTGTGCAAATTTGGGTGTAAGATGTTGCCAGTTTGATTTGATTTGGTCTCTTTGCACTCCACACATGGGCAAATGACTACTCAAGGTGCAAAGGATGCTTTCTGTCAGTAGAAGGCAGAACCAATACTAGAGCTGTGCAAAGGATGGAAATTCCATTTCATGAAGGATTTCCAGATGTTAATTTTTTTTCCCCATTCTGAATCGGAATGCAAACCAAAAATTTTAAATTCTCCACAAAGGAAAATTGAGGGGCAAATTCCATTTAAGTTGATCAAAATGTTTCATTTAGATTTTGATATTTTTAAAAGTGTTGTTATATTATATTATAATCTATAACACAAAATTCAAAACAAAACATAATTTAAAACATGAAAAACCAAAAAGTTTCATTCTGAAAATATTGCAATGGGACATTGACATTGTTAGAACTTTTTTTCCATTCTTTTCCTAAACGAAATTCTGATGAAATTGACCCAATATCATCAAGTATTTTGATGGAACTGCTTGTTCTGTCAATTTTCTCTGCCGACATCTAATCAGTTTAATAGAATTAAGCAGGACATTACTAATATGCAGGTGTCACTTATTGTGATGGGGCAAGGCCAGATGGCTACAGTAAAGTACTGAGAAACAGATATGTTAGCCCCAGGCTAAACAAATCCCTAGGACCATGGTAACCAAATGGCAGTTGCTCCAGGTTAATCAAGGCACCTGGAAGCATAAACCTTTCTAGAAGGGGTAGTGGAGATTAGCTACTTTAATTATAACACCTGCAGCCAATCAGGGCAGGCCAATCAGGGCACCTGGGTTTAAAAGGAGCTCACCCCAGTCAGGCAGGGAGGAGCCAGAGGAGAAGGAGTGTGAGTGAGGAGCAAGAAGCTGAGAGTGTTACTGCTGGAGGATTGAGGAGAAAGCATTATCAGACACCAGAGGAAGGTCCTGTGGTGAGGATAAAGAAGGTGTTGGAGGAGGCCATTGGGGCAGTAGCCCAGGGAGTTGTAGCTGTCCTGCAGCTGTTACAGGAGGCACTATAGACAGCTGCGATCCACAGGGCCCTGGGTTGGAACCCGGAGTAGAGGGCGGGCCTGGGTTCCCCCCAAACCTCCCAACTCCTGATCAGACACAGGAGGAGCTGACTCAGACTGTGGGTTCCACAAGAATGGAAGATCACTGAGGTGAACAAATCCGCCAATAAGCGCAGGACCCACCAAGGTGGAGGAGGAACTTTGTCACATTATACAGTAGTTAAATTTCTTAATATTAGAGATCTATAAAAGCAGTAAAACAGAAATGTCCTATATGTTACCTCTTCTCCTTCTTCAATATGATAATCCTTCCTTTGGTTTGGTCCTCCAACAAACATCACATTCAGCTTCTGACAGTGCCTGGAAAAGATATTTAAAGAGATCACGAAGAATATTTTGCATTTCTATATTTCATCTGAGGATTTAGTTATTGGCTGTAAAATACTTCTAATTTATTAAATAGTTTAGGCAATAGGGCCCAGTGAATAGGCCCTCAGGAGACCTGGGTTTTGTAACATACTTTGAGATCTAAAAATGAAAAGTGTTTTCTTAGAGCTAAGTATTATTATCACTGGAATATCATCTGATAAGACTAGAAGTTTGTAAGTAAAACGTAATGCTTCACAGCTAGTAAAGTTACTGAAAGCTATTGATGTTAAGAATGTTGGGCCTGAATCCTCTCTCACTTACACCACTCCTACAATGGTGTCACAGGAGTGAGTTCACCAAAGTTGCCCCTGATTTTAAAGTGGAGGAAGCGAGAGGAGAATCAGGCCCTCTGTCTAATTTTGCCATACTTGTGAATTCTGATGAGCACTTTTCCTCTGTTCTACTACTCCAAATGCCAAAATTAGCCTTCAGGCAGCTCACTTCAGGCCAGACTGAACCTCCAAGTTCCATGTGCAGAAGAGACCCCCTATGTGTGGATCTCACCCTTCCCTCAGGTCAGCAGTCAGAGGTATTACCTTTCCCAAATAGTATCTTACACAGCAGAGACCCCTATTGAAGGGGATGCTGGGAAATCCTTGGTAGTCCAGTAGCAATGGAGCAACACTACCATGGAATGCAACTCTGGGATGAGAGCAGGGGGATGCAGTGCTAACAGAAATAGAGAAGCAATATCTTCACACTGAATCTGGGCCTCAACGCTTAGTGTGTTGTAACAATGCATATACACTCGGCAATCTTCAATAGAGTCACGTTGGGAGAGTTTCTGAGACGTTGAACATGCACGTTTTGTTTTGTGGTTTTGTTTTCGCCACCTTTGTTTTGTTTACTGCAAGGAGCATTTTGGTGATATGAAACATAGGGCCCTAATATACACCAATGCTAAACAACAACTACCTTTGTTTAAATAAAAGCTACACAAATTAAATGTTAAAATTACAATATTCAAATCAATTATTTCCACAAGAGGAGACTGTACACTCTATAATACTCAGCTTATGGCAGCATCACAAAATAAGGATCCAAAATCATAAGCATCATGCAGATTTAATGTTCATTTCCAAGGTATTTCTTTTTTTGCACTGGTGAACTTATAGTAACATTCTGCTTGTCGCAGGGCACAAAGGACTGCAGTGGTGACAGAGCTGTAAGTAGCATAGCTGACAACTCGTGAAATATTAAGACTCAAAGCATGGGCTGGTCTATAAAATAAAAGGTGGAAGAATATTGTTAGCATGTGAGAGCATCATGACTGAATGGTGAGAGTGGTTAATCTTTATAGAAATCAAGGTACAGTCAAACGTCGCAATAACATGCCCCGCCATAACGCGAAATCACATATAACGCGATCATAAGTTGGCTCCCCATTAAAGCCTAATACTAGTGGTCTCCAAAGTCATGGCACCCGTTGGGACATTGATGTGTCCCTGCCTAGTGCCCAGCATGGGAGAGAAGCCACAGCTCCACGCCTGCTGGGGACAGAGAACTCTGAGGTTGCGGGCGCCGGTGCTCTCTGTCCCCAGCAGGCGCAGGGCCACGGCTTCTCTCCGGCTTCAAGAGAAGTCGCGGCCCCGCACCTGCCGGGGACAGAGAGCACCGGCGCCTATAGCCTTGGAGTTCTCTGTCCCCGGCAGACGTGGGGCCGCAGCTTCTCTCCCCTGCTGGGCACTAGGCACTAATCAGCGCACATCAATACACCGCATTGGGGACCACTGATTTAAACTGACCGGCTTGAAATCCCGCTATACCGTGACCCCGCATTTATCGCGATTAAATTTTTTGGACCCCAAACATCGCATTATAGCGAGGTTTCACTGTATTTCATTTCATTGCAAAGCACTCCAGCAGATCAAATCAAAAGTACAGCTGGAACAACCCTTATATTTAAATGGTCAGAGCCTGGCACAGGATGTATAAGATGCAGGTTCAAATTCCTTCACTGCCTAATTTGGATCAGGGAGTTGAACCCAGTATCGCACTTTCTAGAAGAGGGACCTAATGCCTGGGCTATAAGTTAGCACTGGGTGGCAATGGGCAGTGTGTAATTGAGGCTGGGGGAGGCTAAGCCTCTCCAAATCTTACACCACCGGGTGAGGGGCAGTGGCAGATTTGTGGGCCCTGGGAAAAATCTTTCCCCACCACGGACTCAGGTAATACCCCTGGGGCCAAGGAGGGGGCACAGAGCTTTTCTAGTCTCAGGGCTGCAGTGGAGGTGTGGAAGGAGTGAGCAGGGGACAGGGCTTCAGGGGAGAAGAGGTGGGGGGGAGCAGAGTGGGGGTAGGGCTCTGGGCTTGGAGCTTCAGCCAGGACTGAGAGCTTGACCCTGGCTGGGGCCGAGCTCTCAACCCCCCCGCATCAGGTGGCCCCAACCAAGTTCTCAGACCCACCCACCCGACACCAGCCAGGGCCACGGGTGGGAAGGCTGAGAGCAGTGGCATGGCCTTGTCCAGAAGAGGCAGGTCAGGGGACTAGACTGAGCCTCCACAAGAGGAAACTTCATCCACCACCCAGCAAAGTATATCTCTCTTATTGATGAAGAGCAGAGAAGAGGAATACACCTCTACCCAGTTATAACACCACCCGATATAACACGGTAAAGCAGCACTCCGGGGCTGTGTGTGTGCAGGGGGGCTGGCTGTGTGCTCCAGTTGATCAAATCAAGTTCAATATAACACAATTTCACCTATAACGCAGTAAGGTTTTTTTGACTCCTGAGGACAGGGTTATATCAAGATAGGTGTATTCAAAATAATTCAGCACAGTCCAGGTGCTATTGTTAAGTTTAGAAATGAAGACACCTTGCAAAAGTATAGCAGAATTCATTCTGAAATATTTAAACTAATAATCAAATGAAAGAAATCACAAACAGAAGACACTTTTTGTGCTCTTTCATTCAATGAGATCTACTCAAGGCCTAGCATTTTGTCTGTCTTTCTTACTACAATAGAACATAGAACGGTACTTTTAATAGATGGGGGAATGTGCATAGCGATCCTCAGTGAAATCTGTACAGTATCTTGTAATAGTTATTCAGAAAAGCAAACATTTACACACAGTCATGAAAAGCGTTAACATTCCTTAACTGTCAGAACTGGCTACTCAACTTTCAGTTACAGGGAATCCTTTGGGGGTAGGAAAAAAAGAAGTGGTTCGTGGAAGTTTTGTTCTTTTACAATTTCCTTTTGATTAAAACATACCACAGAAAATAAAAGGAACATAATATAATGTGAAAACTGGATTATAATATAAAAATATCATGAAGAGGGTTAGGAAATAGAAACTTTTCTCAAGGAAGCCCTTCTTTTCTTATTCATGTACTGTAGGTTTTGAAGAAAACAAATTATGCCTTATTCCACTGACAAAAGAAATAATTATTACTGTGATTGGAAGAAGGTGCCAAATTCTGGACCCTGGCACAGCCACACTGCAAGCATCCACACTGGTGCCTTTTTGTCAGTGAAATTTATGTCACTCCAGAGGTGTTTTTCACTCCCCTGAGTGACATAAGTTATACTGACAACAGCCTGAGTCACAGACAGGAAACTGAATAGGCCAGAGCAGCTTGCAGAGCCTCCAGCTGTGGTAATCATCGCTCTTCTTCCCTGCCCCCTTGTCTCATGGATTACTCCTTCTGCTATTCTATGATTGTAATAATGGAGTCATCCCTCACTTCTGGAGCTGGAGTGGCCCCTCTCATATGGCTGGGATGGCTTTTACCACCAAGTCTGGAAACACAAAGTATGGGAGAAAGTAGTGGCAATTTAAGGTCACACTCATGAATTATGAAATTACCCTATGAGTAATTCCCTCCCATAAGGCCTAATCCAAAGCCCACTGAAGTCAGTAGAAAGACAGCTGTAGAATTCAATGAATTTTGGGTCAGGGACATAGACTGCAGCGTGCTTAACACAGAAGTCCATCTATTTTAAATCACTGAACAGTTTTCAAACACTTTGTCTTTTTAAAAAAAGTCTGTGGCCAGACCTGAAGAACAATTTTACCTATACTTATTAATTTTTGCCATTTGCATGAAATTTACAGCGGTTTCCTTTTATCCCTGAGAATATGCAAGGTAAAACAAGATCTTCATTTACTTACATAAGCTTATTGCACACTGGGGGCAAAAAAGCAGCTTTGTTTTCTTCTATCCATTTTCTTACATTTACAAGCAGCTCCATGGTTCACCGGTATGAGACTTTTGAGGAAGCTAATGAGTTGGCGCAGAAGTATGCAGCATGCACTCTCGGTGTGTTACTCCCACCACAAAGCTCTGGTGATTGGTTGATAAGATAGAGTTCTTCAAGCTTGGGTGACAAAGGGAACTACTTTGTTCGATCAGCCAAAGGTTATTTTGTAGAGCAAACAATATTCTAATAGCTTAGCCAATAATCAACTCATGCATTTCAAAGACATCTAGATCTTTGCTTAGCTCTATTTAAATATATAAATTGTGTGTGTTTTAGCAGGGCTAGAAAGAAGACAAACATTCAATTTTTATTCATTGTATTGTTGAAAGTACAGGTTAAATGCCAGTAAATAGCATTATCATGAAAACAATATACTAACTAGATGATTGTTTAGAATACAGTCACACAGAAGAAAGGCAGAAGGAGGGTTGCATAAAGATATATATCTATGGAAACAAAGTTCCTCCTCCGCCTTGGTGAGACCTGCACTTATTGGCAGATTTGCTCACCTCAGAGATACCCAGTAGCCTTCAGTTTGGCCACTTTCATGGCTCAAATCTGCTGTTCATTCAGCTAACCCCATCACTGGTCAGCAGGGGGAAAAAGGAAGAACAATAATCCCTGCAGTCTCTGCTGATCCACTTAGTGGGCAGGGGCAGCTCTAAACATTTCGCCGCTCCAAGCAGGGCAGCATGCCGTGGGGGGCACTCTGTCGGTCACCAGGAGGGTGGCAGGCGGCTTTGGTGGACCACTGGAGCCACAGGACCAGAGGTCCACACCCAAGCTGCCTGCCGCCCTCCTGGCAACCGGCAGAGCGCCCCCCGTGGCATGGCGCTCCAAGCATGCGCTTGGTGTGCTGGGGCCTGGAGCCACCCCTGCTAATGAGTCAGAGAAACAGACCTGAGACCTTCCTGTCCAGGTCAACTCCTCCTGTGTTGGATCAGGAGTTGAGAGTTGGGGGGGGGGGGACCCAGGCCCACCCTTTACTCCAAGTTCCAGCCCAGGGCCCTGTAGATTACAGCTATGTGACAGCTACAACTCCCTCAGCTACTTCCCTATGGTCTTCTCCCAACACCTTCTTTAGCCTCACCACAGGACCTTCCTCCTAGTATCTGATAATGCTTGTACTCCTCAGTCCTTCAGCAGTACACCTACTCACTCTCAGCTACTATACCTCTTGCTCCTAGTTCCTTGCACATATACCTCACTGATTGAGGTGAGGTCCTTTTTAAATTCAGGTGCCCTGATTAGCCAGCCTGTCCTAATTGATTCTAGGAGCTTCTTAATTGGCTCCTGGTGTCCTAATTAGCCTGCCTGCCTTAATTGGTTCCAGCAAGTTCCTGCTTGTTCTGTAACCACCGCTGTTACCTTACCCAGGGAAAGGTTGGCTACTGTCTCTCCCCTTGATCACTCTCCTGCTGCCCTCTGGCCTGGAGAGAGGAAAGAGGGAGGGGCTGCTGCTGCTGCTAGGGTCTCACTGTCACTACTTCAGCTGTTCCCTTGGCTGAGCCAGACACACACAACCCTTCTCTGCTACTTGCTTGTTTGCTGACTAGTAGACACTACCACTCCAACCCTCCGTTTCAGCTCGTGCTCTAGCCTCAGGGGGCTGCTGGCCTGCTCTCCAGAGGAGGGGAGTGAGGGACCCCAACCCCAGCTGTTCTGCTGCTGTGGGCACCACCACGGGAGAGGGGTCCTTCCTGCTGGCCACCAGATTGCAGCCTAGAGCTGCTGCTGTGTTTGCTGCCTAGGAGCTGCTGGAGCCTCAGGGAGGAGAAGACCATCTACCAGTGGGGGACCACGTAGAAACTCTACAGACCACTGTGGAGGGGGCCCTCAAGGACTGAGTAACTTTTGAACTGTGCTTTTGTGGTGGGGGTCTAGACTGTGTTTGTGGGGACACAGGGGGTGTGGTATGGAGCCTGCCTGCTGGTCCATCTGTGTCCCTCCTCTGAACCCCCCCACCACCACCATTGCTGCCCCCTCCTCCACTCCCACTGGCTGCTCACCATCTGCCTCAGCTCCTGCCTCTGGAACTTGGCTGCTCACCTGGCTTGCATCACCCTTTCACCACCTTTTGGGCCAAAAGCAGCAGCCAACCTATATTGACTCTTTGTGCAAGTGCATGTACCCCCCCTTGGACTAACCTCCCTCCCCCAGCAAGCCCCCAGCTTTGCCTCTTGCTACCTGCCCCATTTGCCCCTTGCTGCCTTTTGCCCCTCCCCTTTGCCCCAGCTCCCCTCGCTAGCTTCAGTTTGTCTGTCCTGCCTGTTTCCCTCTGCAGCTTTTGTGTGTTTGCCCTGCCCCCAGGACCGGCACTGGGGTTTCTCGCACCCTAGGCGTACGGCCATTTTGCCACCCCCTGGCTGATCCCGTGGCTCCGGTGGAGCTGCCGCAGGCATTCCTGTGGAGGGTCCATTGGTCCGCGGCTCCGGTGGAGCTGCCGCAGTCATGCCTGCGGGTGGTCCACCGGAGCTGTGTGAGCAGCTGACCGCCCGCCCGCCCGCAGGCATGACTGCGGCAGCTCCACCGGAGCCGTGGACCAATGGACCCTCCACAGGCATGCCTGAGGCAGGTCAACCGGAGCCACCTGCTGCCCCCCCGGCAAAATGCCGCCCCCCCTGAATAATCCTGGCACCCTAGGCTATTGCCTAGGCTGCCTAAACGGTAGCGCTGGCCCTGCCTGCCCCAGCCCTGAAGCTAGCCCCTGGGTTCCTCTGCCCCACTCCTAGCCTGGTTGTTCCCCTCCTCCTTTGGCCCCCCTTGCCCTGATTAGCCTCTCCCTTCATGTGCCCATGCCCCCTGTGTGCTTGTGCCCCTCTCCTGTTTGAGTTTCTCCCTGTTTCACTGCACCCCCCCATGCTGTTTTATTCCCCATTCCCCTACTGCAACTAGAGGAGCCAGAATTCCATCCTGAGTTGGTGACTGATCCCACCCACCCCCGCAGCACATCCTGATAGGCCCCCCCCCATTCCAGCCCTCCCCATCTGGCGCCCTCCTCCCCTGCCTACAGCCTAGCAAGGAGGAGTGGTTGCCCCCTTTCCCCTCCTCCCTCTGGTGTTTGTCCTCTCTCTGCTCTCATTATAGCAGGGGACAAGGCAGGTGGGACCCTCAGGCAGACCCCATTGCCCCTCCTCCACCTGCCCCTCCCCAGCCCTCCCCATTGACTGCTCAGGCTTCTACCTCAACCCCAGCTGCTGAACCACCTGCTACCACCCATGCTGGGGTTCCGACTGCAGTGGGCACCAGGTGATCTCCACTGCTGCCATGTCCCTTACCCCCTCCAACTCTGGGGGAGCCCCCCCAGCTGGCAGGAAGGGCCAGGGCAAAAAGAAGGGTAAGGGCCCCGCCTAAAAGACCGGGCCCTCTATGGCAGGGGCGGCCCTCACTGCCGTGGCTCTGCCATCAGCCATGGTGTCACTTCCTGTTGCTCGCACGGCCATCTTCATGACCTGCGGGGCCCGATTTGAATACCTGGTGGCAGTCCAGGGCTTCAGAGGCACTTTGGCGGCGAGGAGTCCACTCCGGGCCTTCAGCGGCACTGAAGGACCCCCCCTGCCCCGGTACCGAAATGCTGCTGAAGACCCCCGGAGCGGGGCCCTCTTAGGCGTGGGACCCTGTTCCGGGGAATCAGCCAAAAGACAGCCCTGGTTGCTCCCTCCTCCAGCCTCCAGGGCATACGTCCAGGTGGCAGCAGCCCCCTGCCTGCCACTACGTCATCTCTTCCGACCACCACCTCTGCTACCATCTATAGCACGGATAGGCAACCTATGGCACGGGTGCCAAAGGTGGCACGCAAGCTGATTTTCAGTGGCACTCACACTGCCTGGGTCCTGGCCCCTGGTCTGAGGGTTCTGCATTTTAATTTAATTTTAAATGAAGCTTCTTAAACTTTTTAAAAACCTTATTTACTTTACATACAACAATAGTTTAGTTATATGTTATAGACTTTATAGAAAGAGACCTTCTAAAATGGTTAAAATGTATTACTGGCATGCAGTCACACCTTAAATCAGAGTGAATAAATGAAGATTGGGCATACCACTTCTGAAAGGTTGCCGACCCCTGATCTATAGCATCCAGGGCCCTTTTCCCACCTTGACCAGGAAGCACAGCATCCGTTGCCTCCTGGTGCCCGCCTCGCCCCACATAGAAACCTACATGTAGGTGCTGGAGAGGGTGGTGGGACCCACAGCCATCGTAGCAGCCTCCAAAATATACGGCAAGGTTGTCGTCTTCCTTGCATTGGAGGCCGCCACCCAGGAGGTGATGGAGAAGGGCCTGGTGGTTGGGGGGTGTTCATCCCCCTGGAGCCACTAGAGGACCTGAGTGTCTGTGTGGTCCTAACCTCCTTTCCTCCCCAATGCTGCCCTGCTGCCCGCCCTCTCTACCCTAGGGAAACCCATCTCCATTGTTAGCCCTATCCCACTAGGCTGCAAAGACCCCGCCCTCTGTCACATCCTCTTATTTTGTCAGCAGGTGGTGCATGATGGAGAGGCGCTCAAGGGGTCCTTCCTGGTCCCCTACCAGGGGGCCCGCGACTGGATGCATTATTCAACAGGGGATGCCCAGTGCTACCTCGGCTGGGCAATGGGTCACGTACGGAGGGCCTGCCCCTTGGCCCAGCATGGAGGTGCGTCCGGGAACCCCGAGCCTTGACAGGGCGCTGGCTTTGTCAATGCTGGTGCCCCTGGATACCCAGCACCCAGAGCTGCCCTTCCTCCTTCTCAAACCACCACTGCTCACGCTCGGGCCCAAGGGCTACCTCCCCCAGCATGTCCAGATGAGCGGGAGAGGCCCTGCCTCCATTGCTTGCAATCTGGCGGGGCCTGTGGAGGTGGGTGCGGCGGGGGTACCGCCGGGCATGGGAGAGAGTCCGCCCCACGGGGACTCTTTCCTCCCTCATGCCGCCCAATGTTACCTCCCTGAGTCATTGCCCCTGCCCCCCGACCTGACCCCTGCTAGCCAGCCCCCAGATGATACCATGGAAGGTTGGGCCTAGTGCAGGGGAAGCAGGGCAAGCGAAAGGCTCGAGCTCTGCTCCTTCCATCCGATGCGGAGGCCCCCCGAAAGACCAGGAAGAGGGACACCGATGCCGAGCCTTCTGCCTTGCTCATGGATGTATTTCATCCACCAGTGCCAGTTGGGAAAGATGTGGCAGCACCGGAGAGAAGCACCAGCCCTCCACTGGAGACCCTTCCCCCGGAGGCCCCTGATGGAGCTCCTCCTGCCCCCTTACCATCTGAAGCCCCTGTGAGCCCCGAGGCGAGCGGTGCTTTGGATGCTGGCAGGGGGAACCTCTGGATGGGGGAAGGCGATCTCCCTTCCATCTACAAGGAGATCAAAGCCCTGGGTCAACCCCAGTCACCCGGGGGAGGACGACCTTCTGCCAGCAGGTCTCAATCTGGGCGACCTCACCCCAGCCCTCCTTTTCCCGTGCTCTGTCCCCCAAACTGCTGCTTCTGCTCCCACCTCCAAGGAGCCCCTGGACTCTTCCACTAACCTGGCTGCAGATGGCACCCTGCCAGTGGCCACCGAGCCTCTTGAGGCGACAGCCAATGCCAGGCAGCTGGGACCCAAGTCACCAGAGGATTCCCCTGTAGCTGTGGGGCAATCGACCTCCTTCTCGAGTGTGTGGGGGGTCACATCGCTGATACCCCACCTAGTGATGCCATGGCCATACCACCTATCTTATAGCACGAGCCTGGCATCACGGAGGGCCCCCTCCCACCCTACAGACTCCTGAGCCCAACTGTTTGGTCCAACCGCCCAGTAGCCTGGCCACTGGAGTTCCCAGTTCCATTAGCGCCCCTTTCTCTGACCCTACTCCTGACTCCGACCCTGCCCTTTTTTCTGATTATGGCCCTGCCCCTGAAGCCGACCCCATCCCTGTACCCTCCAGCTCCTGTGATGTTATTGCCACCTCAGGGGCCATCTCTGTCATCTTTCCCTTCCTGGAGGATGATCCCCAGGGAGCAGCCTTTGTGTTCCCCTGTCCTGACCCACTAGGGGCTGCTATCTTCCCTCCGCTGCCCCCTCATTGACCTGGGGTCTGAGGTGGGCCATGTGGTGCCAGCCCATTGGGTGCCACGTCGGGGGTCCACTCCCTGTCTGCCCGTCTTGGTAGGCCATGGGGCTCTGACATGGGCCCCACGGAGGCAAGCCAAAGTCCAGTGGACCTTCCCCCCCCATACGCTGTGAGAGGAGCTGCGGGAGTTTCTAGAAGATGTCCGTGGCTCCCGCAATAAGGTGCAGCTTGCTCTCCAGTGATTGGAGGGGGGGATTTCCATCAAATCCTCTGCCTGTGAGGACCCTTATAGGGGAGGGTAAGAGAACTGAGAAGCAGGCTGCAACAGCCTACCAGCAGGTCCGCGGCTTCTGTGACTCCTTGCTCACCTATGGGGTAGGTCACAGTTTGCTGCGCGGCCCAATAGGGGCTGTGAGCATCCCTGCCGGCAAGGATTCCCCGCAGCCTTCCTCATGGCACCCATGCACTTTGCAACATTGAACACCCGAGGCTGTAGGATGGGGCTCCACAGGTGCCGGGGGGACCAAGCAGTGCCTGGCCATCGTGGATGTCCTCCGGGAGATCACCGACCATCACTCCTTGGTGGACGTCTGGCATGACCACCACTCGGACGTTGTCTCGATGTTCACTTTTGTCCAGGTGTAGGCCCATCTGTTGGACTGCATATATCTGTCACGCTTCCACCTTCAATGGGTCCACTCCTCCAGCATCCAACAGGCCCTGTTTTCTGATCACCATCTAGCCACTGTGACAGTCTCTTTCTGCGCGGAGAGGCAAGGGCTGGTCTATTGGCATTTCAACAACAGCTTGTTGGAGGATGTGGGCTTTGTGGCGTCCTTCCAGGAGTTCCGGCTGGCCTGGTGAGGGCAGGGACACGCCTTTCCCTTGGCACAGTGGTGGTGAGACATGGGGAAAGTGCGCGCCTGGCTCTTCTGCCGTGACTACACCCGGGGCGCCAGCTGACAGAGGGATGCGGTGATAGAGCAGTTGAAACGGGAGGTCTTAGACCTGGAGAGGTGTCTGGCCACCAGCCCCAAGGATCCATCCCTCTGTGGAGTGTGCTGGGAGAAGTGGGAGGAGCTGCGGGTCCTCGAGGACCACCAGGCCTGGGATGCCTTTGTTCAATCCTGCATCCGCCTCCTTTGGGAGATGGATCGCGGCTCCCACTTCTGTGCCCTGGAGGAAAAGAGGGGGGCCAAGAAGCACATCATCTGCCTCCTGGCAGAGGACGCCGCATCCCTCACGGAGCTGGCAGAGATGTGTGGGAGGGCCAGAGCCTTCTAAATAGGCCTTTTCTCCTCGGATCTGATCCATCCTAACACTTGCAAAGTGCTCTGGGACAGACTCCCAATTGTCAATATGGGTGACCGAGACTGGCTAGAGCTGCCTCTCACTCTGGCTGAGTTCTCGGAAGCCCTCTGCCACATGCCCACCAATAAATCTCCGGGCATGGACAGGCTGACTGTAGATTTCTACTGCGTGTTCTGGGATGTCCTCAGCCCAGACCTAGTCACTGTATGGGCCGAGTCCTTGCAGAGCAGGGTCCTCCCTCTTTCGTGCAGGCGAGCTATGCTCGCCTTATTGTCAAAGAAGGGGGACCTCCATGACTTACAGAATTGGCATCCTGTCTTGCTCCTCAGCACGGACTACAAAGTCATAGCAAAGGCCATCTTGCTGCGGCTAAGGTCCCTGCTGGTGGATGTGGTCCACCCAGACCTACAGTGTCCTGGGCCGCACCATATTTGATAACTTGTATCTGGTCTGGGACCTCCTGGAGCTTGGATGTAAGGATGATCTGTCATTTGCCCTCCTGTCCCTGGATCAGGAGAAGGCATTCGACAGGGTGGACAACAGGTATCTCTGCGAGCGTTTGGCTTCGGACCCCAGGTTGTGGGCTTTCTCCAGGTGCTGTACGCTTCTGCAAAGTGTCTGGTTGGGCTCAACTGAACCCTGACCGAACCAGTCAGCTTTGGGCAGGGAGTACGGCAGGGGTGCCCCCTCGCGGACCAGCTGTATGCTCTGGCAATACAGCCCTTCCTCTGTCTCCTCTGTCAGAGGCTGACAGGGTTGGTGCTCCGAGAGCCGGAGCTGTGGCTGGTCCTGTCAGCGTACGCCGATGGCATGTTCCTCCTGGTCCAGGACCTGAGTGACTTGGTGCAGGTGGAGGCTTGCCAAGCCGTCTACTTGGCAGCCTCCTCCGCCTGAGTCAACTGGGTCAAGAGCTCTGGCCTGGTGGTCAGGGATGGGTGGCAGGCGAGCTCCCTCCCACCTGCGCTTCAGGCCATCTGGTGGAGGGCGGGTCTGCTGCTCTATCTTGGCATTTACCTTTCTGCCACGCATCCATCTCTGCCGGACAACTGGTACAGTTTAGAGGGCAGGGTGACTGAGTGGCTCTGGAAATGGACAGGACTACTCCGGTGCCTCTGCCTCCGAGGGAGGACACTGGTGCTCAATCAATTAGTCCTGTCCATGCTCTGGTACTGGCTCAACACCATGGTCCCAGTCCCAGGCTTCCTGGCCAACCTTTGGTTGGCGATTCTGGAGTTCTTTTGGCCAGGACTGCACTGGGTCTCTGCAGGGGTCCTCCACCTGCCCCTGGAGGAAGGAGGGCAGGGCCTGAAGTGCCTATGCACTCAGGTCCATCTTTTCCGCCTCCAGGCCCTGCAGAGGCTCCTTTACGGTGCAGGAAGTCTGGTGTGGAAAGTGCTGATGCACGCCTTCCTGCGCTGCTTCCGAGGACTCTTATACGACCGGCAGCTCCTTTATCTCCATCCAAGAGGTCTTCTGCGAGACCACTCTGGGCTGCCAGTCTTCTACCAAGACCTCCTCCGGACCTGGAAACTGTTCTCAGCCACCAGGTCTGTGGCGGCCACCGTGGGGGCTGATCTCCTTGTGGAGCCCCTGCTACACAATCCCTAGCTCTGTGTGCAGGTGGCGGAGTCTCCTGCGGTGCACCAGAGGTTGGTCCTGGCAGAAGTCAGCAGAGTTGGAGACCTCCTGGACTATGACCGGGGAGACTGGCTGGATCTCCTGACTCTCGCTCAGCGCATGGGGCTCTCCAGGCCTCATACTCCCCAGCACGTACTTCAGGAGGTGAGGGCCACTTTGCTGCCCATGGCTCGGGCCTACCTTGACCGGGTCCTGTGAGAGGGTATGCCCTGCCCACCCTCCATCCCAGGCCCTCTGGACCTTGTCATCGGGCCCCTGCCCCATGGACCCAACCAGCCCCCGCATCCCTTCACCGTGAGCCAGCTGCACAACTTGCAGCTGGTTTGTTTCCAGAGTGTGCCAAGGAAACATTTGTACACTCTTGTGCTTCACACCCTTCACTTCCTCACCCTCGCGTCCTGCCCCGACACAAAGTAGTGGGACCTCCTGCCACCTCTAGAGGGTGAGGCACGCTGGTGGGCCAGCCTATACTCCACCCTGGTCCCGAGGCCCGCCGGGGATATCAGTTGGTGGCTTCTTCATGGGGCCGTGAGCACGGGCATGTACTTGGTGCAGTTCACCCCCCTCCCGGACACCTGCCCCTTCTGTGGCATATGGGAGACCCTGGCACACGTTTACTTGGAGTGTGCCAGGTTGTAGCCCCTATTCCGGCTCCTCTTAAATATCCTGTTACATTTTTGGTTGCACTTTTCCCCTCACCTTCTTATCTATCCACTCCCCATCCACGGCCCCACAAAGTCACAGGACCTCCTGGTCAACTTCCTCTTAGCCCTGGCCAAAATGGCCATCTATAAAACCAGGGAGAGGAGGTTGGCCGACGAGGTCTCCTGTGACTGTGGGGTCTATTTCCAATCCTCCGTCCGCTAATGCATCTGGGCGCAGTTCCTCTGGAAGGCATCTGCCGGCTCCCTTGACACCTTTGAGGAGCAGTGGGCGCTATCCAGGGTTCTCTGCTCGGTGTCCTTGTCAAGTTCCCTTCTTTTGACCCTTTGACCTCTCTCCTGTCCCTGTTATCTCATTAGTTGTCCCCCAGAATCATTTGGTTTCCAGGTTCTGTGGATACTCCGCTGAGGATGGGAGGATGTCATTTAGCAGTGGGCGGATTTCCACCCGCCCACTTCCTGGTTCCCAATAGGATCACTCTTCTGTAGCCACTGGCCTGACTCTGTCTCTGTCTCTCTCTCACATATATATAGATATAGATATACACACACATGAGAGAGAGAGGGTTTTTTGCCCCCAAAGCACTTAGGAGTGTAATAATGCACTGATTTGTTCATGACATTTAGTTCTTATAATTTGTCACAAGTGCAAGTAGAGAATTTAGGTTAGATGTCAACAGGTTAGTATTGTAAGCAATCCACAGCTCCCTTGGAACTACACAGTTGTTACTATGTCAACTCAAAATGTTAGGAACCTCCTGCTACCAAAGCACAGAGCTGAAGGAGAATCCCCATTAACTGTTAACAGTACAGGGCCCTGATACTGTAGATCAGTTCTGAATCCACCCAGAAGAAGGCATTGCTACATATTGCAGTATCGCCTTTGAAACCTAAAACATCAGGAATGGGGATATATATTTTTGAACTCTCAGATGGCGCATGACTAAGCAAAATGGGGATAATGTTTTCTTAGGGTCAAATTTTCAGAAGGTGATATCTATTGCTGAATTATCCAAAGTCAGTAATACAGGCATTTGTCTTGGGCACTATCATTAGCTTGTATATTTACTACAATTTATATATATGACTAGGCAGATTCTGATTGGGGTATATCAGTGTAAATCTGGAGTAACTCTATTGAAGTCAATTGAATCCTGCCTACAAAGTCCATTTGTGCATGTAAACAGAGTTCACACTGAGTACAAGGGGTTTTAGTGTGTATCAGTGTGCTAAACTGTGTGTACGTAAAATTTCATGTGAACAAATGGAAGCAGGGCAGCTCTAGGCACCAGCAAACTTGGGGCAGCCCATTTGCACGGGCAGCAGGGATCCAGCATGAGAGCTGAGAACCAGCAGGGGTCTCTGGGAGCTGTAGTTTCTTGGTTAGCTCCCTGCCTATAGAGCCAGCCCTGGAGCAGGGAAAGAACTATATTTCCCAGCATTCCCTTGACCACTACCAACTGGAAAGGAAGGAGGGGGACCTCATGCGGCAATGTGCTGTGAGTGGAGAGTTGACCTGTGGATGGTAGGACTACCATATTTTAACATTCAAAAAACAGGACAGTCTATGGGGAGGGAAGCCCTACCCTGCCGCCATCCACTCCCTCCGACTGCCTGCCACAGAAACCCCACCCATCCAACCCCCTCCCACTCCCTGTCCCCTGATCACCCCATCCCACAACCCCTGCCCCTAACTGCCCCTTGGGACCGCACCCCCTATCTAAGCACTGCTGGTCCTTGTCACCTGATTGCCCCCTCCTGGGACCCCTGCCCCTAACTGCCCCTTGGGACCCCACCCCCTATCTAAACCTCCCTTCTCCTTGTCCCCAACTGCCCCCTCATGAGACCCCCCCCAACTTCCCCCCTAGGACCCTACCCCTTACCGGTTCCCTGACAAACCCCCAGGACTCCCATGCCTATCCAAGGCTGCCTGTCCCCTGACTGCCCCCCCGAACCTCCGCTCTATCCAACTGTCCTGCTCCTTGTCCCTTGACTGACCCCTGGCACCCCCTATCCCTTCTCCAACACCCCAGCCCCCTTACTGTGTAACTCAGACCAGCGTATCTGCTGCTGCATATATGCTGCCGTGCTCCCCCGCGGAGCCCACAGCTCCCCCGCTCCCCCACACACCTAGCACCTGCCTTCCAGGTTTGAACACCTCAAAGTTCAGGAGTGCTCAAGCTCAGTTTGGGCAGCTGTTACTTCATTTCTCCCAGATCAAATATACTGATCCACTGTAATTTGCTGTAGAAAAAGTAGGATTAAATTGAGCAAGAAATGCTTCCCAGTGGTTATTAGGACTGGAATTGCTATTTTCATCAGCCATTGCCTTTTGTTTGTTTGTTTGTTTAAAAGGAAGACAGTGATATTGCATTGGCAAATTCCCCATAGAAACAAGAGTGGAACAAAAGAATAATAAAGGCACCTCAACTTTTCCTCGTTTATGGAGGACAGTCTTATAATATGCATCCAGATATCCTCCAATCACACACGCTGAAAATTGTTCCACTTTACTGCAGCTCTGTAACCATATGGGAACCAATCCTGTCTGTGTTCTGTGCACATCCAAATTTCCTGCTGAATGACGCACCCTGAGAGCGAATTACCAGCGACCCAGGGCTGTGGGGGAAGGAGGGTGCAGGTGTGTGTGTGGGAAGAACCCAGGGCTGGGGCTGCAGGAGGTGTGTGTGGGGGGCACTGCTGGGGGAGAAAGGGGAAGCCCAGTGCTGGGGCGGCAGGGGATGTGTTGGGGTGGGGAGAGCCCAGGGCTGGAGCAGCAGGTGGGTGCAGGGGGGAGTCCAGGGCTGGGACAGGGGGCAGCCAAAATTTTTTTTGCTTGGGGTGGCAAAAAACCTAGAGCCGGCCCTGAATGGAGGCTGGGCTGAGGCCTTTGAAAATATAACCCTTAAAGGAGAACTGTGAAAAGTGGGAGCAGTCATACTTGCAAAACATCCTCTCTTGAAGCAGGAATGTCCTTCCCTAGATGGGCAGACCTAGTGGACTTCACTATGTTATGTGTACGTTAGAGTTCTTTTTACAAAAAATTCCCACAGTTGCTAATGCTGATGCAAGCTCCACCAGTGCTTGCATCAGCATGGGTCCTTAGCATTTTAGCCTCCATCTAGACTCACTTCTGAATTTATCATCTTCTGTTTATGATTCTGCGTAAATTTGATGACAGAACGTGGGGCTGTGACTGGACTATCATGAAATTCTTATGGGGGAGTGCAGTCTGTTATCAGCTTGTTGGGCAAACAAGAAGTGATAAACCGGTTGTGAATTATTAGGCATTGCTGTGGTCTCGTTAGTAAGTACAGATCTATTTGTCATTCTCTGAACACCTGCGGTAGTTTCTGTTCCGTTTTCACTCTCAGTTCCTGGGGGATTTTCCACTGACTTTTTATAAAGAAACAAACATATAGATGTGTTTTTTTACCAATTTAAAAAAAAATATTTTTGCATTGATGACAAAAATAACAATACAAAATTTACAAGGACTTGTTACTTGTCATAGCTTAGTTTTCCTAATATTTTATATAATATATATGTATGAATTAAAGAGTGGCAACATGGTATCTGCTTAAAGCTGAATTTTACATCTTCACTGAAACACATATGTGGCCAGATTGGCTTGAAAATTGATATATTCAAGGGTAAAGTGCAAATCTGAGGTAATTTGATCCAGGTGTTCCTTAGGGCTTGTCTACGCAGGAAAGCTATACCGATTTAAACTAAAGTGTGACTTTAAACCAATACAGTTACACCAGAATAACTCCCTGTGTGGACACTCTTATTCCAGTATAAAAGTATATTTTTCCAGTTTAGCTTATGTCTCTTTAAGTGGTTTAGTCTATACCAAAACAAAACAAACAAAAAAAAGGCCACCCAAAATAAGTGTGTCTGCACAAGGAGTTATACTGGTACACTATCAGTTTAATTATACTGGTATTACTGGTAAAACTTTCACATTTTTTTTAAAAAAATGTTGACTAATTTTTCACATGAAACGTCTGTTGCTGGAATGCCCCTAGAGAGGTGTTGTGCATGGGACCAAAAAAGAAGGTTGAACATTTGAAATAGTAAAACTCGTCCTTCTGGCTGAGGGGTGAAAACATTATCTAAAGTTGTATCTGTTCTGCTGCAAACTGCTGGCATGTTGTACGATGAGAAAGAGACAGATCTTCCATTCAAACTACACTTTAACTCAGGGAAGGTGCACTGGCTAGGAAATAGGCCAGCATTTTTACAGTAATGTCTTTTGTGACAATGTTTTTGTGTGCTTTATAACCTTATTATTGTCCAAAATCTAATCTCTCTCCTTGAGGGCAGGCAACTATCATTCCTTCCACTTTCAGATACGAAAACTGAGAGGTTGCACAAGGTCACTTCCAACACAGCTGGAATCAGAACCTAGGTCTCTAATGTGACAGAGACAAATGTCTTTCAATTAGCCACATATCTTTTCAAAATAAATAGGCTAGATCTATGTGTGAGGGTTAGATCACAGAAACCCCCTTGGGAGCTGCCAACTGAAGTGCCAAGACTACTTCTACCCCTGCTTTCCTGTCCTGGCAGCTTAGGACTTCGTTGCCCTGCCTGGTTTGAGCCAGACTCGCTAGCCTGCTACAAACCCAGACCCAGCTGTAGGCTTGACTGAAAGCAGCTTACAGAAGTGGTCTTATTTTTAACACTCAGATGCCCAACTCGCAGTGGGGTCTAAACCCAAATAAATCCATTTTATCCTGTATAATGTTTATACAGGGTAAACTCATAAATTGTTCACCCTCTATGACACTTTCGAGAGATATGCGCTGCTGTTCCCTCCCGCCCCCCAGGTATTAATACATACTCTGGGTTAATTAATAAGTAAAAAGTGATTTTATTAAATACAGAAAGTATTTATTAAATACAAAAGTATTTAAGTGATTCCAAGTAGTAACAGACAGAACTAAGTGAATTACCAAGTAAAATGAAATAAAACACACCTAAGTCTAATACAGTAATACAACTGAGTACAGATAAAAACCTCACCAGTAAGCTTCCTTTTACAGACTAGTGTCCTTCTAGTCTGGGTCCAGCAACCACTCACCCCTCCTGTGGTTATTATCTTTTATTCCAGTTTCTTTCAGATGCCTCTCAACCCCAAGGATATCTCTTTAGCCAGCTGAAGCCAAATGGAGGGGTCTCCCACGGGTTTAAATAGACTTTCTCTTGTGGGTGGAGACTCTCTCCTCTCTCCTATGCAAAGTCTAGCTCCAAGATGGAGTTTTGGAGTCATATGGGCAAGCCACACATCCATGCATGAATCAGAACTACAAGTAGCAGCCGTTGTTCACATGTTAGCTTGAATGTCCTCAAGTAGACTTCTTATGTGGATTGGAGCATTCCAAGATCCATTGTTCCTTAAGTGCTTCTTGATTGGGCACTTAACTTTGCAAATTCCTTTCTAAAGAAGCTGACCAAATGCCTTACAAAGCTTACTTAGAAATCAAGCAAGTATACAGCCAATGTTCATAACTTCAAGTACAAAAATGATATATGTACAAACAGGATGAATAGATTCAGTAGACCATAAGCTTTACAGAGATATGTTACATGGCACATGTAGCATAAAACGTATGCCAGTTATGTCATATTCCCATAACGCATTATGGGATACATTGTCACACTATGATTTTGGCTATGCTGTCTGTAGCCATTGTTCTAATCACACCAGTCCACATTTCTTTCACCGAGCCAGGACATCCTAGCTACAAGAGAATATACCCATCTTTTTGTGAGAGTTATCAGAAGCTTCAACAACCTTACTCATTCAAATGTTTATAGAAAACAGAGGAAATTCACTTTCAAAAATCTTCATTGGGAAGGACTTAAGGCTGCTATTGCACAACAGTGCTTTCTGTTAGCTCCTGGAATGGTGGGATTTTTCAACCCCCAATCAAACATTAGAAAATCAGGAAATGTTCAGTTAAGGTCTCTCCACATATCCCTGAAATGAATGTTAGCATTACAAGAAAAAACAAATCACAAACTTAGGAAAACCAGGAAATGCACAGTTAAGATGCTGCTTTACACACCTATTAACAGACTCTAGGCACCAGCAAACCAATCATATGCTAGGGGTGGCACAATTCCGGGGTGGCACTCCGGGTTTTTTTGTTTTTTTTTTCCACTTTGGCATTGCTTGGGGCGGCAAAAAACCTAGAGCGGGCCCTGCCTATTAAGAACTGGGAATGTCACAGTACCTAACCCATCCTAACAAGAAGTGTCATTTTTCCTGTGTCCAGCATAACTCCAAGCCAGGACTCCCTGATGGGTATGTCTGGACTAGAGTTTGTGGGTCTGCTTTAGTTTGAGTTAATTGATTGCCAATTAACTTGATAAGTAGCAGTACCATATGTGTAAAGTCTAGTCTAGATGCTCCACAAACATTTGGTCCAGGACACAACTCTATGTCAACACTGTGAATAGTGTAATCACTGATCAGCACAACTGTACTGGCAAAGCCCCTACTGTAGATGCAGTTATACTGGAAAAACTGTGCTTTTGCTGGTATCGTCTGTTCCTCTTGGGGATGGGAGGAGGGGAGAGAAGAGGGTAAGGGTGAAAGAGTAGACATCCTGGAGGAACTCCGGGCACGCCAGGATGCCAGGCAGCAGCAGGTGGCAGCTGGGACCCTGGGCATGGGGCCAACAACTGGGATGGACCCTGGCAGCAGGGACAGACCCCAGCCATGGAGCTGGCAACCAGGAGGGACCCCGGCCATGGAACCGGGATACCGGGCAAAAGCAGAGCCCCAGCATGATGTGACAGCTGGGATGTCTGGTGTGCAGGGATGCCAGGAGGCAGCAGAGCCCTGGGCATGGGGGCTGGCAGCTGGGAGGGACTCCGAGCAAGTGGAGTGGCAGATGAGACTCTGGGCGCAGGGCAGCAGTTGGGACCTTGGGTGTGGGGTGGCAGCCAGGATCCTGGGTGGAGTTTAACTGTTAACAGAAACCAACAAACATCAATCTTATCAGTTAAACTCTTACATCCCTAGTGTAGACCTGTCCTTAGTCTCAGTCAACAGGAGATGTTCGGAAGGAAATAGTTATTTAGCTTACAATTTTATTCTGCCACCCATCACTGCCACATATTTGAGTGCCTTCCCCATAAAATCATTAGCAGCAGTGAAGTATTTAATGGACTTCACAGTGTTTCTGGCCCTTTTGGGGGGTAAAAACTCTGCTTGGGGTATTTTGTTTGTTTTTGTTGGTTGTTCCTTTCATATATATCAACTGCTTTCTCAAAGACTAAGGGTACTGGAGTAGCACAGGTGTAACAGTGGGTAGATTTTAGCCCTATGGGCTTTAAACTATTGGCATGTATTCTGGAAGCGTGATTTAAGAGCCTACTCCAGCTCCAACTGTAGTCAAGAAGAGCTCTTTGTAGCTCAAAAGATTGGTTCTTTCACCAGGTGGGTCCAATAACAGATATTCACTCATCTTGTCTCTCTCATATCCTGGGGCTAACATGGCAACAGCAATACTGCAAACAACAATGTGAAGTTTGTCATTGACTTGAAGGTGGGCAGGATTAGGCTTTTACATATTTTCTTATTTTATACAACTCCAGTAACTTCTGAGCGTCTGTCGTAGAAGTTATTTGAAAATGTTTTCTTTTTTTCCAAAAAGGTGAAGTATCTCATTATTTCTGGTCACACAAAGTTTATGGGGGACAGAAAAGGAACATGAAATGGCCTGGGGTGTAAATGGACACTATCAACTAGTTAATTGTATCCTTCTCATCGTCTGCCTTTCCTCACCCCACAAACAAGAGAAACATAAATTAAAGCTGCCTTTGGGGAGTTGGAAGGTTCACCTGGCAACAGTGACTTCTTCATAAATGACAATTTTTGCAGAGAATCCAAGAATCCAATGAACAAGACGACTGGGTTGCTTTCTCGCCCTCTGAGACTTTGTCTGTACACATATATTCTTACACCTATTGGCAGTGTAGCTTTGGCAATTCTAGCAATAGTGGATGTGCTAGTGTAGACAAGTTAGAGTCTCTGAGGAAGTTTAGATGACACAACACAGTGATAAAAATGCCAAAGGCTACTTCATCCCAGTGACAGAGCAATAATGGGAGAATTTCCTCAAATCCTTGGTGTAGATGATGAACCTGTGAGATATGGACAAACTTGCCCTGCTGCTGTACCTGTATATCTCACAAATCTCATTAGCACTGAATTAACTAAAAATGTTAACTTGCTCTAGGAGTGCCTCAGACTACAAGATTCTTCCAATTCTCAGTGTAATGCATGCTTTCAGGACTGTAATAGGCAGAGCGAACCAGGAAGTGATTATGAAGAGAACCACTATCTTTGGTTTTGAGGTTTGTTTTGTTTTTTTAAATAAGGTTGCTCTGGACTGTGTGGTTAATTTAGTCTGTTTCATCATTTGTTTTGGTAAGAAAAACTAAATTCAGGATTAAGGACAATAATGTGCAGATACATAGGCCACTTCAATGCTGCCCAAATGTTGGGCCAATAAACCGTAAACCAGCAATGAAATATTTTATTTGCATGTGTAGCAAAGAAATTCTTTGTTCAGAGTCCAATTCTTCTCTATTCTAGTTAATGGGAGCAGTAACAGGTGCTTAGTCCCTTATGCTATTAAAAGAGTGTGCAAAGAGAAAATAAAGTTTAAAAAACAACCAACAGCCCCCCCTAAAATATCCTACACATGCAAAAAAAATCCACAACCAACTAGCTAAGCAAACAGCAAGGCTATGGAAAGGACACGGTCCTCAGAAGTAATGTCTAACTCACAGTGCCCACCTGCACCAGGACACAAGTTTGCAAAGTTGTTTAAGGTGAAGAAGGGGGTGACGGAACCCCCCAAAGTATAAAAAGGGATTCTGGCTGACTGGGCCTGGGACATATTTAGCTCCTGCCCTAACAGGCTGTTGCTGGGCTTAGGGAGACCAGATTTTGCAAATTTATAAGGACAGTCCCAATTTGGGGTCCTTTTCTTATATGGGCTCCTATTACACCCACCCTGATTTTTCACATTTGCTGTCTGGTCACAATAGCTGACCCAGAGATATGGGAAATTTCAGATGATTTCCTCTCAGGAAAAGAAAATCACCCACAGCCTGGCGTGCAAGAGCAGACATCAGTGGAACTGACGGGGCTGCAGACTGGCGGCAGCAACCATCCGCTGGGGAAATAGCTGAAAGGAACGGGGCGCTGCAGAGCACGGCGAGCGGCCCCGGCGAGCGGGGCCACGAGCGGGCTGTAGGTCCCGGCTCGTTCCACAGCGCGCTCGCTGCTCTGCACCACACTAGGCCCCGCGCGATATGGGAGCTTAGCCAGGAGCGCTACAGCGGGGTGCCGAGCTCCCAGGTGCCGGCACCCCGCAGCTAAAGGGCGCAGCGGGGCACCGCCCCCAGCCGAGCACCAGCCTTCCAGCGCCCCCCCAGTGCACTAGCCCCTTTGCAGCGCCCCGCAGCGGAGCACCGGGGGTAACCCGCACGGTGCTGCACCGAGCCCATCGCTTGGCTCAGCCGCCAGGCGCTGCCCCCAGCACAGGGCCGCGCCAGCCTCTTCTCCTATCAGTGTCCGCGCGGCGGCTTGCGGTTCGGAGCAGGAGGGTGAGGACGCACGCCACTCCCCGCCCCCGGGTGCACCATTGATAAAGCGTTCGGAAAGACATGGTGTCAGGGCTCCAGTGGCGCAATCGGTTAGCGCGCGGTACTTATACAGCAGTACAGAGCAGAGCGATGCCGAGGTTGTGAGTTCGAGCCTCACCTGGAGCACGTATTCTTTTGGGAGACGCACGGGTGATTTTTCGTGTTTGGTGTTAAAGCAGCTCTCGACTACTGCTTGCACTAGGCATTATAGCTGAGTCAGGCCACGGCTAAATTGTGCAGCCATTTTCTGTGTGTGTAACACTGCATAATAGCATTAATCTGTATACTGCATTATATAATAAACAAGTATAAACACATGGCATGATAAAACTGCTTTTCTCTCTGAATATATTTATATACAATTTTATATATATATACAATTTTATGTGTGTAGCTATAGAGATACACACACTTTTCTATGTATTATATGTCTGTATACATACGTGCAGGTGATTTTTGTATGTGTCTGTGTATATTTCATGTATGCTCCTGCCTTTATTGAGTCATCCAAACTAGTTTTTGGAATGATGTAATTCATACATTTTCCTGGGAACAGATGCATTGATTTAATGTAAATATTAGAGGGGTAGCCGTGATAGTCTGAAGCTCTCCCACCAACATAGTGCTGCATGCACAAATGCTTATGTGGAATAGTCACACCCCTGCGTGACATAAATGTTGCTGACATAGGTTGCAGTGTAGACAAAGGCTAATTCTGTTTCTGAGATGCTGAAATTATCTTTGTTTTGCATCTGAACAAGGCTACTCAGCATTGTTGCATCATGTCATTCTTGTGGCAGAGCAGACTTTATCGATGAAACCTAAGGCCCCAATCTTGCAAACACTTATGCAGGTGTCAGCATAGTGGTAGGACTACTTATGGTAAGGAAATTAAGCATGTGTATGCAGATTTGCAGGATAGAGGGATTTATAATGGAAATAATGCTAAATCATAGCAATTACTGGTGATACAATAGGTCATTAATCCGCACTGATGTATAAATGTATACTCACAAAATAAAGTGAATGAAATTACTACAGATTTAATTAATAATTTGAATAGATTTGTGACTATATTCTGTTGTGAGTAGGGCTGTTTAAAACCCTGCCTGGCCATTGCTTTTCATCTTGTGCAGTCATTTGCACCTGTGCAGAGTGGTAGTCGGTTTATACTCACTTTGCACAGGTGTAAATGACTAGATGAGGTGCAAGGTAGTGAAAAAAGCAATCTATGGTTTAGCTGGGTTTAAAAAATGTAAATAGCAGAGAAGCAGCATAATGGTAGAGTACTGTGAGTTTTGTTTTGTCTCCACTGAGTGTTTCTTTCACTAGGTAGCAGTTTAGGTCTCTTTACTAATGCTTCTCAATGAGTGTAGGAATTTTGGGCCAGTAGAACACTGCACTACTCCCCAGAAGACTAATTAAGGTAAGGAGTGTTTTGGGGCTTGTGGTGAGGTAGCAAAGGGGATGGTGAGCCTTGTTCAATAGCATGTGATGGAATAATGTGTGTGTCAGAGTGAAGTATCTGGGAGAAGAGGAACAGTGGGGCTGGGTTTAACCTGACTCACATTTAAGGTATCTCTAATTTATGGGGACTGCAGTGGCCAGCTCTGGTGCTGTGGTTATGCCAGCATAACTTTATGCTATAGATGCATTTTACAGTGACAGAAGAGGGCTTTCTGTTGCTATAAGAATGTCACCTACCTCAGTGATAGTAGCTAGCTGTGCCTACACCAAGGGGTAAGGCAGCATAGCTACTGTGCTCCAGAGTGGCTTTTTCATACCCTGATGTGCTATAACTGTGCTGATATCAGCTTTGAATGCAGACCAGGCTTTGTTTGCACTGTCACTTTGTTTGTATCGCACTAGTATAGTTGCACTGGTGCAAATCCTTAACCTGCTGCTAAATCACCAGTGCAGAGAGAGTCTTGGGCTATATAGCACCCCTCTGTGTACAGACAGGCTATGCTGTAGTTGAAGTTTATGGAAGGAATATCGGCAGCACGCACTACTATGGCAGCTGCACTATTCTTGTTAAGGATGTGGCATATGCTTCTTGCTTTGTCTGGCTAGCTTCAAGAGACTGGGAACAAAACAAAGTTGTATTCTATTTATATCTATGCCAATTACTATTTCTGTTGACACAGGTGTCAGTCATTTTGTGTTGATAAAGTAAAAGCTCAGCTCTGAGGTATATGTGTGTATGACTTGATTTAAATAATAGTGTTATCCCTACCATAACCCTCCCCCAGAAAACAGATGCTAAGTCTTGCATATGTACTGTCATCTTGGCCTAAGAAAGCTTGAACATGAATTCTTATGTGATTTTAATGCAACATGCAAAACACTAGTAGCAATCTATTAATATTCTCTAAATGGATTAATAGGCTCTCAACTTTCCCTAGCTCAAAGGAAGAGGAAATGACAAATAAGTGTATCGTCACCTCCATTTTCTATGAAAGTGTATGATGAAGTCAATTAATTTCTACAAGGAAGATTATTGTTGCTTGAAACTGATGTTGGTAGTGATTAAAGTACTCTGAAAAAGGCAGATCAGAGAAGACTTTTGCCAGTGAGTTAGGCTGGGACTAGTAACAGTGACCTGAGTGCACAAGATTTACTGAAAATCAGAATTTGTTCTCCTTAAGTCACTTGGGCATGCTTGAAAAATCTTACCTCTAGTTCTTGTCAGTGATTACTTACATTTGCAACTCTTCCTAAAGTAAATATGAATCTCTTATTTTGTAGACTTTGGGAACTTCAGCATCTTTAAGGGTTCATAGGTGGGAAACTGCTGTCCTGTTACAGGTGTGGGAAATATTTTAGTACAATAATCAAAAGAGGAAAACAATGCAGCAGAAATGGGCTTGACAGATTAGCACATGAGGAGTGCAAGACTGGAATGGATTCTATTCCTGGCTATAGCATTGGACTATTTTTATGACCTTGAGGAAAATGTCCCTATGGTTCTGTTTTCTTCTCTGTAAAATGAGAATAAATGGGATAAACTCTTAAATCCAGGGAGCCCAACATCCAATTGAGAGTTTTGGGTATATTTGTATTACTGTAGGGCCTAGGAACCCTAGTATGGACCCAGGCCCCATTGCGCAAAGTGCTGTACAGACACAAGAAAGAGCTCACACTCTAAACTCGCCCTTCCAAAGCACTCTGGGATCATTTGTTGAAAAGTTCCAAATAAGGGGGTGGGGGGCGGGGGAGGAAGAGTTTTTCAAAAGCAATTTTAATCTTGTTTAGCAGTAGAGTTGCATGAAGAAACATAACTAATTAAAAACAGGCTGGCCAAAATGTTCACACTTAAGTTCCTGAAATGTTAGGTGTCCAAGGGCAGGACTACGTTACAAACGCACATGGGTATAATGACATCACTTAGGGTTGTGAAACCCACACCCCAAGTGACCGTTATACCAACATAACCCTGGTGCAGACCATGCTGTGTTGACATGCAGCTCCTATTTCAATAAACACCCTGACTTTCAGTGAACAGGTATCAAGCACTTAAAGAAATGGTGTAAGGCAGCTAGACATATGTTGCATTAACTCTTACTGTCAAGTAGTGGTCAAAAGTAGCTCTGGAGAGGTTGGACTAGTGAAATGTATTTTATCACTCATAAAGGCATGGACCACTATGCAATAACTTCTCTCGGATATGGATCTTGCCAACTACCCATACTAGATAACTACTGCTCCAGTCAAATCTTGTACATAAATGTCGTGAGTTTTGGAGAAGGACATTATATTTGCTTTAAATTGAAATACAAGTCAGTAATTAACATTGCTTTGTAAACCACGTAATTCAATTAGTGCAGTTGTACTGAGGCATCTTTCTAGCGCAGGATTATTTGGAGAGCGGGCGGGGGGGGCTTTACTCTTAGGTTTCTGATTAAGGCATCTTTCTCGATGAGTGGCTAAATAATCCAACCTCCTCTCCCCCAAACAAACCCCAACTTCTGCTGTGATGAAGACTGGCACTGTTGTCAAAGGTGACCTGATGCAAGGCTTTGAGTGCTTAGGAGAGATGGACTGGCTCAGTTTAAATAACAGTATGGCACATCCCAAGTACTCCAATCATAGGTCAGGCCCCCAAAATCCAGAAACTAAAATATAAACTACGATTTATTTGCCTTCTGGGTTTTGAGCCTTTGGGGGCACTCTTTCAAGCTTTGACCTGCAATCATGAAGAAACATGTAATTAAACCTGATCTTCTGTATGTAATTCTAGCCTGATACAGCAAATACCAGAGCTGTTGAGAGAGCTCCTGGCAAGTTTGTCATCTTCAACATTTAAAAGTAAAGTTTTCTGAAGACATCAGGAGTTGCTGGCTCTTCCAATTGCTTTGAAACTCTTCCTGTTTGGCTGTTTTTTAAGGGGATCTCAACCTCTACAATGAGTTTTGTGACATCTTGTCATCTAAAATGGCCTCTCCTGTTACTGCCAATAAGACTGAAACTACAGGGGCTGAAGCCATACTGCCCTTGGGGAAGACAGTGGTCCCTTGGGCAGAGGAAGGAATAGATGGAGGTGTAGAAAATTGGACTGTGGGGGGCATGTCACAGGGAAACTACAAAGTTAGAAGAATATTGGGGGGTAGGATGCAGACTTAGGGTTGAGGAAGAAGGGGTCAGGGCAATGTTATAGCAGAGAGAATGCAAATGGAGGGAAATGTGGGGAAATGAGAGAAAATGCAGGGCTGGCCATACTGGGCACTTGCCAAAATGCTCAGTCATGAATTGGGTTCTAAAAATTTTATATATAAAAATAATACATAATAGATCCTGTTAATTTGACTTCTGCTTCTTAAGTTGGACAGGGTCAACCCTGAAGGCGCATCTCCATAACCATGAGGGCTAGAATTTTTTTTGTTTTTAAATCAAAAGCTGAGATTTGGGTGTAGTCACAGGACTTCAGTGTTTAGGACTTTAAGGAAAAACATCAACTCTTGATACTTATGGGGAGTCTTGCAATAGTTGGCTACCTCTCCTGCCTACCTAGGAGAGCAAATGTGGGAGAAGACAACTCCCCAGATGTTAGGGAATAGGAGAGGGTAAGTAAGGGGAATCCTCTAGTTGTGAATAGATAAAATGCTTTTCCCTGTGTATCTAAGGTTGTGTGCATGTGTGTGTGTGTGTGTGTGTGTGTTTTGTTTTGTTTTGTTTTTCCCCTGAGAGGATCCCTCACAAGCTGGAAGGGCTATTCCTTCCTCCCTTCCCCCACTGAAAATATTAAAAGTGGGTGAGAAACAATGTAACTTTAAATCAGTCTATTTTGAGTTTTGAATCAGGCTTTTTCAATGTTTGAAATGAAACTAGCAATATGTAATCCAATATGCTTCTGCTTATTTCAGTGCTAAAATTTTGCGAGGCAGTTAAATGATCAGTACTCTTTTATATTTGAAAATGAAGTTTGAAAATCTGATACCCTAAACGATCTCTGCTGGGTATCTTACACTCTGGCTTGCACTCATCTTGGGAATGATAACCTTTGTCTAGTCTAGTAAACACTTTTACACATGAGTGAAATTCACCCTGACCAGAGCCCGAACAAGACTTAAGCATCACTAAAGTGCTGTCCTCGTCCCTGCCCCCCCACACTTTTTTTTTTCTTTTTCTTTAGAAGACTCAAATGGGACTAACTGGCTTTAGGTATTTGTGTGTTTAACCCATGAGTGACTTGCCTAAGGAGTCCCACTGAAGTGGAGGGCTTGGGATGGAAGAAGAGTAAAGAAACTTCCCTCCCTTTCCTTCTCAAGTGTCGGCAGAACAGGCCCTTAGTAATCTTATTTCTAGTCAATCGCCTGTTTCTCATCCTTTTTGTACAAGCTGGAAATGTTTGGGTTGCGAACACCTTGGGAAGTGCTTAGATTTCAACAGGTTTTTGTCTTTAAATTTAATCGCGTCTAGCAATATTGAGTATTGTAAAAAATTAACAAATCCCCTACAAATTTCAGATTAAACTGCTGCTGTGACCCTTTGGCTGTCCTGAAGCCATAGTATCCAATATCACTAATCTTACGCTTTATGCAGAGGTCTCTGCGTAATGGCTTATGCAATGAAGCACTATTTCCAGTCAGGCCATGCTTTCTATCATTTTCCAACAGATGGCGTTATGATCACACACAAACATGAAGTGGAGGGGGAGGAGACAGCGGTTCCAGACTTCCTAAAAATAATAGTCACTTGCCACTGTGCCAAACACTTATTTTGTGTGTTCCACACGGCAGAAAACAATAGGCTTGCATTCCAGTGGTTAGACAGAAGGCCAAGTTAATAAGTGGAGGGATAGATGGGTTTCTGTGTGTGCCATCCCCGCCTGCTCATCTCTCAAGTTACACGTATCATTTGGTGCCACTTAAAGTGAGTGATATGGATGGAATCTAAATGAGATCATTACATGATTTCAGAGCAGTTTGTGATTTCAGTGCTAGTGGACAGTGTCAGAATAACAGCCCTACAGACTGCATTCTGTCCACAGATCAGATCCGGAACAGCTGGCATTCGTGGAAACTCCCCCTAAATTGTGCTGTCAAAGGGCCAAGTTGCTCTCCACGCTATTACTTAGTTCTATAGCATTGTTAGACTAGGAGAGGGTAATCAACGGGGAAGGAAGAGGAAAAGCGTCTGTGCAGAGGACAGGAACAGTGTGTGGAGATGCAAGCAAACTTCTGGAGTCTCTTCTTGCTGGTAGTGCCCTAACATGACTACAGCATTATCCATGGGGGACATGGGCAGTGGGAGGAGAGTGACTGGGGCAAAAGGACATAAGAGTGGTGAGGAAGCAGTGTGCATTTCATTGGGGCTAAAAGCATTAATAGAGGGACAGGAGTCTGAGTGAAGGCTGAGATGAGTAAAGGGATGCTGCAAATGGTGTAGGTAGATGAGAGGAATTAATAAGGAAAGATAGGAATAGCCTGGTGACGGTGGAAGGGAGCACCACACAGGAGTCTGAGAAGAAATCCACTGAGAAGATATATCAAGAAAATGACAGAGGGGAAAATGGAGTGAAAGAGGAGAAGGAAGTACAAACACAAGAGGAAAGCACAGTAGCTTTAAAAAGACTCATTTATAGAAAAATGGACTTTGGGGTGTGAACACATATTTTGCCCAAAGCAAGGTAATGGTAAGAATCAACTGTGTTTACCTATAGAAACTTGTGATGGTGACTGCAGAATATAGTCTGGGTCATCAGCCTGTTGACTTCTCCACTAAGGGACAGGAGTAGCAATAGCAACCTAGACTGAGGCCCAAGACTCCCCTTGCTACTCCTACAGTGTGGAGACAGCGGGTTCTCTTCCCCCTTCCTTCTACCTTGTGTGGTCACCTATATCTGTGCAGCGGTGTGAGGGCATCTCCATTGCTGCAAACGCTAAGGCTGGTGCTAGGAATGACTGCAGAATTGAGCACACAGTTGTAGGAGGGAAAGGGAAATATGTAGAGTACTGATCAGTCATTGGCTTTCCAGCTTGTTCCTTCATGTCACTCATGGTGCTTAGCTCTACTTCTGAGGTGCAAAAAGGCTTTTGGCTTCATCAAGAGGTCTCAGTGCAGCCTAGAAACTGGAAGCCTTGGGACAGCCTCAGAGCAAAGCAAACTAGAGCAGACGACAAAAGTAAATCAGAGGACAGTACTACAAATTCTGATGGGGATGTTGGGTTGGGTGACAAAGTTGAGTCAGTCCTGCACATTGCAGGCAAGAGGCTCTATTCATGAGCTAACCAACTTATGATCTTACTCAGCACCAGTCTTAAGTGTCAAACTGCAAAGACTAGTGGAAGACTAAAAATATTCTGTTAACTTTTATCCAGAGGAAGTATTTTATAAAACTGGAATTCAGTTGCCTGCCACTCAATATAGAACTTGCTGAACATTTTAAGATGGATCCCTTAGCAAAAATAGAATGTGAAAAAGGTGAAGTAGGCTATGAAGCCTTGTAAATGTACAGCACAGAAGTGAAATCCAGTTCTGAAGCCCCCTTAAGCATTATCCGTAGAAACAGTGGGCCTAGCTATCTTCTGGCTTTCATCTGTATAATCTGTCATAATTGACTGCAGCTGAGTTTTACACCAGTACAAGTGAGGTGGAAAAATGGGAGACCTGGGACCAAATTCTGCTTAGTTATTGTGGAGTAACTCAGTTAGTTAGTTTTGGATCTACACCACAGAAATGCAGGGCCTGCCTACATTAAGGAAGTGTTCCTGGGTGAAGCTCTATGTAGTAAGCCAGTGGCAGAACTGGGAAGAAAATCCAGGAGCCAAAGTCTAGTCTCAGATCGTGGCTAAATTAAATTCCTAGCCATGTAACATGGATGTAACCACACTGGAGTGAGCCCTGCTTTGTGCCAGTACAGAGCATCTACATTGATGCAGCTGTGCTAGTGCAGCCTCCTAATGTTACACTGCTATGAATGTCTTTAATGTAGATGGGGTCTGAGAACAGAACTTGAGAACAAATCCAGGAGCCAGTGCTGCCACCGATTGACCCTAAGTGACAAAAGCAAACTTTCAAAGTGTGCACTGATTCTCAATAAACAGCTGTTGTCTTTCAGACCTTCTGAGACCTTCAGCTCCAACTGAAGTTGGTGATGAAAATGGACATGCTCAATACATCTGAAAAATCAGGATTGAGACCAGGGGCCAGATTTTTTTCAAATATATTTAGGTGTCTAGTGGGATTTTCAGAAGCACCTAATAGTTTAGGAATCCAGAAGGCTCTACAGAAGTGCCTAGTTGTATCTTTAGGGGCCTAAATACCTCAGAATATCTGGGCCTTGGTTCTTAAAATATTTTGCATTTTATGTAGTTAGCTACACCAATGCAAAAAGCGTTTAAAAAGCTACTCCCAGTAAATGACAGGTGAATTTGATTTAGTAGCACTAGTTTATGCTGCTACTTAATCTGTAGCCTAATCAATCCTGAAACATATTGGCTCTTGAGCCATGGATGTGGTTGCTGTAACAAGCATGTTTTTATTTTAAATGTTATGAAAGGTAAAGTAACTAGATGTCTGAACTTAAGTCAGTTATGTTTTTGCCATTGATTTCACTAGGATCAGGACTGGGCTTATTAACATGGCTTGTGGTTAAGGATAAAACTTGCCTCAGAGACTTCAGTGCCTAATCTGATTGGGTGCTTTTCGAAAATTCCTTTGGAAAATCTAGCCCTTTCTAAGAATTGTGAGGTAGACGGAGATAGTTGCTTCATTGCTTAAAAGCAACACCAACCCATCTCATTACACCTAGCTGTGAAGCTGACAGAGAGAATTCATTGCTAATATACATGGGTGAAAATTCACTGAAGTCAATGATAGAATTTGGCCCAAAGTGGTGGGAAGCTTCCATCTGACTGCAAGGAAACCAGGAGCTGTATAGGGTAAAAGTATAACTTTTAAGTGTGATCTACTGCAGTATTCAGCAGTAAGTATTTGATCTGGCAGGATTCACCTGAAAATGATGGTTGACAACAGAAGCCCAAATTAGAGGAAATAATATAGGCCAACTTGAGTCGTCCTTCCCTCCCCCGCCCCATGTATGCAAGGAATTGGAACAATTCCATCTCATGGTTCTGGTCCTTCTTGCTCTTGGCCCTCTCAAAATGCACTTTTTTTCCAGCTTAAACTGGAGTGATCATCCTAAGCCAGCATTTAGGACCCAGAGCCATGGTCGGGCACTTCAAATGCATACGTACCCTGATGACAAATCCTACACAGTGCACAGATTACTGCTATCTTTGGCAGGCATCTGTGTGGGGGACTTTGTGCGGTGCCACAGCTGGATTGGGATACATACGGGCTAGTGTTAATGTTACTCTGGTAGATACCTAAAACAATCTTTCTATTGTTAACTTCTATTTCCTTAAATGTTTCACTGTCTAGGATACATTCAAACAGCTGGCAGTAAGACTAGATGCTTCATACCTCCCTTAGCTTATTTAAAAAATAAATATTGAAACATCTACTGTCCTCTTGCATTCCCTCTGCTTTCAATGTGCCACCTAGTAGTTTTGATCTTGCCTGCTAACTCCGAAGGCAAGGAGTGGTTGGATAGCTTCCTAATGGTGGAGACCTAATTTCTGATTCAAAATACCTCGAAGTGATCAAACTATAGGAAATTAATAGGGAAATGGGTTTTTGTTGTTCTTGTTTTTTGGAGGGTGGGAAGGGTTGGGGATTCAAGAACGCAAGGCACCCCACATACCAAATGTTGCAATGTAGGCTTGACTGACTAAATGGAGCATGCACTAACACTAACTGCAACTGGGCACATTCCGCCATCCTTATGCATGCTGAGTACTGTCTTTTTTTTTTTAGCAGTTAATAAGACTGTTCAAGGAGCAAGTTATAAGCACAAGTGAAGTTGGCAGAATCTGGACTATTACCACACAATGGTAACTTCCAAAGGTGGCCTGGGTCTTCACTTAGCAGGAATTCACTCATTAATTTTAGATTAATAGCCCAAGCAAAGTGTTCAAATGTATAGCTTAAAAAATGTACAGCATACAGCAGGACTTCACCTGTGTGAGCATCACAAGGGAAGATGAAGGCATGGCAGATCTATAGGACACAATATTTGTGGAGTTAAGGTACAAAGAGTAACTTTGTTTTCCTAGGAAGTAAATAATAATCTGGGTATATGATCCCATCATACTGTGTTGCCTACAATGTGGGTTCCTTGCATAATGCAACACAGTAGTCCAGGAGGCTAGTTTCCTAGCTTGCTATATTGCATAATGTGTTTTCTTCATTGGTTTGATTATATTGTTTTCTTAGTTTCATTTATACCAAATTCTAGTGTGTATACATAACTCACCAGAGTTGGCTGTAATGCAAGGAACCTACAGGCCTGTATGACTAAGCTGGAGCAAGTTAGCATAAGTGTTTGTAATCTTTGGCACAGATAAATGACCTACTGGTAACCCCTTCGTCTTTAGGGAACTGAATGGAGAACCAAACAGAGAACTGAATGTTTACCATGAGTCTGGAACAGCCCACAAGGGACACAACACGGAAGTCATGATTTAGGCCAAAGATAATGGTTTCAGGGACGAGACAGTTGATATTAACACGTATGAATATATGTAATAATGTTAGGCTATAGAATAAGTGATACCTGAAGATTTATCTGGGTGAGGAAAGAAGATTTGGGTGTGGTAGGTTGGGCACTGATATGAATATCCAGGGCATTGCCAGGACCTTATAAAAGGGCAAACAACCGTGTAGAGGGGTCACTCTTTCTATCTTCTGCTAAACTGTTAGCTCAGCTTTGATGTAGCTTAGCTACTCTCTACCAGCGTGGGGAACCTAGGCCATCGATTTCATCGGGCATGCCAGAGACAAGGCTGGTCCTCTGTCACCCACTACCAGGTCTACAAGGAAGGGTCAGAGGATGCTAGTTTTCTAGTCCAAAAGATTATTTGTGTTACCACGCTGGACCATAGAGTTGTATTACTACTTTGTGACTCTGTGTTTTATAGCTTTGATTATCCTTTCATTTGTTTTAATAAAGATCTTGAAATTTTGGTATTGTCCTCAGTATAAGTGTCCTTGCCACAGCCCCCCAAGAGTCCATTGGCATTGACTTCCAATGGAATATCTTAAGAACCAGCTTGTTTCTTCTATGTTAACGTGTGTGTGGGAAATCCTTCAAAATACTGGAGTATGTAGATGCTGAAGAATACAAGAAAATAAATAGTTCAAAAGTTTACATGGAAAGTAAGGTAGGCCAAGACTTTCCAACAACATTGTGGTTTGGATGAGGCTGAAATAAAACATTAGCAACATCTGACTTATTGTACTTACTAAAAAGGCTTATGAAACTGAAGCAACAATGTTCATATTCATTAGATGTTTCTTTTCCAAACTTAAAGAAATGTCAGTAGGCTGCAAGTTGGGAAGCATGTTGCATTTAGTTCTCTGTCAAATGTTGTTCAATAAATTCTGTTGTATGCCTAGTAACAGCATTTTAAATGGCATTAATTTATGGTAATGTAAATAGGGAAGACACCACTGATGTCAATAGAGTTGCCCCCACTCAAACAAGCAGAAAACTTGGCTTTATGTTTACATGCTGGCAGTGCAGTCTCTAAAAACCTTTCAGTGAGTTAAGAATAACCACATCTAATTACATTGCCTCAAGCATCACAAGCTCAGCTGCAGCTAGTGCAAGACATTTGTCTTGCAAGTGACAGGTAAAAGTTGCAAAGTCAAATCTAGTCTTTGAATGATCCTAAATTCCAAAAATGGAAAGGCATGAGTTTCACTCCAGTGTTATGTACCCTAGTGCCTTTTGCACTTGTAGTAAAGAACCTGCTTCTGTTAACTAAACTTCATAACGTGAGTCAAGTTCTAGCTATAGCTTAATAGCACTATTGACATGAAGAGATTTTTGCGGGTGTTGCTTTATTGATAAACTTCAGCTTCCTTCTACACTATCTTAATGAACACTAAGTTGCATTTACATAAAGTTTTCATTATATAACAAAATGTTAACTTCACATAGTCACAGATGCAGTTAACTGAATAAATGACTTTTTAACTAGGGCTGTCGAATGATTTTAAAAAAAACTAATCGCAGTTTTAATCACACTTATCGAGGAATACCATTTATTATAAATATTTTTGGATGTTCAACATTTTCAGATTGATTTCAGTTACAAAGCAGAATATAAAGTGTACAATAATCACTTTATATTGGATTATAAATTTGCACTGTTAAAAAAAAAAGTAGTATTTTTCAATTCACCTCATACAAGTACTGTAGTGCAATCTCTTTATCATGAAAGTACAATTTACAAATGCAGAATTAGTTTGAGTGCAGTTATGTTAATTAAAAAAAAAAAACAACAAAACCTAAAATTTAGGGCCTGCAAGTCCACTGAGTCCTACTTCTTGCTGAGCCAGTCACTAGGACACACAAATTTGTTTACATTTATGGGAGATAATGCTTTCTGCTTCTTATTTAGAACGTCACCTGTTGTAGCCAGCGTTACAAGGTATTTACATGTCATTCCAGAGGATATGTTTCCAGGTTGATGATGGGTTCTGTTCAGTAATGATCCAAAGCAGTGCAGACTGAAGCATATTCATTTTGTTCATCTGAGTCGGATGCCACCAGGAGACGGTTGATTTTCTTTTATGGTGGTTTGTGTTCTGTAGTTTCCAAACTGGAATGTTGTTCTTAAGACTTCTTGCAGCATGTTCCACACCTTATTACTCTAAGATTTTGAAGGCACTTCAGATTCGTAAACCTTGGGTCAAGTGCTGTAGCTATCTTTAGAAAGCTCACATTGGTACCTTCTTTTTGTTTTGTCAAATCTGCAAAGAAAGGTGGTGGGTGTGTTTTTTTTTTTTTTTTGTTTTTTTAAATTGAACAACATAGGATGGGTCATCATCTGAGATTGTCATAACACACAATATATGGCAGAATGTGGGTAAAAGCATGGAGCAGGAGACCTACAACTCTCCCCCAAGGAATTCAGGCTTAAATTTAATGCATTTTTTAAATGAGCATCATAAGCATGGAAGCATGTCCTCTGGAATGGTGGCCAAAGCATGAAGAGGCATATGAATGTTTAGCGCATCTTGCATGTAAAGTATCTTGCAACACCTGCTAAAAAAAGTACCATGTAAATGCCTGTTCTCAGTTTCTGGTGATATTGTAAATAAGAAGCAGGCAGCATTATCTCCCGTATATGTAGACAAACAAGTTTGTCTTAGCAATCAGCTGAACAAGTAGGACTGAGCGAGTCTCAAGTTTTACATTATTTTGTTTGAGTGCAGTTATGGAAAAAATAATTCTACATTTGTAAGTTGCATTTTCACCATAAAGAGATCACACTGCAGTACTTGTTTGAGGTGAATTGAAAAATACTTTTTCTACACTGAAAATATTTGTAAAAATAAAGAGTGAGGATTGTACACCTTGTATTCTGTTGTAATTGAAATCAATGCACCTTTAAATTGGCGTTCTATTAGTGCAATAAAAACTGCAATTACAATATTAGTTAGTTTGTTTTAAGTTAATGGTGATTAATCAACAGTCCTATTGTAACACTTTAAACTCTGTTTTAGGGGGGAAAATGGAAATTAAGGGCTAATGTGTTTACCAAGACCTTGCTTGGTGGCTTGAAAATACAGATAAGGTGATTTATGAATAGTGCCATATGTATAAGCATGCTTTACTCTAGAAATCCGACTGATTCTAGTGGAGTTGTTGTTGCAAACCGAATTAGGTACATAGTTCATAAAAGGCATTATGGAAACCTTTTGATAAATAAGCATTATCAATGTAAATCATGCAACATGAATCCAGAATAACTCATTTGGAGTTACTCTAGATTAACAGTAATGTAATATATATTAAGTATCCGAGGGGTAGCTGTGTTAGTCTGGATCTGTAAAAGCATCAAAGAATCCTGTGGCACCTTATAGACTAATGGACGTTTTGGAGCATGAGCTTTCGTGGGTGAATACCCACTTCGTCGGATGCATGTCATATTATATATAAAATTTAATCTGGCCCCAGGATAGTTAGTAAAATGTTTGCCTTCATATGTCCAGATACAAGCAGCTATTCAGCCCATGTGCCTCTGTGACATTCCTAATTTGGTATACAAGTATATAGAAGGGACCAGATTGTCCACTGACTTGTTTAGGCACTTGCACCTATGTAAGGTAGGTGTAAACTGCTGCTCTTCCAGTAGCATTTTACACCCACCCTGTGCTAGTTTTGTTTTTACACCAGTGTCGCATGCAAGGTGCTGGAAAATAAGGTCCATGATGCCTGGCACTTCATCTGGTAAAGCATCAGAGTGACTTTTGTATAGTAAGTCAAACATGGCAAACTGACTCAGATCCTGACATCTTTGCATTGGTGTAAAACTGGGAGTAACTCCACCAAAGCTAATGGAGGAAAATTAGATCAATGCCTGGTCCTCTTGCTATCATAGAATATCAGGGTTGGAAGAGACCTCAGGAGGTCATCTAGTCCAACCCCCTGCTCAAAGCAGGACCAATTCCTTTAAAGCTTTAAAACTTTTCTATTCAAATACACTATCCCCAAAAAAGAGAGCTCCACTGCAATGTTGCCAATTCTCCTCTTTCTAAAGACCCAATGCTATTGTCGGCTCTCGTTTTATCTTGACCACATGGAGGTTTCCTAACTTCTATGAAGCTGTCGTGTTTTTTGTACTGGTCTGAACTTTTGATATCATGACTGGCTGCCATTACAGATAAAGAATTGTGCAGCACTGACATATTGCTTTCTTTATAGTCAAGGAATTGCTTTATTGGCAACATACACCACTGGCTTAGCTAAAGAGGAGAATTTTATACAGATGAATAATATATATTAATGCAGCTCATATTCAAAACATCTTGTGGTCAAGTATGAGTGAGAAGAAGACTGTAATCTCTACTATAACAGGAAGATTGATCTCCAGAATTAGATGGGATTCCAAGTCAAAATTTGGAATCTAGATCCAGAATTTGGGGTTGGGAACATAATCTAAGCCCATCTCTGTATTAACAGAATTGCCTAAAAATGACATGTAGCATGTTATGGAGTAGGGAATTTGAGTGGACCAAATACTTGTGTTAATTTGGGAAAGGAGCAAGGACAGGAATAGCTGGGCTACTTAGGTCACTGACTTAACTTTCCTTAAGTGAATCTGTTGGGTTTTTTTTGTGTTTGTTTTTTTTTGATACTGGAAAGAGTTGGCTTAATTATTTGAATAATGCTGTATAAAATCTCCAAATGCTCCACCCATGCTATCTTGACACTCGCTCATCTGTATTAGGCTGTATTATCTGTCCTATTAAAACTTAAGGAGGGGCCCAGTGAAAGCATGTGTCAGGGAACATGGGCAGGAGGCAGCGTCCAGAGCTACCTACCCTATTATGATGAAACCTCACAAATCGGGATCCTGAGGCGCACTCCTGCAGATATTCCTGGCAGAAGGAATGCTTTGAGCCACTTTTTCCTGAGAATGTTTAGTATTTAGACATGCATTGTTATAAATAAATGTAAAATCCTAATCAATACTGACTTCACAACAACTTAAACATTCATGTGTCAGAACGACTGCATATGATTGTGGTTTGTCCTTTTCATGAGGCCATGATTCCAAAAATCATCACTCCTTTAAAATTTAGTTTCTGCAAGATCAAAATTGAAGCCAATAAATACCTCCAATGACAGACCAGTCAAACAGCAAAACTCCAGTAGATGGCAGCATTGTACTCTGTATCTTGTATTTGGTAAATCCGTTGCAGTGGCTGGTTCCTCTTAACTTTTTGTTTGTTAACCTCCCTATGGTGATAGCAGGCTGATGAGAAGTAAACCAGAATATGAGCTTTTAAGACCTGTATATCAAATATTTTAGACGATTATATATTGTTCCAGACTTGCGGCTTTCCTATGGAAAATACTACTCCTCTAAATACGAAAATATTACACTAAAAACTGGGTCTAAAACTTCCAGGATTTGTTTAACTCTGAGCAATTCCTTGGCTGCAGAGAGGAAGGCTGTCTGCTGATAGAAATATTAATCTTAATACTTCTTTAAGAGATTTCTGATAACGCAAGTCTTCAAAATAAAATGGTGTGTGTCGAGCTCTAAGTTACCTCCCACATGTTGTGTCCTCTGCAACATTCTCTCCGACTTTCCAAGCACTCTTGGGATCATGGGCTGCTTTCTTAAAGATCAAAGGGAGCCATGTACCCCAATACAATGTAGAGTAGGGACACTAACTCCTTGCTCAGGGTTTCAGTTAGGGTGACCAGACAGCAAGTGCAAAAAATTTGGCATGGGGGTGGGAGGTAATAGGAGTCTATGTAAGAAAAAGACCCCAAAATAAGGGACATCTGGTCACCCTAGTATCAGTTCAATTATTATAGAAAGTACCTCCATGTATTTAGACAAATTATATAATGCATTTTTCAAACTGAGGTGCTACATGTATGCAGAGTAATATCAGAGACCTGTTCAGGGGATTGGTAATGGATTACAGCTCTCTCACTTCCAAATTGCTGGCTTAAATCTAGCCTGTATGAGTTGTGTGGTGACAGCTTTCAGTTATGACTGACTTCAGTGGCCTATGAAATGAGTTGCTAGTGTCAGATCAGTTGTTACTGCTAGGTGCCTACAAGCCCCACCAGAACTGGCAGAAAGCTCTCAGCAGAAACCAAATTTGCTCATAAAGGTACTTTCAGACTTTAAATGGCTTTTAGTTTATATTAAGAAAATACAAGTAAAATCAGCATATCTCCTTTGTACTAGTCTGTCCTGAACAAGGTAGCTGCTAGGCTTGCAGACAGCATAATCTTTAGACTTTTAAAAACACGGTGCATACCGACAGGTCTAGCTACATACCAAGGACTGAGTGGGTGCACAACAGCCATATTTAGCAGTGACATAAGCAATGTTCTGATTTGATGGTGTTACAGGCACACAGCAGTAACATATGACGACAACAGGGGGCAGGACAATAGTGAATCAGGCCAAATGTCTGCCTAAATAGACTCTCAAAAGCAATGTGAAAATACAGCCCGATTCTCCCTGCTTAGTATTGTAAATCAGAGATTTACAGAAGTCAACAGAATTACACTGGTTTAAAATGGGCACAACTTGAACATAAAACTTCCCAACAGCGGAATCTTGCAGTGCAAGCTCTTTTTAAAAGTGTGCTTAGGTAGGACTCCTCCTTTCCTTCCCCCCTCACCTCCCAGCTTCTTGATTCTTTGAGGGGGAGGCTGGGGGAGAGAGGGGAAGTGCAACCCTGTAAATAAAATCAAGCTCTAGGTACCATTTGGGTTATACTTTGGGCCAGATCCTGCTCTTGGTTACCAGCTAGAGTAGCTGCATTAAAATCAGCGTAATTCTGGCTTTGGCCACAGAGCTATCTTTTAAACATAATGCCAACTCATTCCTCTTTAAATGAGGGGAATCAATTTATGCAGCTATGTTAAGTCAGGTGGTGATCACATCAATGCTCATGAGTTCAGCAGGCATGGGCCTGGTCACCCCTTGAATGGGAGACCTCACACCAAAAAATCATGTGACCTAGAAAAGGGTGGTTGAATTACCAGTTCTCTGAAGGTGTTAGGTCATATGAGATGTGGAACTGAAATCACCTGTGGCCACTTAACAAAATCACATGGCACTCTTGTTCAGAGTGTTATTTTGGTTTCATGGTAGAACTGTATTGTGGATAATTATATTCTGCCTACCTGAAATTCCTGCAGCTGGAACTGAATAAATACTAGATTGCACTCTTCCTTTCCTAGATTCATGAATTTGCATGTCATCCTTGCGCAGGGGCCATGGTAATCTTCTCTGTATCATTCCGATTTTAGTATATGCGCTAGTTACTTTCTTGGAGAACTAGACACAGAAATCACTATAGAGCAACTTTCTATAGCGCTTGAGGATGATGTAAATTAATGCAAAGGACTGTTGCAGAAAGTACCAAGTTGTGCTGGTCTCTTATTCTCTTCATGAGCAAGAGAACTGGATGCACTGCCATATAGAATGACACACACTGCGAACTCTTGTAACCTACCTTTTCTTCTCTTAGCCATGTCTTAAACCAAATCCTAGTCCCAGCACACAGTTTGAGCAGCCAGAGGGAAGTATCCTTCCCCTCATGCCACATGGCAATAGCAGAGTATATTTGCATCCCTTGATGCTACCATCTGGGGGATACAGTAGACATATTGCTCTTGCATGCGGTCCTTCCATGGTGAATATGACCAGTGACTCTCAGTCACATACTCTATGGCCTTCACTCCTTTTCCCAAAGCTCTCATCAGTACATCAGATTTACTGACTTCCTGTCGATCTGTGCTGCTGGGTTTGCAAGGTCCTGATCTCCTGTATGGAGGCATGCCATCCTTCCCTTGCAGTGATACCAAAATTTCTCACTGTGAGCAGAGCTTTTGCACCAAAGTGAGGAAGAAGACACTTGTTTATAAGAGGCACACTCATCACTCCTGTTTGTGTAGCAAAACTGCCTACCAATATCTAAGTATAGCTTACACACCTGCATCAGGTTTCTCAGAATTCACAGCAGGTGGACTAATTCTGCATTTGGATCATTGTCCACTGGGTATTTTTTCCTTGAATATATTGCTAGTTCCAAGATGATGGATTCTATGAAAGAACCTTAATCAGAGCTAAGAGATAATTCATTATTTTTAGTAAGTCACGAGCAATAACACAAATTCGCATTACCATGTGACCTGTCTGAATGTTGGGAGGAGGTGGCACTCGGGAGGACAATGTAGCCCAAGTCTTGGGATGAGAGCCCTAGCGTGCATGCGAGGGGAAGGGGCAGCAGCTGACAAGGAAAATGTCACAGAGTCTCTGAAAGTCACAATCTGTGACTGGCATGATATAATCTTATCCTACTCACAATGCTTGTATTATATCACCCTCTTCCCCCCCCCCAAAAAAAAATCTTTTTTCACAAAATCCATTTCTGCATTCAGACTTTCTACGCTCAGCTGCTTTCTTAATTGTAGGCTGTCCCTTCTCCATGAGCCATTTTTTTGTGGCAGAATGGCTATTTAATTATTTCTATAATGGGCGCTTTTTTCAGATTCCAGTAAGAATGTCTGCAAAGAAGGAGAATTTACATCCAAAAGTCACTGCTTAATACCAGAGTGCTAGATGGTGGGTTTTAGTGTGAAGCATCAGTTTTAAAATAGTATTTAATGAAATTGTATTTAATCTTGTGACTACAATGGAATTATACAGTCTTTGAATTTGGCCCGAGTAACTCTCATCTATATTCTGTACATAGGCAAGAGAGCCATTGAATTTCTTATTTGGATAGTCTTTCAACTAAGGTCCTATGTACTCTACATGACACTGTAGCTATGATCTTTCTCAAAAGATGTGAATTTGCCCTGGAGTCTCTTGCCTAGTTTCCTTTTAATCTACTCTCGTGCAGTTGTACTATGTAAGTGGTGCTGTTTGAAACATGTATATTGAAAGATGGTATAAATTCTAAACATCATATACTTTGTTGCAGAGATAGTGTTATACTGCAACAAGAATTCCGTATGCAGAATGTGCAATAGAGTTAGCAACCATGTTTTCTACCAATTCATTAGATTACTACAGATCTCCAGCAGAACTTTACCCAATAGAACTAAAATATTGACCAAGGGGAGAACTTTTGCTGTTAGTTTTTGGTTTTGAATCTACTATTACAGCCAAATAATATAACCAAATTCTGGCCTTTCCAACTGTCATGGTACATATTCCGCTCTGAACCTTAGTGTTCAAAAGATGGGGTACCAGCATGAATTCCCTAAGCTTAATTACCAGCTTAGAACCTGCAGCGCTGCCACCAACCAGGAATTCCAGTGCCTGGTACACTCTGGTCCCCAAAACTTGCCCGGGGAACCCCAAGACCCAGACCTCTGGATCTTAACAAGGAAAGAAAACCCTTTCCCCCACCATTGCCTCTCCCAACTTCTCCTCCTGGGTTACCCTGGAAGATAACTTGGATTCAAATCCTTGAATCACAAAACAGAGAGGAAAATTCCTTCCCCTCCTCCTTCTCTTTCCCTCCAGACTCTTCCCTGAGAGAGAAAGTAATCCTGCACAGAGAGAAATTAGCGTCTCTCTCCCTTCCTCCTCTTCTCCCATCATTCCCTGTAATCCAGACCAGTCCCTTGGGTTTCACCAAGAATAAAAAAAAACAATCAGTTCTTAACAAGAAACTTTTATTAAAGAGAGAAAAAAGTAAAAATTATCTTTGTAAATTAAATTGGAACAGGTACAGGTCTTTAGCTATAGGCACTGGAATACCCTCCAGCCTAAGTATTCAAGTACAAATTAAAATCTTTCAGCAAAAATACAAACTTGAAACTCCTTCCAGCAAATGCACATTTGCAAATAAGAAACAAACATAAGCCTAACTTGCTTTATCTATCTAGTACTCACATTATAAGAGCCTGTATCAGGGAGATTGGAGACAAACTGGTTGCACATCTGGTCCCTCTGAGCCCCGAGCGAACAACAACCAAGACTAACAGCACACACAGAATTTCCCCTCCTCAAGATTTGAAAGTACTGTTCCTGATTGGTGCCTCTGGTCAGGTGACAGCCAGGCTTACTGAACTTGTTAACCCTTTACAGTCAAAGAGATATTAAGTACTTCTGTGCTATTAACTTTTCTTATCTGTTTATGACATCAACTATCATCATTTGGTCTTAAGAGGTTCGTTTGCAGCCTGACACTCTGACGCCAAAGCCTGGACAGATAGAGATCCATTTTTCTCTAAGCTTGAGCCTAGAAATCTGTTAACATGGCCTATTCTAAAGATCACTGTTAACCTAGTAGTCAGAAATAGTTTAGCTAACCACATTGTGACCTAACGTTCCTGCTCTTGCTGTTCTAAATGCAGAAGAACATCAGTTAACTCAATGGTGTTGGAGTCTGTGACCAGGGTCCTAGTGGGGAGCCAGCTGTGATCACTCAGTTAGGGTGAACTACAAAGAATGGGGTAGACAATCCCCAAAGCTGGTGGCTATTGCAATACTTAGATTCACCAAACCAGCACAAAACAGCTTCTTTATTACCTTACTAGTTACTCAGAAGTCCAAACAACACAGTTCCCTTAAAGTGATCTAGACTCAGGCCCCCATCCAGGTACCCACATCAAGTATGATAAAAATTTCTGTAAATCTTCTTTCATCATATAAAAGAAAAGAGTCTATCGCTCCCAAAGGATCAGACACATTACCTCCCAGGTATTGAATATTCCAGATCTTACCCAAATACACGCTACAGCCAATTCTTATTAACTAAACTAAAATTTATTAAACGAGAGCATGGTTAAAAGATCAATATACATACAGACATGAGTTCAGTTCATTTAGGTGCAGATTCAGAGCAGAGATGGTGATCCTTGTAATTGCAAAGAGTTCTTTTAGAAATAGTTCATAGGTCCAATGCCCAAATATATTCAGGGCGTACCAACATAACTGGGACGCAATCTTGCAACTCAAATTTTCCCTGATGAAGCCTAAGCAGAGCTGAGATGACAGAACCTGGACCCAAGGATCTTTTATACAATTTCATGTCTTTTGATAAGATGGGAACGAAAGGTAATTAGGATGACTTTGAAGGAGGTCCATCACTGGTGCTTAGCTATATTAATTAACATAAGGGGATCTGCTTGTTCCTCCACCATTCACAGTACGCTTCAAAGAGATCAATACCAAGATATCCTGTGTTCACAATTAATTTAAATGATAGGATGTTCATTTGATCTCTGAATTATCAGAAAACAGCACCGACAAGGACTGTTGATTACATTGTTGACCCTACTCATATATATGTAAATACACAAACATTATCTTTCCACATGTCTCTTGAGGGTTATTTATTTTGCAGGATGTTTAACCCTTTCTAGCCATGGGAGACTGTTGTGGAAGGGCAAAATTAGAGCTCCTGGATATCTCTTAAGGACCTTTCAACATTGATATGAGCTGTGTTTACACTGAATTCTGTGTAATGCCAAATTATTGATGCATGCTTTGGCCCAAGTTAAAAACTTGGTCCATACTTTGTGAAACACTTTAGTGATTCCAGAGTTTGATCTATGTGTTGACTTAACATAGCTATTAATGTTCTTCAGAGAGCACTTACTCTGACATTCAGACATAAAGGCTTTGAGGTGTTGTACCTCAGTTTCCCTTTGTGCACAGTAGTTCAAGCTTGTAGTGTGTTTTTCTGCTGTGGAAAGTTTTAGAAATATGTCTATGCATTAGCTGTGAAAACTCATTATTAGGCTTTTTAACAGCGTGTTCTTGTTGAACCAAACCGCAAATCGTAAGGGTTTCTCTTAACATATTCAAGGGCTTTTCCAAAAGACCATGCACATTAAACAAGACTTGGCTTGAGAAAACTAATTGTAAGTGTACCCTTGTGATAAAACTGTTATTGCTAATGATTGTAACTTGTTGCTGATACCAAGAACTGTAAAAATGTACAATGTCCCTTTTGAATCTTTGTAGCTTTTTCTTGACCTCAGTGTCTTACTTAACATAAGCTTTCAGTTTAACCACTTCCTTGGGGTTTTGGCATTTTAGGGTTAACCTGTGGCTTCCATTAGTATAAAACTTTTTTCCTCTTCCCTGTTCTGTAGGGTCAAAATCTGAGCTCTTTTGCTTAACTGAATCCATTGGCTGGCTGGGTGTGTCCTTGTTGCTAACAGCTACAGGCTAGTCTTTCTCCTCCAGTCAGTCAGGTAACTTGCATCAACACAGACACAAGCCTGTTTACCAGTTTTCAGATCCTCAGCCTTTACCAATTCCAAGGCTGGACTCTGCTTTAAGAGATACCATCTATTTTCACTAGCATATTAGACTCAAAGTTCTTTTGTCCTTCCATTATCAACCTCTGCTTCCACATGGAATTAGAAGTCAAGTCCACTAAGACTACAAGTCATATCCAAAAGATCTAGAGATGAGAGTTTGTCTGCTTTCCCCTGCATCCTTGTGGGTTCAGTTATAAGGCTGTTCTGTTCTGAAAAACCAGTAACCCAATCTTTCCTCAGCAGCTGAGTCAGTCTGCTTAGTTAAAGAATCAACATGGAGACATTCATGTTCCAACAACATTGTCTCCCCAACAAGCTGGTTAAACTTATAGGGCTGTTTAAACTCCCTAACAATTTTTATTTCATCTGAAATCCTTTCAAAGCTATCCATACTGGGTCTTTCTGAAGCAAGGCTAGTGGATTCATACACATTTGAAAGCCTTTGGTCATTAGGCAACAACACAGGCCAGGTCTACACTGCGACTTTAAATCGGTTTAATGGCCGATATACCGATTTAACGCTGTATCCGTTCACACGACGTTGTCATTAATATCGAGTTAAACGGCTCCTTAAATCGATTTCGGAACTCCTCCCAAACGAGAGGAGTAGCGCTAAATTCGATAGTGATAA
>NC_133771.1:179375620-179384549 GCF_003597395.2 Chelonoidis abingdonii
TGTGGACGCGCTAAACCGATTTTATTAGATCTGTTTTGTAATATCGGTTTAAGCTAATTCGAAATAATCGTGCAGTGTAGACGTACCCACAGTTGCCTCAGAAGAGAGACTGTTTACAATCAACAGTGGCCCATTAAGAGTCAATAGAAACAATTCCTTTTCACAGACTTTCAAGACTTCACCAAGAAATTCCTTTCCTTCTGCAATATTCTGCATTGCAACAGATTCTACCCTGCACCAGAACAGATTCTTTCTGAACTTTTATTTATGTCCAGAACCAGCTTTGGCACAACAGACAAATCATCAAACTTCCTCTGAGTTTCATTTGCATCCAGAATCACCTCTGGTCTATCAGGAAGATTTTTACAGAACCTCCTTTCAAGTAAACTGCTAGACTTCGTAGTCAAAAGATAAGAAACATTTTCTTCCTTGTTACACGCTGACAGTGTGGAAACTTGTAACATAGTCAAATCACCTTCATGCTTTCCTTGTGCAAGGAGAGCATGAAGACAAGGTTGTCATATCTTTACCCAGCAACACACTAGCATCTGGTCTATGGGACCTAGTTATGACACCACCTGGATGCAACTTAGTTACAGTGTCGTCATCCCTAGCAGACACAAATTTAGGACCACTTCCTTCTTGGGCTTTAGTTGTATCCAGAATCAACTCTTCGTCAACTAATACATTTTCAACCGTCGCAGGCTGACAAGCTTCTTCTGACAGGCTTCTTCTATCTGCTTTACAGACAGAAAAGAGCTGAAAAAACGTCGGCCTTTAACAGACATACAGCTTGGGATATCCTTTCCTTTATCCTTGGCTACTCCAAGACAACTGCTTGGAGATTAGGGTAGCCCTCTTCATGGGCAAGTCATTATCCCTAACAGACACAGGAACATTTCCTTAACTGTCACAATTCTCCACACTGGTAGCAGGTAAGGTGTAGGGATACTCACGTTACACTAACCTTCCCAACACTCCTTCACTTACCAAGATTATACCCTTTCCTTCCTCAATTAGGGCATTACAGGGCCGCCCAGAGGGGGGGGCAAGTGGGGCAGTTTGCCCCGGGCCCCGGGCCCGCAGGGGCCCCCAGCCGCGACTGTGTGACTGTGTCTGATACTCCCCTGACGGGGCCTGGCTGGCCGAAGCAGCTCTGCGGCAGCAGCTAGGCAACCACAGACGCTGAGCTGAAGCAGAGCCAGCGGCTGGGGGAGGGGAGGGGAGGAGAGGGGAGAGAAGGCTACCTGCTCACCTGGAGGAGACAGCTTCTTCTGGTCCGGTGGGAGACTGACAGGATGGAATAATCTCTCAGTGACCTCACTCACCTGAACAGCTGCTGGACTTCCAACCGTGAGTGTTTGACCCTGTGTGATCCCCCTAGGTTTGTAATATTGGGGTGGTGTTGTGGTTTTCAGGGTGTTGCTGTATGAGGGTGAGTTTGTGCCTGCCTGGGTGGGTCTGTTTCAGAACTAAAGTTAGGATCATGACATGTAATTGTAACCCAGGAAAAAAGCCCCCGGTCTGCAATATGGCACGGCAGGCTGAGACTTTTATCTCCCCCCTATCTCCCTGCAGAAGGGGAAACTGAGGCACGGCGTGATCTAATTCCCTTTCCAAATTATTTGGAAAGGAAGGGAACTGGGGCTCCTATCCAAACCAGTTCCCTTCCCAACAACTCTGTTTTCCCTGCTGCAAGACCGCTGTAGGGGCTGAAAAATTTCCATTAAACTATGGCTCCTTCATTTGCCCTGCAACAATAAAATAGACCAGCTTGCAGGGGGGGGGGAAGTGGTCGCAAAACAGGGGTGAATTTAGCAGAGGGTTGAGGGGCTGCGATGAACTGGGACTGTTCTTAATGTTTGCTCTGAATACTGTGTTGGTGCCTCAGTGTCCCCTAGGCAGTTCTTAAGTATCTTTCTAGGTGGTGGGAATGGGATAAGGGTGTGTGATAATTGCTGCAGAGCAAAGGGCCAGTGCACCGACCTAAATGGCTGGCACTCTGTCTCCTAGCAACTGATGGCCTGGCTGGGCCCCTCTTCTGCAAAGGTGCCAACTGTCTGAAGGTGTTGGAGACAAAGGGATCAGGTGACCTCCTGGCCCGGGGAAAAGGAGCTGAGCAGAGAGGAGGGGCTGGAGGGGGTTGTCAGTCTGGAGCTGCCTGGGGTAAGGACTAAAATGCAGACCTAGGGGTCTGGCTCACTGCCCCCCCAAAATGGACCCGGCCGAGGGGTCAGGTTCGCTGTATCTACAAGCTCTGTTTTAGACCCTGTTCCTGTCATCGAATAAACCTCTGTTTTACTGGCTAAGAGTCACATCTGACTGCAAAGTAGGGGTGCAGGACCCTGTGGCTTCCCCAGGACCCCGCCTGGGTGGGCTCTCGCTGTGGGAAGCACACGGAGGGGCAGAGGATGCTGAATGCTCCAAGGAGAGACCCAGGAGGTGAAGACGTGTGAGCTTCTTGCCCTGAACAAGTCTGCTCTCCAAGGGAGAGGAGGCTCCCCAAAGTCCTGACTGGCTTAGTGGGGAGCAGTTCCAGAGCATCGCCCCGGGGACTCCGTGACAGGGGTCCACTTGAAATCCACCTGATGCAGCCACACAGAATCACTAGCAGTGCTGGGAGAGGCCAGGAGTGGAAGTGGGTGGCCTGGGGGTAGGGCCATGCATTCCCCAGTGCTCCCGAGGCTATTTAAAAGTCCGGGGTGGGGTAGGAGGGGGTTTGGGGGCTACTTAAAGGACTGGGGTTCCAGATGCCTCTGCTGCACCCCCTGACCTGCCCACACCAGTCCGTCCCCCCCACCTGCAGCCAGCTCTGCACCCAGTGCCCACAGCCAGCCCCTGAGGCCAAACCCCTTTCCTGTCTCTAGCCACTCCTGCCGAACATTACTGCTCTCAGTCCTGGCTCTGGGATGGACTAGGCTGGGTGTGGGTTCAGTCTAGTCTCCAGCCTGCTGTTCTCACTGGGGTCCCACCCCATGCCCCAGCCCAGAGACTGCACCCAGCACCCAGATTCCGTCCACTCAGCCCTAGGCAAAGCTTCCTTGGTCTGGGGGTCTGGCTCCCAGTCCTCCCTTCCTCATTCACACCTCATTCATTCAATAGGCAATTGATTACAAAGTGGAGGAAAGATCTCATTCCACTTCTAGCAATGAGACATTTTTCTTTTACTTTTAATTATACTACCTTGGGGCCCACTATAACATATTACCAAGGTTCAATACAAAGTCATGTAAAGTTATACAAAAGTGCATAATGCAGAGATTTACCTACAACTGCACTGACTGATTGCTGTGTGCAGTAATATAGTGACCCCCTGGGTCTTTGAATGAGGTTATATACTCGGGGGGGGGGGGTACAGTGGCAGGTCGGGGGCGAGCGGGGGCAAGTGGCAGGTGGACAAAGAGGCAAGCAGTGAGCCAGCAGGGGTTCTAGGGGCAGGCATAGAAGTTTCTGGCAGGGGAGGGAGAAAGTGAAAGGAGGTGAGTTGTGGGTGGGGGACTGACTAGGAGGGACGCAGCAAGTCAGTGGAGGACTAGGGCGTGAAGAGGGTGTGATGGTGGGGTCGAGTGGGGAGGGGGTGGGTCCTATTTTACTGCTACTGATCTGGCCACCCTATTTGTGCCAGGTTTCAGAGTAGCAGCCGGGTTAGTCTGTATCTGCAAAAAGAACAGGAGTACTTGTGGCACTTTAGAGACTAACAAATTATTTCAACATAAGCTTTCATGGGCTACAGCCCACTTCTTTCGCATGCATAGAATGGAATATTTCTTTTGCCTATGTGTGCTGTTTCTCCCCCCCCCCAAACCTTCCTCTTTGGCCCACAGCTGTTTCGACAGAGTGGCGCTGAGGAAGGAGAGTCTGTTTGTGTGTGTGTGTTGGTGTTGTGTGTAACCAATTTACTTCAACACATGTCACTTTTATGTAAATGATTTTACTGTAAGTATGTAGGTACCCATAACTTTTGTGGCAAGATGTAAAGTCAACAGTAATGAGCTTCTTTAGGGAAATTACAGTTTCTACATCACTCTTGTTAAGCGATTTTGTCAAAAGAGGAAGATTTACCAATCAGTGTGTGATATGTTAATCCTCTATGGTTTAGGTAAGCATGCTGTTAGCCCGATCCATCTTTGAATGGAATGGGTGTTAAAATGATGTTTATAGCTTGGTGTAATGAAAGTTATTGCTAAGGTCTTTTGATTGGGGGGGATATTAGCTTTGTTCAGTAAGTTAGCCATACAGGAAAGAAGTAATCCTGCATTCTTGTGTCTTTAGGGGCAGGATTTGCTATGGAGGTTTTTTCATGTTTGCCTGAGGAGATGGACTTGAGTTATCTGTGCAAGAGCAGTTGTTCATGTGGAAGAAATTTATGAGTGTCTGTCTGATATCTCAGTAAGTGAATCTTGCATTAGCTGGGTTATCAGGGAAATTTTTCTCATTGAGAAATTAAATGCGTGATCAGTGGGTTATGCCAGGGCCACCCAGGGTTCAGGGGGCCTGGGGCAAAGCGTTTCGGGGGCCCCTTATCATAAAAGTTGCATATATTAGGTGGGCCTCGGGAATTGCCCCACTTGCCCCCTTCGGCGGCCTGACTTAGACTTGAATTATCATGATTTCAGTGGTCACTTAAACAAAAGCTATCTATTGGAGGTAATCAGCTTCTTGTCTTTAAACGTGGAAAGGGCAGGTCAAATAGTACCTGTGACTTAGGCGACAATAACAAGGGCAAACACCTGTCGCCACCCTTCTCTCTTGATGCTCTCAATCGACAGGCTAATTACAGTCTCTATTGCTTTTTACTTGTAAAATATAGAACAACATTTCAATTCCACCTCCCTAACCTGGGCATTCAAGTGATTTTGTACCAACCCAGCAAAATCTAAATCATTGGGCAAACAAGATCTGTTTTGCTGGATACCTAGGTAGATTTAGGTGTTAAATGTACTAAATCTGGTTTCTTGAAGCTTTCCCCCAGGTCCCAGCTCATCACTTGCTGGTCAGGGACGAGCTCATTTATAGACTTTGCTTACAATATCATTACTTGGCCAACATCACGAAAATGAATGCACTGGCATCGTTTCATTAAAAAGATGTATAAGGAAGCTAGGGTTTTATGTTTCATACTTTTCATCTATTATTACTTTTGGTCAGTACATGTATATTTTATTTACACTTTATATGCTTTTAAAGTATGTTATTAATGTTCTCAATTTTAATATCAAATTTCAAACAATCACTTAAATGGACATTGACATATTAATTCACAAAACTGGGTGGTGGGTGTGGGAAATGTTTGTGGGTGTGGGAGGTGTGTTGTAGGGAAATCCTGAACCACTCTTAACATAGAGTCTTCAGGTTGTGTGGACACATTTTCATTTTGGCATTTCAGACAGAGGCAAAGGATTTCCCACCCTCTTCCTTGGGAACGACTGGTTCCTTTTTGGTTTCTTTCTAGTATTATGAGAGTACAGGAGTGAATTAGTGAGTGCAGGGACAACTTTTAGTTTTGGCAATTCATGACTTGATCAAGCCATGTGCGGTTCAGCCATCGGTCTCAGAGCCAGATTAGTTTTTAGATCATGCGACTTCACGATTTGGTATTTGGGACAGTTGTATGTCTATTGTGCTTGGACAGTTCTGTTTTATGTCCTAAGTAACTTTGCATGATCTTACTGGCCCAATGATGGGTAAGTCAAGAAATATGTTAACCAATTGGTAACAGCAATTACAAATTTATTAACCATAACCAGAGTCCCATTAAGGTGGAATGTCTAACGCTATCCTGCCCTTCAACCATCTTTTTGTGTTAAAATAAATTCATTTTTAAAAGATTACATGGAAAATTATAATGACGAATAAAAAGCTAAGTATCTTGAATCATCTTTGATATCCCATGATAATTTGTGCCATTGTAATCATTCTGATTCTCTGTGCATCTGTAATACTCTTAGTATTTTACAACAGCGAGGAGGTAAGCTGCAAAGTATCTGAGCCACAAATCTCAACTGTTCTTTTGTCAAAAGTGAATATGGAAAAAGTATAGTTTCACATGACTCTTTAATCCTGAAAGCGGATCTTCATTCTTCTCTTTCCCTAGGAGGATCGCTGGAGGGATCAACACATTTCACTGCCAGGAATTCCCTGTACCACTCAGGGCATTCATCTTACCTAACTAGCCCTGGCAACTAATTCTACACCTTTTGTTAAAAAAGGATTTTCTATTTTGACAATTATATTGTATATAACTAAAATATACATGTAAGATAATATAATGTTAAGCATTTAATAAAGCTCAATGATAGGGAACAATATTCCTTAAGTTCATTCATAGTGGACGAAACTATTTAATGGTTTGTGTATTGGACAGTGGTAAGAGGAAAGAACCCCAAATGCCGATGATGTTAAATCTATTTGTTTACACTTTAGAGGGGTTGTAGTAAACAAAGAATAAACTTGAAAACTATGTTATATTATCCTTAGTATGGAAAGCCATGTGCAGGCAAGTCATCTGTCTTTATTCTTCCAGACATTTCATGGAACAAGAAACCCCATTAAATGGTTATGTGTGAACTGAAGTAAGGCGGTTACAATGACTCGGTCTTGCTGTAGGCCTTAAAAGGGGCTTTACTGGACATTTTTTTGTTTTGTTTCTTTTTCAGTGTTAGGACTCATTACAGACCATTGTCAATTATGTTTTTACAGCACCCCAGCACAGGTCTTTTAGTATTGTTGGGCCTTTTGGTACTTTAGTAGGTAATAATAATAATATGGTTCATTTATGCTTTAATTGACACATGTTGTATACTTTAATTTTTAGAAGCTTGCTTTTTTTAATGTAATTTTTCAAACTATCTATACTTCCGGATCGAAAGTTTTAGGCCTTTATTTTTTATTGCCCCTTATTCCTAGCACCGCCGGCCTGTGTACACTGCCCCGTCCCTGCGCGCCGCTTGGCGAAACGACTTCCTTTCTCAGCGCACTCTGTCGGACAGTTGTGGGGCAAGATCTCTCTTTTACACACACACACACACACACACACACACACACACACACACACACACACACCCCACAACTGCTTAGTCAAACATACCAACATTGTTACAAACTGGATAGATTCTATCCCCATCTTGCTGTTGAGAGGGGCTGGTTCCTATTGTTCCTTTATTCTTTTGTGTTGGAGCTTAAGTCTGTCCACTTCTGCCTTAGCTTTTAGTTTCTGCAATTGAAGATATGCCATTCTTTGTTCATGTTCAAATTGCTTCTGGTTTCTTATTGCAAGCTTTTTTTTTTCTGGACCTGCTTCCTTATTGGCAATTAGCAGATGTTTCAGTTCCTGGTCTGGGACCAAGACCTAAGAGACCCAAAGCAGAGGTCAGTAGGGTTCCTTGTGGGCACAAATGTGTTTAACACAGTTCTCAGTGCAGGCCTGGGACCTAAGATCTTTTCTCCATGAGGAAGTTACTTTAGGTTAGGGTAGGATGTGAATTTAAAGTACTAGTTATATTGGTATAACTCTTGTATGGACAATCTTCTTCTCTGCTATATTTTGTACTGGCATAATTTCCTCATGTAGACCAGCGAGGAGCCCTTGCTATCTAACAGGCAGCTGAATTTGTACCAATAATGACTGCATGGGCACTGTACAAACCTTAGTGACAGTCAGTCCATTTCCGACACTACCAACACTCTGCCACCCACAATGACAGTCTTGGTAGAGAAACTAAGAAGTAGGCGTTTAACTCTGCTAGATGGAGAGGTCCCTCCACCTCCATAAAGTGCATAAAAATGTGGAGACAGGAGCACTTGCACATAAAGCTGTGAAGCCTTTTAAAACATCCAAATCACTTCCTTGATACTGGCAGTGGTGCAACATGGACACATCTGCTCTGAGGCCTGAGCTCCCTGAGCAATGGCCAGGCTAACTCCCCTGATCTCAAGCTAGCGGTGTCATTTTCCCTGTGGCTCACTGCTGTCTCTGTCCTCTCTCTCCCCCAGCTAATGGCCAGAAGGCAATCTGCTCTTCCAAATCCCAACTGACTGGTCTTCCATAATTTACAGCCATCACTGTGGTGGTGCTGGTGGGGGAGAGGGGAAGGCTGTGCAGTATGTTTCTCTGCTCTGAGCTTCCATGTTGTGCCTGGGGAAGGACTACAGGGGGTTATGGAGTGGAAGGCATGGGGGAAAAGGAGGCTACACTATAGTTCCCTTTCTTCTTTGTGTGCCTACGCCATCTGCCCCAGGGCTTCAGCCGTTTTTGTTCTGTCCCTTGCAGAAGGGAGCGAATATGCTGTTCGAAGTGAATGCTGCAGATATTTTGCAATACTGTGCATGGAGGACATCCTACATCTTTTGACTTAACCAAATGGGTTTGGGAGGAATTAGACTTAATTGCTTTGTCTTTTACATTTTTCAAATAATTCTGACTAGTTTTAACTATAACATTCTCTCACTTCTACAGTACCCTATTCTACCATCCTTACAAGAACATAATAAATTGCTTTACTATTTATAAAACAGGAGAATGATGGCACACTAACAAGTCTGGCACAGTATGCTTAGGCACAATGTGAGTTTCCCCACATATACTGTTATCTGTCAAGGCATCTTCTCTGACCCATAATGCCCTTGCATTCTAGACCTGGGCACCTCTTGAGGTAAGCTTGCCGAGCATGTCAAGTTTGGAAAAATGCTGTGATATTGTTACATGAAGAGGTTTCTACAGGAGATAAAGTTCTAAACCAACAAGTGTAACTTGTGCTTGGCTTGAACTGAGAGTTGTAGTGGTGAAATACTTCTGTGGTAAACGTTTGTCCCAAATCTGGACTTTAGCGTCCAAAATCTGGGTGCTTACTATGATTCCCCCCAAGCTTGTACCAGCTTGGATCTTATCTCGCTGCCACCAGATAGGATTCTGGCTCCTATCAGCCCTCAG
>NC_133771.1:179384574-179509021 GCF_003597395.2 Chelonoidis abingdonii
CCCTAAGTTGTCTGCACTCCTATATTCACTTTTCCTGTCTCTCAGTTATTTATTAGAGGACATCCAAAAGATCGTCTGTCCCGTGGAGGGTGGGGAATCCTTTGCCTTGTTTCTGAAATGGCCAATGAAATGGTACAAACCTTGAAGCCTTCTTGTTTTAGAGTGTTAGGGTTTTTCCTCCCCTCTCACCCCACACAATTTTCCCACCTCACAGTTTTGTTGTTAATTTGTGCATGTTGCCATTTTGTTGATTGGAATTTGTTGAACATTGGCATTATACATCCTTAAGAATATAAGTGTATGAAATAATGTATTGCAATATCATGATTGAAGTATGCTACTAGTTCTTTACTCTTTTGTTTTTATGCGTGCAGTGCATTCCATTTCGGTGATTGTTGCCACAGTTATGATTTGTTAGAGTTATGAGCTCTCATTGAGCAGTGATGGCTGGGGACTGGGGGAAGGTTCGACGTTTTTTTCCATTTCACTATCTACTAGGTATCCGAAACAGATCTGTGTTGCCCAGTGATTAGATTTTGGTGGGGTTGGTTTCAACTACTTTGATGCGGGTGAGGGAGGTGGGTGAATGTTGTTTGTATTTTACAGTAGGCAATTAGACCTGTAATTAGCTGTGCTGATTTGGAGATCAGAGAGGGTGGGAGGTGTTTTTGCTTGGTGGTTGCTGGTCAGGTCTATTTGCTGCCCTTTCCATGTTTAAAGCGAGTGTTGCTCCATAGATGTCTTTGTTTGTTAGTGCCACTGATCTGTTCAGTCTGGTGCGGGCCGCGCGGAGGGGGCAGTGGGGTTTGACCGAGGCCACTTTGTATTCAACTTTTTTTTATGGGAGGGGGCCCGAATGCTGTTGCCGAGGCCCCGTGATCCTTGGGTTGGGCCCTGGTTACTGATCCCTTTTCTTTGCTTAGAGAAAATTTCCTGATACCGCTAATGTAGTTATTCTGAGTATAGAAGCGCTCAGAGAATTTCTTCCACCTTGAACATACTGCTTTGGCAAGCAACAGCCTTTTCAGGCAACTTTGGAACCTCATAGGAATCATTGCCTATGCCGTTCAGGATTACTTTTTCCACTGGTGGATGGTACTTGACTGACAAGCTTTATATTCCGTCCCATAAATTTTAGGCATCATTTTTCTAACCGCTTAACTTCAATGGGTTTACCCCTTCCATTCAGATGGATTTGGCTAAAGCATGCTTCAGTAATCATTGAGGATTAATTTCCCCTTGATTTGGTAATCTTCTCTTTTGCAAAATTGCTTAACAAGGAGTGATGTTGGTGTAATTTTTCCCTAAGAAGCTCTTACTGTTGCTTTTAATTTCGCACAATGTTTGGGGTGTCATTTTACTATGAGTCTTCATGTAAAATCATTTACTAAGGTGACGTTGTTGGCGTAATTGGTTACACAACAAACCTACCACCCACACAAGCACCACACTGCTGTCAAACTAATGTGTACAACTGGGATAGTTCTATCCCTTGTTGCTCTTGGAGGGGCTTGGTTCCTATTGTTGCCTTTTCTTTTGTGTTGCGGGGTTAGTCTGTCCTTCGCCTGCTTTTATGTCTGGCGAATTGACAGATATGCATTCTTTGTTCATGTTCCATTGTTCTGGTTTTTTTGCAGCTTTTTTTTTTCGGACCTGTTCCTTATTGGCTTAGCGATGTTCAGTTTCCTGGTCTGGGCACGGACTAAGGACCCAAAGCAGGGTCGTGGTTCTTGGGGGCAAATTGTTTAACGTTCTCAGTGCAGGCTGGGATAAGTTCTTTTCTCCATGGGAGTTCTTTAGGTCGGAGGATGTGTTTCATAGTCTGTGTATGATTGGTCTTCCTCTTGTATGGACCCTTTCTTCTTGCTTATTTTGTTTACTGGATATTTTCTATGTAGCCAGCGAGAGCCCTTGCTATCTACAGGCGCTGTTTTTGTTACCATAATGCGTGCCATGGTACTGTTACAAACCTTGTACAGTTCGTATTTTCGCACTACCAACACTCTTCACACATGACGTCTTGTAGAGAACCTAGATAGGCGTTTACTTGCTAGTGGAACGGTCCTTCCCTCCTAAATGCATCGTGTGGCTGGGGAGGGATTGATTAAAGCTGTTTGACGCCTTTTAATCAATCATTCCTTGATATGGCCAGTGGTGCAACTGGAAATTGCTCTGGGCCTGAGCTCCTGAGGCAATGCCAGGCTACTCCTGATTCAGTCCGGCTGTCTTTCCTGTGGTCCTCTGTCTCTGTTTTTTCCCCGCTATTGGCGAAGGCATTGCTTCGTTCCGTTCCCACTGTGGTCTTCCATATTTACGCCTCAGTGTGGTAGGTGTGGTGGGGGAGAGGTGGAGGCTGGTGCGTTGTTTCTCTGCTTGGCTTCCTGTTGTGACGGGACGGTACGGGGTTATGGGTGGAAGGCTGGGGGAGGATGGTACTTAGTTCCTTTCTTCTTGTGGGCTACGCATTGGCCCGGGCTTCGCGTTTTTGTTCTGCTTCTTGCGAAGGGCTGCGAATTGCTGTGTCGGTGAATGGCTGCGATATTTTGCGGGATTACTGTGCGATGGAGGACTTCTATTTTAGCTAACGATGGGTTTGGGGGATTGACTATTGCTTTGTTTTTTACATTTTTTCCATATTCTGACTAGTTTTAAGCTTTCTCTCATTTCACCGTATTTTTCCTCCTTACAGATATAATTGCTTTACTATTATAAAAGGAGAATGTGGCACTAATTGGCCGTATGCTTGAGGCCAATGTGAGTTTCCCTTCCTGGTATATCTGTACGGATCTTCTCTGACTATGCCCTTGCTTCTAGCTGGGACTCTGGGTGTTGAGCGGCTGTAAGGTTTGGAAAGCTGTGATCTTGTTCTGAGAGTTTTTAGAGTAGTTCAAAAGTGTTATTGTGCTTGGTGTGAATAGATTGTGTGGTGAAATATTCTTGGTAAGTTGTCCATTGGCTTTAGCGTCCAAATCTGGTGTTACTTGCTTCCGCCAGTTTACCGCTTGGTCTTATCTCGGATGCCACGATGGTTTGGTTATAGCCTAGGTCGCGCCCCCATTATCCTGCGGGGCCACAGACCCAGAGCTGGTTGCCTTTGCGACTTGTGGTATTTATTCTGGCTTATGTTAATTTGCTACACGGTCCTACCCTTTTGATTTCGTTTGCCGTACTAGAGACTTTCACATGGACAGGTTGTTCTCCTGCTCTTCCTTTTGGTTTACCCGTGGCTTTTTCGCCTGGTACATGGGTCGATCGGGTCCCTCCTGCCTGTCAAAGGGTTTGACAAGCCTCTGGGACGATTCCTTCCCCTTTTGCCTCAATGGAAACGAATCCCCGTTTAAAATTACTTCTATTAAAGAGAAGCTGATATACCTTCATCGGCATAAGATCTATCGGGTTGGTAGTTAGAATATTGGATCGTCTGCTTAAAGAGAGCCCATTAACAGTCCAGTAACTGTGTTAAACCAAGTATCGCTTTTATTGTTTCTTTTCTACTGATAGAATATTTGAAGAAGTTGGAGTTGCGACGCTTTTTTCACGCGGGAGTTAGAAGAAAAGCTTGTTTACTCACAGCCGAGGAAAACAAGAAGACCCCGAGTTTCCAGTTCCCTCCCAGACTTAAAAAAAATCCAGGTCTCTGATTGGTCCTCTGGTCAGGTGTTTGGTTCCCCCTTTTCACCCTTTACAGGTAAAACAAAATTAACCCTTACCTATCTACTTATGACAACTTCGCATTGATTCAGTGAACTAGTTAAGGTCCAAGGTTCTGGTAATCCCCCACTCTTGTTGAGCTCAATGATGGTTGAAGGTGATTAGCAAGAATCACTCAGGATTATGCCATAGAAAAACCCAAACAATTGCTTATCTAAATATTTAATCATCTGTTCTGTGAACAGTGACCTTCAATACAACATGACTTAGTCACGTTGGCAGTGATGAAACCTAATATTAAAAAGTTAACATAGCTTGCAGTAATGAACCTGCCAAATAATTGGAAATTCAGCTGTGGGTTCCCCCCACCCACAAACTCACTTGGAAACTGATAGCTCTTACACGGTGTGGTTATTTATTTTTTTTTTTGTAGCAAATAGAAATTATTTGAAATGGTTGACTGTTACCCTCTGTGGCAAGAGATAAGGAAGATGTTCTAGTAGGGTCAGCATAAGCCAGAGTTGGCAATAACATAGAATGCTTGTGGTAGGTAATATTTACATGACATCACAAATGTCTAAACACCATTGCCAACTTATTACTTAAACCTTTCAGTCATTAACAAACAGCTTTAATTTTCTCAGTGTTCTGGAATATATGGCCTATGCACAATGTGTTTGTTTGTACAAAAATCAGTGTCTCCAGATTCTCTGAGAAAATGACTGTCAGGATCAGTCTGTCTTTCAGCTTCAACCTTCAATTTGCAATACAGAATGTTCTGAAGTGGATTTTTTTTCTTTCCTCCTGATCACTTCAAGCAAAACTTGCTTTGCCATAGAAGATCATGGATGCAAATGTTAGTACTACATAGTCTAGTCTATAGCTTTTAACTGTAACCAGGCTTTCATCCGAGCCTAATTATTTCTAAGGTCTCTATTCATCAGAAATTTTTTCCATGGAAACCTAAAAGCTCTTGTTTCTGTACCACTAGGAAGTCATCTGGGCCACATAACCATATACTTTTGCTAAGAGTAAGCCTCTCTGGTGGGGAACTAATGGGGATGTAGGCCTCATTAATAATCTTTAATGTCTTGGGGAAGAAAATATCTAATATAGATTCCTTAATTTTGCAAAGTTATTCATACTGTTGTGCTGTAGTTGGCAAGGGCTGGTATGGCAGATGTGCGTGACTGCCATGTGACCATTCACAAAAAGATTCTGGGTCCTAATTCTCCATGTTGATCAACAATCTGATCTTCTGGCAAAGCCACGTATGACTGGGGTTGCAGTCAGGTTGCCAATCAAAACTACTTCTTTAGAAAAACAGCTTGAAGAATTGTTTGCCATGCTCTTGTTGGTCCCAGGATATGAGACACAAGGTGGGTAAAGTAATATTTCTCATGGGACCAACTTCTTGGAAGGGGCAAGCTTTCAAGCTTCACAGAACTCTTCCATGGGGCTTGTCTGCACTGGTGCAGTTGAGCTGCTTAAGTGAAGATGCTACTACACCGATGGGAGAGCTTCTCTCATTAGTGTAGTTAATCGACCTCTGGTGAATATCTGGGTTTCTCGGGGTGTGGCTCTTTCACATCCCTGAATGAGGTAGTTATACCAATGTAAGTTTGTAATGTAGACCTGGCCTCAGTCTCATTACAATATTATACCCTCTCTGCTGCCTAGTAACCCTACTTTGTCCTCTGCTTGCAGAAGTATTCGGTGTCCACCTCATTTTAAGGAGGTCTACTAGGCAGTGGAGGTGTAACACATGGTTGTAATGAGCCATAAAACCAGTGTGTAAGTCCATGTTTTTTAGAATCCATTAGTTATGAATTTAAGTTCCCAGGCAATTTTTTTTTAAGTGTTCAAGTTTGCTTTGAGGCTGAGGACTGAGAGGTCAGACAGGGAGTGATCCTTTTGTAAAAAAAAAAAAAATGTCTAACCACAGCTGATAGGCAGTTTGTCTCATCATTTTTTTTCCGTGAGTTCATTCAAAAGCATACTGATTTGCCTGTTAGGCTTCATTCACGTAGTTGTTTAGGCCATTTGATGCACCAGATGACGTATGCCACATAGTGGCATAGCCTTGTGTAGGACACACACACATTTTGAAAGATGTGTTGGGGGCGGATTCTCTTGGGCTATTTGGATGGCCTCTTCTGTGATGCAGTCCTGCTCTCTGAAGTGTCCTTGTTTGGTAGGGGGAGTTTTATTCTAGACTTTCCACAAATGGGTCTCTCATTTCTACACCTGACATACACAGACACTTAAGATCTATTTTATCTTTCAGTTAATATTTTTACCTTGGAGAACCATTTGCTCTCCTTCAGAAGATGTAATGAGGCAGTGAACAAAATCCACTTAATTGTAACTTATGACAAACAATACACAAATACCGTCAAGCTCAAATACTTTTTCCTGAAAGATACTGGATATCACCAGATCTGTGGACTGCTTGTATATTTAGACGTAAGAAAAGTCACCAAATCATTCTCATTTGTTACATACATAGTCATAACACTTGCATTCAGACTGTGAGGAAATCTGCTTGTATTCATTCTCAACAGACCTTTCCTAAGGGTGTAATCAAACTCCCGTGGGAAACTTTCCTATTGCAACAATGAGTTGGATCAGTTTTTAGCATCCGTGGACAACAGTGTAAACAGACATTCTATTGGTTTACTTTAGATCTGATCATTCAGTTCTGTTCACATCTTGTGTATGGAAGCCTCCTTCCGAGCATATTAGCTCACCATATTTCACAATAATGCAATTTTTTTCCCTTTTTCCTTGTCCCCATGTTCTTAACACAAACTTTCTTGGACTTTCAGAGCACCTCTTTCCATAGCATAAGCATAGGAAATTTGTGCCTAACATTATTGTATCTAATTACTTAATTTCTTCCCTTATCACTAAAGGAACAACATGGCTGCCTGCAGAAACATTAGTAATGACTTTGCTCTTAATAATCACAAATGAAAAGATATTTACTGATGTAAATGAGACAGTTTAGTTCTTACCCTATGGAGGTCTGCGTAGGGACATGAATATCAAGTGTGTGTTGGGAGGTGGAGGGGGGCTTCAACTCAGTCCACCACCAGTCTGGAGGGCAACTCCAGGGACCAACAGCAAAGCCCCACATAGCACTTGGTATGTGAAATTCTTATTCAAACACACTTCTTTTGGTTGGAGTGATTTTTGTTTGGATTGGAGAGAATGAATATAGAATCTTGAAGGCAAAGTACATGTGGTTCTGTAACAGCAGCCACCTTAATGTGGCTCATAGGGAGTGATCCTCCGGACAGGCTAGAGAACACTTTTTATGCTTAAAGCTGAAATGTAGAGAAAACAGCCTTACACTAATGTCTCAGGCAGCATACGTTTCTCTAATGACACTTTTCAATAGCAAAACTGTCCTCAAAAGAGGAAAAACAAAACAAGAGGTCAAGGCCCAGGCCTCATCTGGCAAAGCTTCTACTGACTTTAATAGGAATAGGATCAGCACCAGAGGATGAGCAAGCTGCTGCAGAAAATAAATTGTTCCTCTCCCAGACCAGTGTCCTGACATGTTTAAATGGCCACTGAAATCCAGCTATTATAAAGTTTTATAACTATGCTTCTCAGCTTGATATACCTAAGATTTATCTCCTTCCTCCCCCCCCCGCCCCCAAATATCTGACTTACTGATTCCTCCTTGTGCATATGGGTACATGCTTGAATAGCTCTTGGACATCCCCACAAATGTGTTTAATTTTAGTGCATAGCACAATACAAAGCCACTGAAGGGTTATGTTACTTTTTCTCTATTCAATTAAATGGCTGTAAAAACCTAATGACATACAGACTGCATTGTGGTGGCTTCTGTTCTCAGCATGTGCCACAGGAAAATACGTAATAAGAACTTTGACACTCCTAACAGGTTAAAATTTTAAGCAAATCGAGTAGGGAAGAAAGCTTTGTGTTCCGCTTTTCAGGAGGGGCCTTATGGCTGGTGGTTGTATTCATACTCACAGTTTCTGTAAGCCTAGCTATCTATATTCTCCAAAACTTATTCTTTAATCAAATTTAACACAAACACTAGGCCAGACCAAACTTAGCCCATGTTGAATAGCGAGCTCATTACCTAGCTAGTGGAAGTTTGCTTGAGTGTGGATGGGGTAAGTGCCTCAGAACTTGACTCTATTAATGTCAATCTTAGACTTTAGTTAAATATCCGTTAAAGGGAGTATGTTAAAGACAAGGAACTAAAATCTCACTTGACTTCCACACTGGATTGTCTGAAAGTGGCAGTTTGGATACCTTGGATTTCTTTACGAGATTAACCAACTCACTAACTCCTTAAAGGTACTGTTTCATTTCTCCCTCCCCTCTCCCCCCATAGTATGGTGACTAAATCTCACAGAGAATACTATGGATGCTTCCATTCCCTCACTCCTGAAGGATCTTTTTACTTCTGTGTACATCTTCGCTTGGTTAGACTAGTTAAAATCAAGGGAAAAAAAGTTCTTAATTCTTTTGCAACTAAATGTCCAACCAGGCTGTTTCTAATGTCCTTTTATCCTCCAGTACAGTGCCTGAAAGTCACTAAGGGCTCAGTCCTTCAGTGAGCATCATGTGGTTGGAACCTTGTGCTCAGCCAGCACCTATTTGAAGCCTTTGAGCTTGTTGCACCATCAGAGGCTAAAACAGTACCTCAGCTTTCTTTCAGCTCTGTATCTTCACTTGGGATACTCCAGGCACTGTCTAGATATGAAGGATACTCTTTTCTTTTTTTATCTTGAGCACTACAGGAACATATCCTTCCAGAATGCAATTGGACCTGGGCTTCACTTTCCTGTTGGAAATTCTGGAACCCAAATTGCTTATCACAGTAGAGCCTCAGGGAAGACCAGCCGAGATTGGATTCCCATGATATAAGCCACTCTGCAAATGGAGTAGTACTCCGTCCCTGTTCTGAGTTGACAATCTGACCTCTGTTTTCCCCAATACCCAATGATCACCTGGATTACTATATTTTATTAATATCTTAAAAATCATATACTATTGTTCTATGACTTACTGTGGATTCAAGCATCTTAGTATGACAAAATACATTACCTACTTACTGTGTTCCTTCTCTAATTCATGAACAAGCTAGGAAATAGCCAAGGATCATACAAGACCTTAGAAGAGCCACAGAACACTGCCAGCTGTTAAACTTGCAGTTAACCCTCTTTTTGCATAAGACAATGGAGCATGTTTCTGCACTACCATATTTCTGCTCTAAACTTAAGGATGTATTTATCCTTCACTGTGTGGAAAAACAATTAATCTAGTGCCTATTAACAGGGTCCAGTAACACCTTGTCAATCCATGAAATAATAGATTCCTTTAATCTCCCACTTGGATGTAGGAATTTATCAATAGGCAGTTTGTATCAATCCCAAACGTTTTCAACCACACAGGTAGCCTTGAAGATTGCTCTTTGAGGTTTGTAAACGTGGGAGTGCTGGGGCTCAACCCTCTCTGGGGAGGAGGGGAGCCACGCCGGCCCACTCTGCTCTGGTTGGCTCGGGAAGTTAGCCCGGCAGTCCTTGAGGTACTTGTCCGCCTGACGGACGAGGGGCTCAGGCCCTCCGGCAGGGCGGAGCCGTAACAACCGTGAGGCGCTGGTTCCTACATCAGGACAGATAGCAACACAGACTCGGTAAGCTCAGGCCTGGGTCAGGGCGGGGCAGCAAAACACTGAGTCAGTAAGCTCGGGCCTTGGGTCAGGACCGAGCAACAATAGCAGTTTAAAGGCCCAGCCCTTGGTCAGGGCGGGGCAGCAAGCGCTGAGGCAGTAAGCTCAATGATAACAGTTGTCAGCCTCCTCAGGCCAGAGAGAGGGGGAGTCTGCCACCCCAGAGTGGGGTGGCAGGGGGGATGCAGGCCCTCCCAGTCCACTGCGTCCCAGCCCGGGGCCCTAACAGCAGCTGTCACTCCGCTGGTCAGTCAGTGGGGTTCCTGGCCGCAACATGCTGACATAGGCTCCGGCAATTCCTCAGCCTGACTGAGGTCAGCTGCCCCCGGGCTGCTTCCGTACTCCCCCTCAGGACCTACCTGGGTCCTAGCATCGGCCTCAGCGGGGTCCAGGAGCATAGGCTCGTCATGACCGTGGCTGGGTGGTAGGTCTGGGAGCTCCTCGGGATGTAGGCTAGCAGCAGGCGTGGGGAAGCTCCAGCGGCTTCTCCTGGTAGCAAGCGCGGGGAAGCTCTGGCCAGTCCGGGCGGCTCCCCTGGGTCACCAGCGTTTCCCAGTTTCGAGCTCCTGGAGGGACGTCTGTTCTCTCTGGCTACTGGGGCCTGACTGAGCTCTGAGGGCCGGCTTTTATAGTTCCGGGTCGCTGCCTGACCTTTTGAGGGGCGGGCTCAGAGCTCCGTAGCTCCGCCCACTCTGGCCTCTGCCGGGGCTCGACCCTCTCTGGGGAGGAGGGGGAGCCACGCCGGCCCACTACAAGGTTCAAAACTCCAAACATAGTCTGGAAGCAAACAATACAGTCATTAGACTGTTATGCTATGTCACATCCACTTTTTCCAAATGACAGGGGGAAAGGATTTCATAGAGAGAACCATTATCCAACAGTGGAGCACAAAATTTCAAGCCCCATAGCTTTTCCATTTACAGAGGTACTGGACGTATCTGTACCTGCAACACACTTGAAGTGTGGATTTTCTGGTCTGGCACTGTTCTTTAAGGGAGGCGGCAGTCTATCTCAGGAGAAAATGCCTTCTGCTGCAGTCTCCAGCTTGAAAATTCCCCTTCTGAAGTTGCCAAAGGAGCCCATGTTGCATTTTACAAAAGTAGCTTTAGGAAAAAGTTCCAAGTGAATCCTAAAACTAAAGAACTCTTGCATGCTTCATGTGAGACTAGGTAAACACCTGTCGCTGATTGTCTAGGTCTACTTAATCATGCCTCAGTGCAGGGGGATGCAGTAAATGGCCACTTATGGTCCCTTCCACTCCTACATTTCTATAATTCTAAGTTTTTGGGTTAGTAAGCCTGCTAAGAGCTGTGAACACTACACTAAATTCTAGGCTGAGGTGATAAAATTTTGAAGACTTTCAGTATGGAAAAAAAGAGAATTTATTTTTCATGTCTCTGAATGTTGACGGTTGGGAGAGGGGCGAATAACTTTGGCAAGTTGACTGAATCTGAGGGATATGGGATTTTTGAATAAATCCTAGAGTACTTGTGAGCAGCAGATACATGTAACACTTAAGGGGGCACAATTTTCACATGGTTGTGCAATTGATAACAACTGTGTGGGGAGAGGGCATATACACACACCGTGCTTTAATAAGAAACTTACTTGACGAAACCATATAATTCTGTGTAATTGAAGCAAACTGTATTGCAGAAAAGCCAACTGATTAAAGAAAAGATCATGGGGTGGCGGGAAGAGGAGGAAGGAAAAAGATATACTCAACCCTCTTTTTATAATGGATTTTAATATGTGTAGGAAATGGAAAGCACAATAACCATATAAATGGACAAACTTTTAAAACATAACCTCCTTTGCATTTATAAATCCATGAGCTTGCATAAGCACTAGCCTTTAAGGGATTTATAGCTATAATTTTTCATCCCATGAGTATGGGTGTTGCAGCTAAATGTTATGTGGCTCTAATTACGTTTGGTATGTTAATGTATCACAGTTTAAGTTGGTTTACATACATAAATTTTGCAATTTATTCATGATCTGGATAAACTGAATTATCAAGGTATGGAAATCATATAACTGTATTGCTGTCTAAATGAAAACTAGCACAACTTGTGCTTCATAGCTTACAAATAAAGTCTACGTGGGCTCTTATTGTAAACTATATCCATAGATGATTTGGTAAATTTTAGCAATACTTTAGGTTGCCTTTGTTCTTGTCCATTTCCAAGTATGCTATTTTTTTTCACCTTCTTAAGATTATTGCTTTGTTTATACCCTATATGAATAGCCAAAGAAATAGAATGAAATCGACATTTGCATTAGTACAAGTGTTTGTGTTCAGTAGAACATCTTGTTATCAGAAGTAGGGCCCTTTCCAGTTTCTGCTGAAATCAATGGGAGTTTTACCATCTATTTTGGAAACAAGATCAGGACCTCTCTCTTGTCGTCTCCCCTCCCCTCCCGCAAATGTTCAAAATATTTTGCAATTTATAAAGACACTCTCTATGCGTACAAACATGCTTTTCTAAAAATCAATGGCAAGGGTCTTATTGATTTCCAATGGAAACAATATTGGCACCTACAACTTTGGGCACTCCTTCAAATTTTAAACCAGCACTCATAATTGATGCAGATAAAGTGTTACTCCCTTGGTTTGGTGAAGATTACATGTGCTCTTTGATTCACCATTTTGATAACTCTGAAAAATGTTAAAGTCCTTTGAGTCCTATTACTTAATGGAGTCCTTTGAGTCCTATTACTTAATGGAGAAGGAAATGAAATGGATTTTTAGGCTAACTTGTCTTTCACATAAATACTTTTATGTCTTTTACAAGCTGCCCCTCCCCCCAGCCCAATCCCTCAGATGAAGGGTACACTGTGAACATATGCCTAGCCCTAGGCATACCACTCAGCAAACTAATCTGAATTTAACCCATTTAAAGGGGTCTGTAGTTCTGAATGTAAACACATCACTTGTTAGATGAACAATTGCAAACCTTGCCATGATTGTCACAACATTTGTTATAGAAATCAGGGTTCAGACACCCCAAGGAGAGAACAAGTGGTCTGAACCTCAAAGAATAAATAATTGAATCCCCTGGTTATGTGTAAATATGTCAGTCTTTAATGAAACCTTGTAATACTCTGAATTTGATGCTCTTGAGGAGATATGCATGCAGGTTATAGTTAGCAATGAATGCATGTGTATTTGTATACAACATTTGTAACTGTGGTGTGACTACAGCATCACATCACAATTAGGACTGTCAAATGGTTAAAAATAATCACTAATTGCATGGTTAATCACACTGTTAAACAATAATAGATGACCATTTATTTAAATATTTTTGGATGTTTTTTATACATTTTCAAATATATTGATTTCAGTTACAACACAGAATACTAAGTAAACAGTGCTCACTTCATATTTATTTTTTATTACAAATATTTGCACCATAAAAAACAAAAGAAATTGTATTTTTCAATTCACCTCATACAATCTATCATGACAATTGAACTTACAAATGTAGAATTATGTCCAAAAAATAACTTCATTCAAAAATAAAACAATGTAAAAGTTTAGAGCCTGCAAGTCCACTCAATCTTATTTCTTGTTCAACCAATCACTCAGACAAACAAGTTTGTTTACATTTGAAGGAGATAATGCTCCCTGATTCTTGTTCTCACTTTCAGGTGACTTTGTGAACAGGCATTCACATGGCTCTGTTGCAGCTAGGGTCGCAAGATATTTACATGCCAAATGTGCTAAGGATTCGTGTCTGTTTGTGCTTCATCGACCATTCCAGAGAACATGCGTCCAGGCTGATGACAGGTTCTGCTCAATAACAATCCAAAGCAATGTGAACTGACGCATGTTCATTTTCATCATCTGAGACAGATGCTACCAGCAGAAGGCTGATTTTTCTTTTTTGGTGGTTCAGGTTCTGTAGTTTCTGCATCAGAGTATTGCTCTTTTAAGACTTCTGAAAGCATGCTCCATACCTCATCCCTCTCAGATTTTGGAAGGCACTTCAGATTCTTAAACCTTGGGTCGAATGCTGTAGCTGTCTTTAGAAATCTCACATTGGTATCTTCTTTGTGTTTTGTAAAATTTGCGGCAAAAATGTTCTTTAAATGAACGACATATGCTGAGTCATCCTCTGAGACTGCTATAACATGAAATATGTGGCACAATGTGGGTAAAACAGAGCCGGAGACATACAATTCTCCCGCAAGGAGTTCAGTCACAAATTTTAATTAACGCATTATTTTTTTTAATGAGCGTCATCAGCATGGAAGCATGTCCTCTGGAATGGTGGCTGAAGCATGAAGGGGCATATGAATGTTTAGTATATCTGGCACATGAATACCTTGCAATCCTGGCTACAGAAGTGCCATGCAAACGCCTGTTCTCACTTTCTGGTGACATTGTAAATAAGAAGTGGGCAACGTTATTTCCCGTCAATGTAAACAAACTTGTTTGTCTTAGCAATTGGCTGAACAAGAAGTAGGACTGAGTGGAGTTGTAGGCTCTAAAGTTTTATATTTTTTTGCTTTCGAGTGCAGGTATGCAACACAAAATCTACATTTGTAAGTTGCATTTTCATGATAAAGAGATTGCACTGGAGTACTTGTATTAAGTGAACTGAAAAATACTATTCCTTTTGTTTATAATTTTTACAGTGCAAATATTGTAATAAAAATAAAGTGAGCAGTGTACACTTTGTATTCTGTGTTGTAATTGAAATCAAAATATTTGACAATGTAATAAAACATCTAAAAATATTTAATAAATTTCAATTTGCATTCTATTGTTTAATGTGCGATTAAAACAGTGATTAATCACAATTAATTTTTTAAAATCACGATTATTTTGAGTTAACACGTGATTAACTGTGATTAAGTGACAGTCCTAGTCACAACAGAGGATGAAGTAATCGAACAGGGAGAGGCACCTCCCAGGCTAGTTTATACAAAACTAACTGCAAGCATCTAACATTGTATAATTGAGGAATTGTGTGTGTGTGTGTGTGTGTGTGTGTGTGTGTGTGTGTGTGTGTGTCAAGAAATTATGGGCCAGATCCATATTATAGGAACTTATGTAAAAATGGTCAGATCCTTCAAAAGTGCTGAGGAACTACAGTTCAGACTGAATTCTACAGCTGAATGCAGCTCCTCAGCACCTTAACAATTGGACCACTTATTTAGGTGTCTAAATGTATAGTTTGCTGACTAATGTTAAGCAGCAAACTCTGAAAACAGAGCTTCTAGTTGTAAGACCAGAGTGTCCCATGGACTTCGTGCCTAGGACAATTTGACAACAGTTTGCTATCTCTAATTTAATACTTTCTCATAAAGTGCAAGAAACTCCTTAACAAAATCTCATAGACTTTAAGCCCAGACGGGGCCATCATGATCATCTAGTCCAGGAGTCGGCAACCTTTCAGAAGTCGTGTGCCAAGTCTTCATTTATTCACTCTGATTTAAGGTTTCACATGCTAGTAATACATTTTAACCATTTTAGAAGGTCTCTTTCTATGTCTATAATATATAACTAAACTATTGTTGTATGTAAAGTAATTAAGGTTTTTAAAAAGTTTAAGAAGCTTCTTTTAAAATTAAATGTAAAATGCAGAACCCTCAGACTAGTGGCCAGGACCCAGGCAGTGTGAGTGCCACTGAAAAATCAGCTTGCGTGCCACCTTTGGCACCCATGCCATAGGTTGCCTACCCCTGATCTAGTCTGACCTCCGGTGCAATGCAGGCCACAGAACCTCATGGAGCCACTCCTGAAATAGATCCAGAACCTCTGGCTGAGTTACTGAATTCCTCAAATCATGATTTAAAGACTTCAAGTTACAGAGAATCCACTATCTATGCTAGTTTAAACCTGCAAGTGACCAAGGCCCCATGCTGCAGAGGAAGGCGCAAACCTGCCAGGGTCTCTGCCAATCTGACCCAGGAGAAAATTCCTCCCCAATCCCAAATATGATCAGTTAGACTCTGAGCATTTGGGCAAGACCCGCCACCAACACATCTGGGAAAGAATTTTCTGTAGTAACTCAGAGCCCTCCCCATCTAGTGTCCCATCACCGGCCATTGGAGATATTTGCTGCTAGCAATCGCACATCGGCTACATGCCATTCTAGGCAGTCTCATCATATCATCCCTTCTGTAAACTTATCAAGCTCAGGCTTGAAGCCAGGTAGGTTTTTTGCCCTCACTATTCCTCTTGGGAGGCTGTTCCAGACCTTCACTCCTCTGATGGTTAGAAACCTTCATCTAATTTCAAGCCTAAACTTGTGTATAAACTGGCCATCAACATTTGTCCTTGTGTCCATGTTGGCACTTAACTTAAATAACTCCTCTCCCTCTCTAATATTTATCCCTCTGATTGTATTTTATAATTAAAATAGAGGATGTCCTATCAACAACCTGCTGTGGTGTTGTAGTGTAGGGCTACACTCATAAGCCTTACACTGGTGGTGAGATTGTGAAGATTTCATATAATTCTGTAATCATAAATATGCATATAGCAATTAACTGCTGGTTGGTAATTATGTCATACAAGCAAAATAAGTGGTATGACAATACATGGCATGAATTCTGATCTACTTATTTAAGCCTGGTTAGGCAAAATTCACTCTGTTATAAATGAGTATGAATTAATTCAAACTGTGGAGCACTTTGACTGTATTTTTTTTTCCTCCTGGAAGTGCAGAAGATCCCCCTTCCCTCCAGCCCATCCTCAACCAATCTTCACTTGATTTGGGCCTTGAGGAAGTGAACAGTTTTGCAGGGATTCACCACAAGATTGGGAATGATCAAATCTTCCCCCTCTTTCCCAAATTTCAGAGCATCAGCATAGCCATTCTTCAGCCAGTAAAAGCAGGGCTGTGGCTCTACTGACCATCTACCCTCTCCTTACTGCATAGCCCGGTTCCTAATAGCCCTTGTGCAGTGTCACAAAGATACTTCAGTGTGGCAGCGATCCACCATGTAGAAGAATAAAGTCCTCTCACCCCTGTGATTAGGTTATACCCATGCTCTAGAACAGTGATACTCAGACCTCTGTGGTTTGGGAGCCAAATCAGCAATCAACATTACCCAAAAAAGCCATAGTAGTGTGAATTATTGTTTCATTTATTATTTTTAATATTTTTCTCACAGCAAAATGACTGACCAAGTATTATTTTATCAATTACAATTGATTAGTAGCGTAGTAAAAGCAACCTGATTGGTTGTTAATCCAGTGTTTTAATATCATGTGCTAAAAAGTCACAGGAGCCAAATTAAAGAGCCACTTGCAGCTCACAAATCTCAATCCGAGTATCACTGCTCTAGGAACTCCCTGATTGTTCTCATTACGACCTTCTATGTCCCTCACATAAGAGTTGGCATGTAATTCCTCTACCCTTTGGGTCCAGGGTTTTTAGGACAATCAGCCTTTTAGCCAAGGATACTTGGGTATGGCCCCTTTTGGAGCCCATTAATTTTTACTTAATTGCCTGGAGTAGCTGCTTTTTTGCAACACTTGGTATTACTTCCCATGTGGTCTAAGCATCTGGATCTAGGAGAGCCGTGAAACAGTCTGCTACCTAGCCTACCAGGTCAGTGGACCGGCTATTCAAAACCAAAACTATTTAGAGGTGTTTTAATTTAGTGAGAGTACTAATAATACCTGATTGGGGAATTATTGTAAGTGAACTGTTGCAAGTCTTATTGGTCAGAATATATGCACACTTCTGCACACTGGCCCAAATTCTGAAATTCATCCAGGAAATTTCTCCCACTGACTTCAATGGGAATTTCTCCTTAGTAAGATGTGATGGATTTGGTTCATCACTTTACCAATAACTGAAGTCTCCTGTAATGACAAACCAGACTTTGTTTGTCAAAGAGAGATTTCTATCTCTAATATGTGCAATGACACTTCATATAAACTACACAAAACATAAGGTGAATGTCTATTACCACAAAGACAAAGGGAAGGATTACTTATTCTTCAGTCTGAGAGAGTTGTTAGAAAAATGTGGATTTCATTTGAGGATGAAGGATTTAGAGTAAAATCTATATTGCAGCTGTCATGTGAAAATATGAATGTTTTAAAAACAACAAAAAAACCCTTCCATTTTATTTTTTGGCAACAATCTCATTTTTTCCCTCAGAAAAATCTAATCAGAAATGAAATGTCACATTTGATCATTTGTAATTTTAACAGCCAGTCTGTTTTTTCTACTGACTGTGCCTTGGGCAGTACTCATGTTGCGTGATACAGTAGTTTGATTTGCAGAACGTGTTGTATCCCAGACCACTAGTAACCTAGAACTAATGCATTCAACTCTCAGAACCCATGTCTCTAGCATGCTTGTTCTCCCTGCTGTACATACCTATTACTCCCATTGCGGACTGTGCAGATGGAGAGGAGGTTCATTTCCTCTCAAATCAATTAATAGTAAAGATATTTACTGACCACCTCCAATCTGGTTGAATGTCTTCAGAGCAGTCATCAAAATTCTCAGTCATATCCCAGCAGCCCTTTGAGTTTTATGTAACCCTTGGATGGTCTCTTTCCCCCCCCCCCCCCCCCCCACAAAACCTTGGTGAGCAGCTTGGAGAGGGGCTTTCCAGGACATCACAGAAATGCACTAACATTTTTCATAACCTTGTTGCTATTATCTTAAGCCGATACCTGGCCAACTGACTAACATATTGGGTTTTTTTGGTTTTTCTGATTCTAAATCCCATTTATGAATCTGGACATAATCATAGCTTCAAATCTTAAGTCACTAATTCAGCCAGGCCAATAATTCATAATGGCTGCAATTTCATAAACACAAATAGACAGTCCCCAGAATATGCAACAATTATTGGGAATCTTTAGTTATCTCAGGCAGAATTCCTCTCAGTGGGTGTTGCCTTAGTGGTGAAATGCATAGCATGGGGTACAGATTGTTAGGTTGGGAAGAGGGAAGGGAGAGAAGTATTAAGATATCTAAAAGTGTGTGTGAGAGAAATAGGTAACAGGAAAGGGTTCTTTTCTTCTCTCCTCCAGGCCTGGAAGACTGAGTCCTAGAGAAATTTCTCTATCTCCTATTCATTGCTAATGGTTTTCATGAATCTTCCCCAAACTTTTGTTAGGAAAAATGTTCATTTTCATGCTTCATAATGTTTTAGACAATCATGACCATCTTATCTTCATTTGTATATCTGATAAATTACAAAACCACTCAGCATATATTTCGTCTTACTTGTCTTCTGGCAGCTTAGTTAATTTGCCCCAGGATAGCTGTAAACCACAACTGCTCTTTTGTGATATATGGCTTGTCCCAAAGCTGACAATCTTTCTCCTGACTCCACTGAGCTTTGGATCAGGCTTTCACTCAGTTCTTGCTAACACTTTCTTACCTTCTCAAAAGTAATAGCAAAGGACTAACTTTCAGAACTTGCAGTTGCCCCTTGATGAGAGAAAGGGATTGTTCTTTTTCTTTCTTCATGAATTACTTGGATAATGGAGTGGAGAGTATGCTTATAAAATTTGCGGATGACGCCAAGCTGGGTGGGGTTGTAAGCACTTTGGATGGCAGGATTAGAATTCAAAATAACCTTGACAAATTGGAGAACCACTCAGCTGCAGTTGGTTTCTCTCTCCCTCAATTGTTTTGCTGAGCTTGGGTCTTACAAAGGTGTAGAGTCTACCACTCTAACAGGGAGTTACTGCACAAGCAGTCCCACCATTTTTTGTGAGAATGGGTTTGGTGTAAGGTACTACTCCATTTGAGTAAGTTTGGCAGAACAGGATCCCAAGAGAATGTACTTGTTGAGCTTGGAGAATTTAATTGGTATTAGCACATGCTTAAATGGCTTGCAGAATTGGGTCCTTGGCATATTTTGTATTGCTGGAAAACTGATAGACCAAAGACACCCTGACCAAACCATCCATAGGAATTACCACACTATATCAGACCCATAGCCTGTCTAGTTAAGTATGCTGTCTCTGACTGCACCCAGCACCAGATGTTTCGGAGGAAGTTGGAAGAAACTTTATATTAAGCAGATGTGGGATAATCTTTCTGTTACATATTGTGTCCTGTTCTGGGTGCCACGTTTCAGGAAAGATGTGAGAAAATTGGAGAAAGTCTAGAGAAGAGCAACAAAAATTATTAAAGTTCTAGAGAACGTGGCCTCTGGGGGAAGATTGAAAATAAAATTAGATTTGTTTAGTCTGGAAAAGAGAAGTGTGGGGGTGCAACAGCAGTTTTCAAGTACTTACAAGGAGGAGGGAGAAAAAAATGTTCTTAACCTCTGAGGACAGGACAAGAAGCAATGGGCTTAAATTGCAGCAAGGGCAGTTTAGGTTGGCCATTAGGAAAACTTCCAACTTCCTAACTGCCAGGATGGCTAAGCACTGGAATAATTTGCCTAGGAAGATTGTGGAGTCTCCATCATTGCAGATTTTTAGGAGCAGGTTGGACAAACACCTGTCAGGGATGGTCTAGATAATACTTAGTCCTGCCTTGAGTGCAGGGGACTACGCTAAATAAACTCTTGAGGTCCCTTTCAGCCCCATGATTCTGCTGCTAAACCCAAATAACTAGAGCTTGGTTTAGACCTTGAGGTTTAATATCCCTTCCAAAATCTGTTATCACTATTCTGTAACTCTGGCTAGACTTATTAAACAACCAGTTAGAGCTAGCCAACTCAATAGCCTCCCCCTGAAAAAAAATAGTTTATTCACCAAAAAATGCAGTTTCAGGTGACTATATTCACAAATTCAGGTCAATCTGGCAAATAGCTTCAGCTCGGGGGGAAAGAGTAAAAAACTTTTTGAAAGCCAGTTTTGTTTCAACACTTGAAATAGTTCAACTCTTGATTCAAAATTTAGCTTTAAAAAATAAAAAAAAGAGGAGTGAATCCACCCAAAACAAACATCCAGCATTGGCTCAAATAATGTTTTTGTTTTGCATCTGAAACAAAACTTGAAGTTTTTTTCATTTTGGCTCCAGAACAGAAATCAATTATTTCCTCAACTCTACATCCAGGATCTCTTTAGATCTTGCTAGATATTTTGCCCTCAACATCTGTAGTAACAGCTCCTAAACTTTATTGGTTCACACAACACTTTCTTAAACTGTTGTGAGCTTAATGTATCACAGTTTGGGAACCTCTGTCTTAGAGTGATGAGTTGTATCGTTTAATTTCACATTGGATGGAAAAAGTATTTCCTTGGCAAATTCAAATCCAAATACCATATATACTCGATCATATGCCGGTTCATTTATAAGCTGCCCCTGCCCCCCTAGATGGATAAGTAAAACTGGAAAAGTTTTATGACCCATTCATAAGCCAACTCTGTAATTCAGGAGTCAGCAAACTTTGGCTTCCGGGCCATCAGGAGAAGCTGCTGGTGGGCTGAGATAGTTTGTTTACCTCGAGCATCCCCAGGCCCAGAGGTAAACCTAAGTAAACAAAGTGTCCCTGCATGCCACCTGCTTACCTTGACGGGTCAAGACAGCAACTGGTGGGGAAATGTTTTTGGGGGGGAGAAGTTGGGGGGTCAAGGGAATAACCCCTGTGACCACCCCCCAGATGACCCCACTCCTATCCCAGGATCCTCACACTCTCCCCATCCTATCCCTTCCCACCTTAACTGGGGAGGATGTCTCTGGCCTGGCTGGAGCCGCTCCAGCAGGCCGGGCGGCATGGCTGCAGCATGTTCCAGCAGGCTGGGCCGGGCGGCACCGTCGCAGCATGTTTCAGCGGGCTGGGCCGGGAGGCATGGATGCAGCGTGCTCTGGGGGGCGGGGCCGAGCGGTATGGCTGCAACCTGCCAGCCCTGGAACTGCAGCTGCTTTGGAGGCTGAGGGGAGAGCAGCATGGCCAGAAGTGGAGAGACTCTGGCCCCACCTCTTCCCGTCTGGCTCTGCTGGCTGTGCAGCCTCTCCTTGCTCCCTCTGTTGAGGGGAGGGGCTGTGTCCCACCTCTCCCTCTCTATACTTGTTCATAAGCCGACCCCCTTCTCTGGTGCTTCCCTTTTTTACTAAAAAAAAAAATAGGCTTATGAATGAGTATATATGGTACGTCTTTTAATCTTAAAATGGGATGACCAGAGCTGTTCATGGTGTATGTCAATGGTGCAGCCTCACATGAAATAAAGGCATAATATTTTCCTTATTCACAATTCCATTCCTTATGCACCTTGCATCTTTAGTCTCTTTACTGCAGCTGAGGTCCTCATTTAGCTGTCCAAAATGCTACCCAAGCCTCTTTCCTGATCTCATAATTATGTTAAACCTCAGGAGGTGTCTGAGTAGTCTAAAGTTCTCCCTCTAGGGTTTATTACTTTACACTTGTCAACATTGAATTATATTTGCCCTTGTGTTACCCATTCCCGTAACTTATTTAGGTCCCTCTGAAGTTCCTCAGTCATCTCTGGACTTGATGAGCCTAAATAGTCTTGTATCAGAGGGGTAGCCGTGTTAGTCTGGATCTGTGAAAGCAGCAGAGAATCCTGTGGCACCTTATAGACTAACAGAGATTTTGGAGCGTGAGCTTTCGTGGGTGAATACCCACTTGACGAAGTGGTGTCTCCCACGAAGTCACTCCTTCCAACCTTCTATAGCTCATAAAGATGCCAGATTCTCTCCTAAAAGTCTTGTAATCTGCCAAAGTTTCCGCACCTCTCTGTTCAGTGTCCCTTCTTGATCACTAATAAAAAATGACGATTAAGTACAGGGAGCCTATACAATCTTGTTGAGGCATCCCACTATCAACTATACTTACCATTCAGGTCAGTTGCTGGAATTCGGCTTGGGGCTAGAAAATCACAAATTGTTTTTTAATAAATCCACTAGGGCAACAGCCAGGGGTCATTTTGGGAGTACGTTAGGAGGGACTCTCAAGATAAAAGGTCGGTCTAATTCTTATTTTACAAATAACTGAGAGAATGTGTGGTTTTTAAGTGATACCGCAGAGTCCCAAACTAGGGTATTTTGACTGAAACAGGCAAAGAACGAAGGTTCTAATTTAGAAGCTAAGATCAGATGGCTGAGATCAGGTTGTTCAATCTTAAAGGAGTATTGCAGGAATATGTGAGTTCAGAATAAAAATGGCCAATATACAAAAACCTGTAGGAGAAAACACACAATCTCCCTGACACACAATAGCAGATTCTTAAGGTGGGCCATCCTGCAGCAAAAAAAACTTCAGAGACCAGACTCCAAAGAGAGAAACTGCTGAGCTCAGTATTTGCCAAAATTTGACCACCATCAGCTCAGGACTACAAGACTGTGACTGGCTAGCCAACTACCAAAACAGTTTCTCTCCTTTGGGTTCACACCTCAACTGTTAGAAGAGGGCCTCATCCTCCCTGACTGAACTAACCTCATTATCTCTAGCCTGATTCTTGCCTGCATATTTATATCTGCCTCTGGAAATTTCCACTACATGCATCCGACGAAGTGGGTATTCACCCATGAAAGCTCATGCTCCAATACGTCTGTTAGTCTATAAGGTGCCAAATGATTCTTTGTTGCTTTTTACAGATCCAGACTAACATGGCTACCCCTCTGATAAATAAAACCCAACGTTTCATATGTTTTGTAAAGCTTATTTCAAAATTGACATTTTTAATCAGTGTTTGAAAGATGCTATTACTTTGCACTGATATTTGATGTTACTTCCCATGCCTTGTAGCGCTACTAGTTATTACGAATCTTCCACCTATGGAAATCAGCTATATTTTTAAAATTAGGTTTTACCACTTCTTGTGTAATAACATATTACTTGCCACTGCCTTGCTCTCAAGAATATCCAAACACTAGGAAAAGTATTTCAAGCAGTTCCTTAATAAATGTTTAATTTTAGCTTTTATTTTTCTAATAAAGCAAGTCTTCAAAGCTGATACCAACTTCAGAGCTAACTGTGAGGGCATAGCTGGAATAGAAACCGGTCTCTGGGGGTCTACTGTATACTGCCTTTTAGCAATGTGTAAAAATACAAGAATTCTCAGATTTTTATGTTAAAAGAGTTAATGGCAGCTGGCCCTAATTTTCTACTTCTGTTACACCAGTTGAAATTAATGGGGCTTAGAACAATTTAAAATTGGTGTAACAGAATCGAGGACTGGGCCCAGTCCATTTTGAACATCCAGAGAAGATTAAAGACTGAATTTATATTGGAATCAACTTTTATCCACCCACCTCCCACATTCCATAAAGATTGACAAAATAATAGCATTCTGTGGATAGAATGTTAGAAAGGTATCACAACCCCCTCCCATAACACTTAAGTGCATGTTGCAAAGATGTTGATGTGCAGTACATGTGTCAAATTTTGGGAAAATAGGATACACATTTCTGAACTTGAATCTATTTAATCCTACTTCATACAGATTTTCTATTGTTGTCTCTCTGATATGGAAGTGAGAAACATCAGCCAAAAGCTGATGGGGATTGTAAACAACCTTCCAGAAAACAGAGGTTTTAAGTAACAGACACGGCAGGTAGAAAAAGGAGAAAAGTAGGCTGGAAAAGGTATGATTTTAAAACAAACAAAACAGAACTCCAGGCCCCTCCAATACAGTGCTGGGTGAATGGAAAACAGAATATTACTGGTTTAAGAAAATCATATCCAACTGCCTCTCTTCCCTGATAGACTTTGCCTCACCTGGTAGACTTCAGGAAGACAGCCTTTTAAAGTATTAATGTGTAGCCAGAGGCCTGGTGAAAAGGGTATTGGTTTCCTTTCCCACCCCTGCTTATTTGTGTAAGTTTTTTGCAGCCTGGAAACAAGTTCCTAAAAGCCTCACAAATTCTATTTCAACACAAAAAGCCCTCTTTTCCTCCATTCTTCTGAGGGCTGTCAATAATATACAGTATGGGGATGTGATTTCTATAGTGCTCTAATATGTTGGGCATTAATTGGTTCATGTAGACTGTGCTTGTGTGCCCTAAAGGTTTCCTAGTGTTTGTTAACCTAATACTGTTTCAAACAGCACTACATTAAAGTGCACCAGCAGTCTTCATGGACTAATTAATGCACAGCACATTGGTGTGCTTTAGAAATTTCACCCCCATAGAATGCATCACCCTAGTATATATATGTGCCCTGAGGAAAAGTATATTGGGAAAGGACATGGCAAAACAAAGTTTTGAAAAACTAGATCTTCAGTATTTTCCCAACACTATTGCTAAACTCCAACCTTTTGTAGTCAAAATGCTTAGAGCAGAACGTCTTAGTAAGTAAGGATAGTGTGTAAAATATCCTCAGCTAGTAGTGTATGCCATCGGGCTTTGTTTGGCCCATTCCTACTGTAGAATACTCTATGCTACTGTGTTCCTGGTCTTTGAATTAATCATGAAGTTCAGACAGTATTTAAGTGAAAGGTTTATGTATATTTGAATCTGTAGTTCCTCCTGAAAGGGAACCGTGCTTTCTTTCCCATTACAGACTGAGATGTTCTCTCTTCATGGTTCCTGCCAGCCCACTTGCTTCCTTCAAATCCATCCTTAAATGTTTCCCCTGCAAGAATCCTCACCTTGTTTTCCATACCTTTCTTTGCCTGAACTGTTACACTCTCTTTCCTTTTTCTCTGTTAAATAATATACTGTTAAAGACTCCGAACATATCTTGCCAATGTTCATAAAGGCCTCAATCTAAGCACATGCTTAACTTTAAGGATGTGAGTTGTTGTGTGGAATGTCAACAACATTATATGTTTCTAGGGACTGATCTGGAGGCTTATTTTAATTGTCATAAAGAAACCCAAGGCTTTAGATTGTCCTAGCTAAGGGGCCTAGAATCCCAACACAGCACCAGTTCACTCCAAGTATCAAAGCAGTTCTAATGTTGAATGAAGTGGGAGCTATTATCCACTCATTTAAATAAGTACTTAATTTTTCTTCCTGACTCTAAATATTGGCTGGTGTAGGCTGGCATAGCTCCTTTCACTTGAATGCAGTTGTTTCAACTGACACAGAGAATTTGACCGAACTAGGTTAGTAGTTCCCACGTTAGTATGTCTTGATGGGTATCCAAATTTATGTCAAGAGTTAAACACATACTATTTTTTTTTTAAATATTGTGATAGTGAACATCTGTCACAAGGACAAGGAGACATTGGCTGCATTAATGATTCATCAGTAATATTTAGTGGAAAACTCTCAAAGTTACTATATGAATATAATAGTCCTATGAAATAAGCATATATACAATTCTACATTGTCAAGTCAATGTCCTCAGCATGTGGAGACAATATTAGCAGTGAACTGATGTCACAAATTCCTATTGTAAACTAGCCACAAATGGAATAATATTAAATGATGATACATGCCCAGGTTTAAGGGCTTGTTTGTAATTCAACACCTTGTACCCCATGTAACCCCATTCTCTTAGGTTGTTTGACAAGGCAAGTGGCTGTACAGAATGAAAAATGTAGAACCCAAACTTTATTATTTGAAATGAAGTCTCCACTCAGAAGTATTACATCTGACAGCCTTGGAAACTGAAGTCCTCTGTTTACCTACAAAACAGGTAGAAAAAACCAAGAACAATCCAGAAAACCCTACCTGCAATATTCAGGTATCTTTTATAGTAGAACCATTCAATGATTTAAAATGTATCAAAAGATAGTCACCCATCTGTAATAATTTTACTGATGTCCTTTGTTTTTGATAACAAGCTTTCTGGACCAACTCACATTTTATCAGATTTGTTTAGTTTCTTAATTGAATTGGCTTCAGTCATGTTTAACAACAGATGTTTCACTGCATCAAGAGGATATTTTTGTTACTGTTTTGCTGATGTTCCAGGTGGGGTCCCTGGGGTGGTTTATTTTAGTCTCTCTATTCACTATGTTGTTGTTGCTGTCTTGTATAAGTTATTCACTATCGTGAGGTCAGCTTTCATTGCTATGCTGATAGCACAGCCTAATACCCATTTGGCTGTGTTGCACTCCTAGTTGCTGAATATAAACATTTAAATGTATCCAAACGTGTGTGTGTTTGTGCGTGCGCACGCACGTGCGTGAATAGATTTGGGAAGAGCTATTTGTAATTGTATTTTGGTCCATGGTTTGTTTCTAAAATGTCATGTGTTGACTTCAGCTGGTCACCTGGTGGAGACAGGAAGGTATTCTTCCCCCTCGCCATATTGTGGTGGTCCCCCTTTCCCTCCCTCTGAAGCAGTGGAGGGAGATATGCACAACTTCTTGCCCGCCCCCCCAGTTAGAAATTATGTAAACTGGGTTATATTATAAACAAGAAATAAGTTTAACTACAAAAGGTGAATTGTAAGTGAATAGAAGAGATAACAGATGGAACAAAGCAGATTACTGACCAAATAAAGCAAAATACATAAGCTCAATATACTTAAGAAACAGGTTACAAAATGTAACTTCTTACTCTAAATATTATATCAGGCAGGTTACAAAGTTTCTGTAGTTCAGAGTTCCAGTTACACACCTCTACTCCTATATAACGTGACCCGATATAACACAAATTTGGATATAACGCAGTAAAGCAGTGCTCCGGCAGGCGGGACTGCACACTCCTGTGGATCAAAGCAAGTTCGATATAATGCGGTTTAACCGATAACACGGTAAGATTTTTTTGGCTCCTGAGGACAGCATTATATCACGGTAGAGGTGTATTTCTTTTCAGACTGGACTTCTGTCTCAGTCTGAACTCCCCACTCCCCCCCAGCTTCACTTCAGGTGGCTTTAGCAGTCTTTCTTCTTGGGCAGATGGACCATGGAGAGGAGAGGTCAAGTTTGCCTTCCTCTCCACTCTTAAATAGGATTTACATAAGGCAGGAATCCCCCACTTCCTTTCCAGTAGAAAGTTACAAGAAGTCCCAGGTAATGTTTAGTATCAGGTGACAAGACCACCTGTCTCTGTTGTATCGCAGCATCCATGAGTCAATGACAATATGAAGCATCTGCAGAAGGCCAAGCCTTTTCACAGTTCATTGTCCTTGCTGATGGGTCATCAGTCATGTCCAGCTTTTCCATTGTTGTATCTGAAGTGTTAGCAGTGGGCGTCACCAAAAGTAGCATAGTTGAAATACAGGTACAGAGTCAATATTAGTAACTTCAGATACAGAAATGATACAGGCATACAAGTGGGATAATCATGTTCAGTAAATTATAACCTTTCCAATGATACCATACAAGATCTTTCATAAAGTACAGCTCAGTTATGTCATATTCATATCATAAGCATATTTTCATAAAGAATATGTAGAGAAACTTCACAATAGTTAGAAAAGTAGCAGAAAATATTCCCTTGTACATTCCTGCTCATTAGTCTGTAATTGTAAGATACTAACAAAAACCAGTGTGGTTGGCTTTGAAGAACTGTTGGAGTTTTAGTAATAGACTCCAGTGTGTGGGGAGGGGATCCTCACCCCACAATCCAAAACCAGAGGGCTTTGCTTTCTTGTACTGTCAACCTGGCATCTTTCACCAGCAAAAGAATTTACTTAAATAGTAGCCAATGTGACTGTGGAAGAACAAGTCATATTCTCTTCTGCCTTATGTACTATCAAGTAGCCCATGGGTATGTTTACATGCCAAAAGAAACCCCGTGACAGCAAGTCCCCGAGGACGCATCTACAGACTTTGGCTGGCACCATGGCACTAAAAACAGTTGTGTAGATGTTTGAGCTTGGTCTGGAGCTCCAGCCCCTGAAACCACTCCCTGCCCTTTGGCTTCAGAGCCTGAGTTCCAGCCACATCATAAATGTCTAACCAGTAATTTTTAGTGCAAACCTGGCCTCTCTGATTCATTGCTGCAGGTCTTTTTTTTGCTATGTAGATGTATCCTAAGTCCAGTGGTTCTTAGCCAGGGGTATATGTACCCCTGGGGGTATGTGGAGGTCTTCTGGGAGTACATGAACTCATCAAGATATTTGCCTAGTTTTACAACAGGCTACATAAAACGCAATAGTGAAATCAATATTAGCTAAAATTTCATACAGAGAAAATGAGAAAGTAAGCAATTTGTGAGCAATAGTATGCAGTGATGCTTTTGTATTTTTATGTCTCATTTTGTAAGCTAATAGTTTTTAGGTGAGGTGAAACTTGGGGGAACGAAGACAAATCAGACTTCTGAAAGGGGTACAGTAGTCTGGAATGGTTGAGAACCACTGTCCTAAGTGGCACAGTAGATGGAAGTTGCTGTTAACACTAATATTGCCTTTTTTATATGTTATACCTAGCTTATCTTCAAAAATTAATTACCGTACTAATATGTCCCACTTTTCTTTTGACACCTGGTCCTAGAACCTCTGATCTCTTCAGTTTATTTTTATGATCTACTCATTCTTCTGGATTGGCATATATTATAAAATAGAAGCAACATCTTGCTTATTTTGTTGGAGATAAATGGTTCTAGTTTTAATTCATCAGCAGACCAGTAGTCTACTGGTGGATTAGGTACCATGGTAGGGTCAGAACAAGGAACAGAACCTAGGCTTCCTGCTGCATGATCTTGGTAAGTCACTTTGGCCAAATCCTCTAAGTATTTATGCACTCAATCCCCATTGAAATTAGAAGATTTGTACAGGCACAAGCATAAATGCACCCTGAGCTCCATTGGAACTGTAAGTGCTAATGTCATGCAAAAATAATGAATACCTTTGAACTTTGGGACATGAAGCTAAACAAATTCTAATGCACAGCCATAAAGCAACCATTCTATAAAGTTAGCAAAATCCAAACCAGGCGGTCCCTATCTCCAGTTGCTGTACCCTGATCCAGCTGTTTAAAAAAATATTGTTACAACTGTTTGGAAACTATTGTTGGTCTTTGGTATGACAGACAGCTCAAGCCCTTTAAAAAAAAAATACAGCTAGCTTAGATTGCTGTAATTACAGACACAAAGGGGCGATCTGGGGTAAACTTTTCAGGCAGGTACATAAATTAAAATCCTTTTTTAAAAATAAAATCTCTCTGACACACAAGATCATTATAACAGTTAAAAATTGTGATGCAATTGTGTATATATTTTATTGACTAAATAGGAGCCCATCCTCCATCGACTCTTGACTCTGAAAATCCCTGCCTTAATTAACAAAACAAAAAAATTGTCTTCCACTTCATTAACTTTTACACTAAGAGCCTTAAAAAAGAAAAAGTCAAAATTCTTTACACTGATTTAAGGGCCAGATCTAGAGCCTATTGAACTCAATGGAAAGACTCTATTGACTACAGTGGGGTTCTTAGGGCAATGTGATACACTGAGGCTAGTGCAGTTTTAACAGTTGCCCATAAAGTCTATTTATTTTTAAAATTCATCCATTTCTGACTGGAAAAAGAATTCTATCTATATATCTGTTGTTCAACTGAAATAGTTACTTTTGCTTTAATTTGGAAATGGCCAAACACATTTTAAAATGTTGTGGTCAGAAGTCATTGGATATGTGATGAGATTTATTGGGATTATTTAACGCAGATGTTTGTGTCGATCAGGTAACCTAGAAGTTCTGTTAAAAAGACATAAATATATATGGCAGGAACTCTGTAAGTAGCAAGAATACTTCTGAGTGGTTGTTGGAAAAACATGCAACTTTTAAAGTCAAATGGATTATTGATTCAGATGCCACCTAAAGACATTTAAGCAGATGTGGGAAAATATTTTCTCTTATGCCATAATTCTATTAGTAAACATAATATATTGCTTTGTATAGGGCAGTTCTTTTAAGTTCCTATAAGGAAAAAAAGCTTAAAGAAAATCATTAAGTTAGAGTTAAGAAGCTGGAAGGACTGATAGGAGATCAAACATAGAAAAAGTGTGTATGTGTGGGGGGGAGGAAATTGGTAATAGGGTGAATAAACTAGATGTAAAACACCTTTTGTACACCTTCAGAAAGCTGTTGCAACCTCTTACAAAGACGTTTCTCAAATTAGAGTAAAAGACAGAATCAAGTTGTCAGCCTTGTTCTGGGGTGTCCAGGGCTGGAAAAAAACACATGAATTCCCGATACTTTTGTTTTAAAATTGCTCTTCTCTGAAATCAGCTCTTCTGGGATCACAGGCTTACTTAACTTACTATAAATATAAAGGCTTCTTACGTCCCAGCAATCCAGTGTACCTATTAATAGAATCATGTCACAGCTAGACACTATTCCTCATCCTTCAGTTTCTCTAAGACGTGATAGGCACGGGGGAGCAGCAGTCTTTTCACTCCATTAGTCTTGAGGCCCTCTTTGGTCTCCTTCCTTGGCCCTGTGCCTGACACATTTTGTTAAGCTGGAGGCTGCAAGGTGGGGTGAAGTTAGATCTGTGTACCATCCAAAGGTTCCCTAGAACTGGGCAGATCTCCTCCAGTAGTTTAAACCAGCACTGTGGCCCCTTGCACTGCTGGAACAGTGACAAGGAATAGACTCTCTCCTGACTTTAGAAAGTCATGGTGTCCGTCTTCTACAGTCTCTAGGACCTGAATTAGTTTTGCATCCTTACATTGTCATGACAGCTATGCATAGGACTCTTTCTGTAAGAGACTTCTAACAGCTTTGGGGATCATATCCCCATTAAGTCTGAACACAGGCAGGGAATGGGGCACAGACAATTGGTTGTGATCATCTGATCCTGTTGGCTGACCCTGGCAGTTGGCCCTGTTCTAATTTACTTTGGTGAAGGATAAGTAGAGGGGAAATCTGTTCTGTCTCCTCTGCCTCTCAGCACATCAGCCTGTCTCCCACCACACCAGATCGGGGCAGGGAGCGGGGAAAAGGGGAGTGAAGGGGTTGACGCAGTAGGCTCAAACAGTTGTACACCAGCTATGGCCAGAATCACTGAGTGGCACACAGTAAAGGGAACAATTTGGAGAATTTTGCCCTCTGTTTCTATTGCAAATGCATATGCCTTCAGGAGCCACTGAGATCTGGAATGCCACTGGGGTATCCTTGTTACCTTGAGTAAAGTTGCTCAGGAAAAGAGGGATCATTTTCTTGGTGCAGAAGACATTTAATTTATCCCAATACCAACCTATATAGATCACTATTAATAGACTTGGAATTGACCTGCAGAGTCTAAATTAGCAGACACAAAGTTTGTGTGCTGTATAACTAATTCACGCACGCGTAGAGTGAGACTTGTCCGTGGAGCGGAGGGCCAGCAGAAAGACCTTCACATCACTTAAACTCTACACAGGGGCTCTGCTGGGGATCTGCTGATGGAGTAGCCACAATGGGGGCAAAAGGAGTGTCCTGTATGGTCTAGTGCAGAAATCCACAGTGGACACAGGCTGGGGCTGAGTGTGAGAGGGTCATCGTGTAAGGCCTTTTTCCTGTGAAATTTAGTTAATAAAACTCCTGCAGAAGAGTAGCCTCATTTACTCACAAGAGCAGAAAGGTGAAGGCAAACTACTTGTGTACCTAAGTGCTTTCAGAACTGGGCCCTAGTTCTGAAACCTAACACATTTCATTCATGACCAGAATTATGCAACTTGTGTTCTATCTGAAGACCTGATGTATAGATCCACACCATATGGACTAGCCAGATAGGGGTGAACAGGGAAAGCCCAACCTTGGTAAATCTTACTCTTTTATATTACACAAATGAATGCTTACATTCATTGAATGACTGTACATTTTTCACAAGGCCATTAATGTTGCTATCCTCTTCTAAAATTCTAGAACAGGGGTCGGCAACCTTTCAGAAGTGGTGTGCCGAGTCTTCATTTATTCACTCTAATTTAAAGTTTCGTGTGCCAGTAATACATTTTAACATTTTTAGAAGGTCTCTTTCCATATGTCTATAATATATAATTAAACTATTGTTGTATGTAAAGTAAATACGGTTTTTAAAATGTTTAAGAAGCTTCTTTTAAAATTAAATTAAAATGCAGAGCCCTCCCCAACCGGGCAGCGTGAGTGCCACTGAAAATCAGCTCATGTGCCACCTTTGACATGCGTGCCTTAGATTGCCTACCCCTGTTCTAGAATACTCAGTTTCATTCACAGAGCTATTTTTTTTTAAACTGACAATTTCCATGTTTTTGTGGTATCTCGTCTCAGGCTCCATATTTATTTCTCTAGTGGCCCATTAGAATTTAGTGTAGAATTGTTCTAGATAACATTGTACAGTATATTGTTTTATTGAAAAACAAGAGTTTATAGGAAAATCTTAGTAATGACACATCTAATTGTGTTTTTGTTTTGCTAGATTCTCCAATGCTGATTTTACAGAGTGAAAACTATATCTGCTTATTATGGCAACAATCTTGAAAGGATCATTAAACTTATGTTTACAACTCAGAAATGGCCCAATGTCACCAGTTTTGTTTTTTTTTTGAAAACTTGTTTCCAGATGTCAGAAATGTTGTCCACATGCTAGCTATTGTGCAAAAAATTGGAGAGTGAGAGACTGCCAGCTGCTCAATCAGTGACTTCAACTGTCACAGAAAAAAATAGATAAAGTACAAGGGCTTTCTTTGAATCTTGCTTCATCCAACCTCTAATGTTTTATTTGAAATGGTTATGCAACTGTAACCAATGGTCATTTAAAAACATTCACATTTGTTAATAGTTGATATCAAACCCATATGTTCCTGCAAACCAGTCACATATTCTATAGATATGCAATCAAAATAACTTGCCTTTTTCTTCTTGCTTTATAAACAATATTCAATGCAGTAACTCCTCACTTAACATTGTAGTTATGTTCCTGAAAAATGCAACTTTAAGCGAAACGATGTTAAGCGAATCCAATTTTCCAGGGACATTTTTATACATACACAGTAAAAGTTCTGAATAAACAATTTAATAGTGTACACAGCAATGATGATTGTGAAGCTTGGTTGATGTGGTGAAGTTAGAGGGTGAAAGAGGGTGGGATATTTCCCAGAGAATGCCTTGCTGCTAAATGATCTAGCAATAGACTGAGCCCTCAAGGGTTAACCCATTGTTGTTAATGTAGCCTCACATTCTATAAGGCAGCACAAATGGAAGGAGGGGAGACAGCATGGTAGACAGACAGAGACACACACACTGTGTGCATGAGAGAGATATGCACATTGCCTCCTTAAGTACGCTGACCTCACTCTAAGTACACTGCCTGTTTAAGTAGATCAGCAAGTTGAGACAGCAGCTGCTGCCAGCAAGCTCCCTCCATCCTGAGTCCTGTCATGTGTGTCCCGCCCCTGCTCTATGGAGATGGGATAAGCGGGGTGCAGGAACGGGGGGGAGGGGACACCCTGACATTCCCCCTCTTCTCCCCTCCTTCCCCGCACAGCAAGCAGGAGGCTCCTGGGAGCAGCTCCAAGGCAGAGGGCAGGAGCAGCACATGGCAGTCGGGGCAGGGACAGCTGAACTGCCCTGCAATTGATAGCCTGGGAACTTAGGGGCAGGGCTGGCTCTAGGCACCAGCATTCCAAGCATGTGCTGGGGGCGGCCCTTTTTCAAGGGGTGGTACTCCAGCTTTTTTTTTTTTTTTTGCTTGGGGCAACAAAAAACCTGGAGCTGGCCCTACTTAGAGGAGCAGGGAGCTGACAGGGGGGCTGCCAGTCCACACTGGTTCCAAGCCCCCACCAGCTAGCTCCAACAGGCTGCTCTTCCTGCAAGCAGTGGACAAAGCAGGTGGCTGCCATACAACATTATAAGAGAGCATTGCGCAACTTTAAACGAGCACGTTCTCTAATTGATCAGCAATGTAACAACAAAACAATGTGAACTGGGACGACTTTAAGTGCGAAGTTACTGTATGTATGTTTTGGTGTACATTGTAAGGCCAATATTATCAAAGGGATTAGTGATTTTTGGGTGTATAGCTTGAACCATCTTTAAAGTGGCCAGATATTCAAAAGTGCAGAGCACCCAACCACTGAAAAATTAGGACTCTCAAGTTAGGCACCTAAAACTAGAGTTCCCAAAGTCACTAGTCATACTCGAAAATCTTACCCAATATGTTTAATCACAAAATAATGTTTATTGCATAGTGCATCTAGTTTCAGGTAATATTACAGATACCCTGTTTGACTCAGATACCATGTTGGATGACAGAATGATACTCACTGCCCATCCGATTATTTCCACTAACTCTTTATCACTGGACTATTCTAGGGGCCTTAGATAAACAGAATCCATAAATAGAATGTATACTAGACAGATGGAGTTGTCTGACCTCGCTTGCTGAGTAGATGTGAGGGTATTTGAAACAGACCTTGGGACATACTGAACTCCCCTATCTCAGTCCAAGACTAGCCAGGGAACCTTTATCACAGATCTGCCACCATGGGTGTCCATTGGTGCTTCTGATAAAATGACAGAACAGCACTGTATCAAATGTTCTGAGAGGGTTCTGATACTGGCCCAGCTGAAACCAAAAATTGTAAGTCGAATATGGAGACGCTGTAGGCAACACAAATTTGGATAAAGCATCCAGCCCCTAAAGTGAATATGTTTTAGGACTTGCTATTTAGACAAGTACAAGCCAATGCCCCAGGGCTGTGAAGAAGTCCACAGTTGCAAACCCTTATTTCTGCATGGAGTTGCATTCATTTCCATATTGGGGCCCAGTGTTGCAAGGGTGTTAAGGGGCAAAAGAGAGTGGAGTGCCCTGGACTCAATATTGTCAATCTCAAGTGTTCAAAGTCATGATCAGACCCTAAAACAGCGTAAGCCCTTGCTTAAAAATCATGGTTTTAAAATCATGGTTCTTATATGCCTTCTGGTTTCTGAGCCTTAGGGTACACTCTTTGGGTCCTCGAGCTTTCAGCCCCAGCCATGAGGCCTAGAGACTTCATTTAATGTAAAATGAGTAAAACTATGATTCTCTTGCAATCTCTTCTTTCCAGCAGGTGGTGCTTTAAGAAAACTCTCAAAATTGTGAGAGACAGGCTGTAATCACAAGAACACTGCCAATTCACTATTTCCTTGTGTGTAGATTAATTTCACACTCTAGTTTAGTGCACACATCTGTCTATTTGGTGTTTAGTGGTATATATCTGTGTATACTCTTGTTATAATAAGTGACTCTGTACAGACTCAGAGACAAGAAAACGTCTCTCCACTAGATTCCAAAGCCAAAAAGAACCACTGTGATCATCTAGTCTGACCACCTGTATAACACAGGCCACAGAGCGCCCCCAAAGTAATTCCTAGAGCAGAGCTTTAGGAAAAGATCCAAACTTGATTTAAAGATTGCCAGTGATGGAGAATCCTCTAGAACCCTTGGTAAATTGTTCCAATGGCTAATTACTCTCACTGTTAAACTTATGCCTTATTTACAGTCTGAATTTGTCTAGCTTCATCTTCTAGCCAATGACTTACATTATAGCTTGATCTGCTAGATTGAAAAGCCTGTTTATTAAATATTCCCCATGAATAGACTGTGATCATGTCGCCCTTTAACCATCTCTTGTTAGGCTCAAAAAGCTCAGTCTATTTAGCTTATCACTATTAGGCAGGGGTTCTCAAACTTCATTGCCCCGCGACCCCCTTCTGGCAACAAAAATTACTACATGACCCCAGAAGGTGGGGACTGAAGCTCAAGTCTGTTTGAGCCCCTCTGCCTTAAGCAGGGGGGCCTACGCTGAAGCCTGAGCCCCCCTACCCTAGGCGGGGTGGGGCCCACACCGAAGTCCAAGCCCGCTGCCCCAGCCTGAAGCCCCTGGGCTTTGATCCCGGGTGGTGCGGCTTGGGCTTTGACTTCTGCTGCAGGCTGTAGGGCTTGACCTTCAGCTTCAGCCCCAGGCCCCAGCAAGTCTAGCACCAGCCCTGGCGATCCTGTTAAAACAGGGTTGCAACCACCGTTGGGGCCCCAACCCACAGTTTGAGAACCATCACTATATAGAACGTTTTCTAAGCCTTTAATATCTGGTGGCTCTTCTCTGAACCCTCTTCAATGTGTCAACATCCTTCTTGAATTGTGGGCACCAGAACTAGACACAGTATTCCAGCAGCAGGCATACCAGTGCCAACTATAGAGGTAACATAACCTCTCTACTCTGCCTTGAGCAAGAACTGCAGCAGAATATCTGTCTGAAGGACTGCTTGCTTGCCAAGGTTCTCTTTCAAAAGCAGGGCCTAGCCTCAGACAAGTTCTGTTGCATGATATAATGGGAAATCTACTAAGTTCCTCCTGTAAATGTTATCTTGAGTAAGTGTAGCTTGCAGCATTGTCACTTCTAGTCTGAGTTTGCACAGTGAGTGAAATGATTTACAAGAGGCAGATGGCAAGCAATTGTCATAAATCATGCTTGTATGTCAGGTCACAGATATTGGCTCATAGCTTATAAAAATGGCATTGGGTTACTGATATAATGTTGTACTGGGACACAATTCCATTTTCAAGATCTACTTTCTCAGTCAAATAGTTAATAGTCAAATTAAATGAAAAATGAAATTTGTACAGATGTATCATTCTTCCCCCTTTAATTTCAACTTAATTTACCTTGTAAATGCAGACTAATTAGATGGCTTCACTATCAAAGAAGGACAAAATCATTCTGGCAAAAAAAATAAATAAATAAAAAAACAAAGACAATGGGTCTGCTTCGCTCTAAATGCTGAGTGAGTCTTTCGAGTAAAATTGGTGTAAGAGGAGAATGAGGCTATTATATTTTTTTTTCTTAAAAAGTAAGTGAATCTATTCAATCTGATCCTTGTAGTTCAATGCTGAAAGAAACCCATCAACTGTTTAGTTCTGGGTTATCAATGAGGCATCCACCATTTTGCTTTAAAAGTTCCAAATTGTGATGAAAAATCAAAACTCTGAAACTTTGTTTTTGAAAAACTGAAACATTTCATTTTAAGAAGGTTGAAATAATTTTGTTTCAACTTGACTGTTACACTATAATTTATGATATTATGTGTAATGTAAACGTCAAAACACTTTGGTCATTTCATTATATTATGACAGACATGTCACTTCATAATAGTCTAAATATTTTGGCTTAAATGATAACTAGTCAAAACAATAACGTTGAAATGAAACACTGATTTTTTTCCCCTTGAAATGTTTAATGAAATAGATACATTCCCTGGGAACATATCTATCGATCATCTATTTCATTATCTGACTTGTCAAGTTCAGTGTTTGGGAGAATGAGGGGTTTTGCTCCATCCTTTCTTTGCTTAAGATATCTACAACTCCTGTCTCTAGGGCTGTTTAGACTTAACCCAAGCCAGAACGTGCAAGTAGGGTTTGACCAACTGCAGTGAAGTATTTGTTCTCTGATGTTGCAACATTTTCAGCATCACCCTGGTGAGGAATAAGTGGAGAGCCTGAGCTGTATAATTGCTCCCATCTCCTTGGAATTCCAAGTCTAGAGTAGACGTCTTCCTTTCTTTCTATTGATAAAGTCAGCTTTGAGACAGGAAGGATATGAACTTGTTTTTGCTAATTTCTAGTATCCCTAGTTTTTTTTCTTTCTTAAATAGCAGTCATTCCAAGCCTTACACCTTCAACTTTTATGGTCTAGGAGCCGTAGAAAATACCCACAACATTCTATGTGTGTGACTGATTTGCTGTCTTGCTCAAGGTCATTGCTTTGTAGCAGGATGCCATGTTCAGCAGACAGGGTAGCAGGTCTTGAAGCTAATCTTCTTGAGTCCATGGGATGCTTTCTTCTAGGCCCTACCTCAATAAATCATTTAAGCATGTGAGCTGTCCTACTGATGTCTGGTATAGAATGCACATGCCTAACTCCTTTTTGGAGGAACAAGGCCCTAAGTCAGAGGTTCCCAAACTGGTTTAGGGAACACACTGGTGGTGGTGTGAGAGCAGGTAGGTCATGGGGAATTGGCTTTGATTCTTTACTTGCTGTTTAAATTGGATAAAAAAACTGCTTAAAAAGTCAGTGTTTTCCTAGTATTCCTGTTCCTGTAAGCAGTAGCTGTGACTGTCACAGGGAAGTAAGACCATGACAAATGGAGGGTAGGTGAAGAAGTGGTTTGAAACAGTCTCTGAACTAAAATGAGTCTGGAAAATGGTTGAGGATGCTAGTCCTAGTCAGGGCCAGCGCTTCCATTTAGGCGACCTAGGCAGTTGCCTAGGGCACCAGGATTTGGGAGGGCGGCAGACTGCTCCAGTGGACCTCCCGCAGGTGTGCCTGCGGAGAGTCTGCTGATCCTGCGGCTCCGGTGCAGCATCTGCAGGCACGCCTGCGGCAGGTCCACTGGAGCCGCGGGACCGGCAAGCCAGCCCTGCGCCTAGAGCACCAAAAACCCTGGCGCTGCTCCTGGTCCTAGTGGATGTATTGCTGAATCATCAGGCATTTGAATAAAGCAAGCTTAATCATGCATTGAAATTTGTGGCAAATAGGAACTGGGCAGAGATATTGTAGAATACCTGTTCCCTGTCCAACCACTCTGATTTAGTATTTGGGAACATCCACCATGAAAAGGCTGGGCTGAGATGGGTCTGAGTATCCCCCCTGATATTTGTGGTAGTTTTGTATGTGGCCTGGACTGCCATCCGTTCCTGTAATTTTACTCCCAGGTGTACAGAATACTTGCACATGTGCCCACAGCAGGATGTGTGTTTCCCTGACAGTGAAACCACAGATATTTGTTTCTTTTTGTTGTTAAACTGAAATAGTTCTTCATCCCTCCAACCAAAGTTTTCTAGCCTGAAGGACTTTTAATTGTTTATCTCTCTCTTCTGAGCAAGTGAGAGAGCATGCAAGCGCACATGAGTCATAAGGGCTTTGATCTGTGCAGCTTATTCATTTGTTTGATTTTTAAAAGCTGTGTTTGTGTATTTGACAACTGAGGGCAGGAATCTTTGCTTGTGCCCTTAGATTCTGATACTGTTATACCTGATTAACGGTCTCTGACTCTATCAGTAGTTCTGTTGGCTTCAATGAGATGACTTTCAGAGTGAAGCCCTACTCAATGTAAGTAAGGGTATAGGAATCTCTTCCTTTAAATGTATAAACATGAGTTCCTAAAGGGCCCTATCCTGTGAGACTCTGAGCATCTCCAGAAAAGTGTTGGATGCGCTCACTTCCCAAAGAAGGCATTGGGGCTGATGATGTGCATTACTTCTTAGGAGGTAGTTTACCCCTTACAGAATTAAGCTCCATATTTATTCCCAAAAAATACAGGCATGTAGGTGATGGGGATTCAGCTTGCCTTTTTTTTTTAACCTTCAAAATATCAATCATAACTTTTGACTTATATTTTTTTCTGAAGGGCCCAACAGAGAACTAAAGCATGAGAGGCAGAAATGTGACAGCCCTTTCTCACAGCCCTCAGCTGAGATCCAAGAGGTAGTTGACTCTTCTCTCTCAAATTGTCTAAACTTTGAAATGAAACATTTGAACAATAACAATTTCAAGCAACCCCATGAAACTTCCTCTCCTTCAGTTAAAGGCTGGGAAGTGGAATTTGATTGCATGCTGGGAAGTCAGTAAGGGCTTGTCAATGCTTTAAATGCTACAGCGGCATGGCTGCACCACTGTAGTGCTTCAGCGTAGACATTACCTATGCTGACAGGAGGGCTTCTCCCATCGCTGTAGGTAATCTACCTTCCTCAGTGGTAGATAGGTCGATGAAAGAATCTTCCGTTGACATAGCACTGTCTATGCAGGGACTTAGGTCAGCTTGACTATGCTGCTCAGGGGTGTGGATTTTTCATACCTATGTTGCTCTGTGCCTAACTGCATTGCTCAAAGGGACTTAAGCATTACAATGCCTAACTTTTAGATGCCTTGAAAATAACTAGAACAACATGATACGCAAATCCTTATCCACCTAGGTTCCCCTATACAATGAATGAGGGAGAGAGAGGTATCTATAAATCCACAAAAGCCAGTCAGGAAAGCCCCTAAGCTGTCTGAGAGGTCTGTATCCTACCGCTGTCCCTCTCTCAGACATAGGCACCGGACTCTAGGGTGGCAGGGAAGCACCTATCTCTGCTTGCAATCCACAACCAGCATCCCTCTCCTGGAGTCAGGCAGTTTAGGCACCTAAGGCATTTCTTGCAAGAAATTGCAGAGGTGGTGGTGGTAATGGTGCCTCTAGGATATGGGAGACCCAGATTCTGCTGTCTCCCACATCAGACAGAGCAGAGAGAATCTCTGAACAGGAGTCTCTCACCTCTGAGTGCTCAAACTGAGTTACAGGATATTCTGATGTGGGCTCCCTCATTCTCTCCCATTGAAGCTTTTCCACTGTGAATAAGTGAGTCATTGGGGAAGGGAGACAGGACCCTGGGTCCCCCACCTCCCAGGTGGATGTCCTAACCACCAGACTATAGAGTCATTCTCTCTCTGGCCCAGTGACTAAGTATTTGTCCAAAGTGGAACAGCTTCAACAGATGAGATCTAGGAGACCATGTCACAGTAACCTATAAACCAGTGGTTAGAGCACCTTCCTGAGGGACTTTAAACAGATTCTCCAAATCAGGCAGAGGAGGGAATTTAGCCTAGGTCTCCTCCTTCCTGGGTGTGTGCTCTACCACTGGGCTAAAAGTTGAGGGAGATTTTTCTCTTCCTCTTCTTACCCTGGGGTTTTGAATGGGTTCTAATAGGTGTACTCTGAGCATGCTTATAGGATCAGGCCCTGCAGGCACAATAGGTGGAGGAAGGCCTATTTTCTGTGGGTTTGTGGATCATATTGGGGCTTAGAAAGGAGATAGCTGCCTCTGGATGGATGTGTACATGCCTAGAGGCAGAAATGTAGGTGCATAGGGAACTTTTATGGAAATCTAGATACTGAGTGAGTTTAGGTGCCAGCAAGGTTAGGCAGCAGTTGAGCAGGGGTTTTGCGGATCACAGTACTGCCTAAAACTGTCATTTAGATACCCAAGTCCCTGTCTTGACCTAACTCAGTACTTTTTGGTCCTCTACAGATTCTCTAGTGTGCCCCCTCCCCCCAACAAATCCCACCCCAGTTAATTCTAATGTAAAACAAGCATAAAAACTTTCAAAGGGAAAAAAAAACTTTGCTGTTACTTGAGATCTTCTTAATGCACCAACACAATTTTGCTTTTGTTTTGCTACTTATCTTTAAGATCAATTTTTCAGTGAGGGCTTAGCACGAGCTGTAGCTGCCAAAAGGAGAAGATATTGAAGAGCATTCTCTGGAGATTTAAAAATGGCCTCTGTGGCTAGTTATTGAACTGAGCAAAACAGCAAAGTCAGTTTCCATATTTATGTTGAAGTTAGTTACATTTATACTGAACATTGCTTTCTGTGGAATGTATGTGTTGGGTTGATACAGTCGTAGTTAATTCCCAGGTGGGTACTTCCCATAGCATTTTCAAAATGCTGGAAGCCCACACCTTAGGACTCTGTGTGAAAGATTGTGGACAACCAAGGGAAGTAGCATGATGAGGGGGTATAGCCATGAACTTTGCAGATTGTCTGTCTGTTCTTTGGCCAGTGTAAGGGAGCACTATTTGTAGACTCTAAAGCCAGAAGAGTCCATTCTGATAATCTCATCTGACCTACTGCATAGCACAGGTTAAAGAACCTTAATCAATAACTTCTGCATCCATCCCATAAATTATTTTGAGCGATAGCATCTTTTAGGAAGATATCCAGTCTGAATTTAAATATTTCAGGTGAGGTGGGATCCACCATAACTCTAGGTAAGTTAGTCCAATGGCTAATTATCATTCACTGTTAAACATTTGTGTGATGGGTTGGACCCCTTGGGATGCCACCTGATGTGCTGAGATGCCACTGAGTCTACCTGTTCTGCCAGCGTGAGCCCCCTTTAACTTGTCTTGCTGAGCTAGGCTATTAAAGCCTCCTCCATCACACACGCAGGTAGGGCCACACTCAGCTGCACATCAGCTCTGGGAAGACTCATTTTAAGGGACTTGCTCCAGCATTCAGATGTCCACTTCCTTTGGAGTGCAGACCCAAAGATATATTATGAAATTTGCCCCCTCCGTCAATGTGGAGAGAGATGTGCACGCTTCTTGCCCTCCAAGTTAGAAATGACAGAAACTGGGTTTAATAATAAACAAAACAAATTTTATTAACGATGAAAGGCAGATTTTAAGTGGTAAAAGGGATAACAAACAGAACAAAGCAGATTACTAAGCAAATGAAATCAAACACGCAAACTAAGCTAGTTTCACTAAAGAAACTGGTTACAAATAGTATTTCTCACTTGTTGCAGGTAGTTTGCAAATTTCTGTGGTTCGGAGTTCCTGTTAAATTTCCAGTTATATTTCTTTTCAGACTGGACCACTGTTATATTACAAACAAAAATAAGTTTATTAACTACAAAGGTGAATTTTAATACATATAAGAGATAACAGACAGAACAAAGCAGATTAATGACCACATAAAGCAAAATACACAAGCTAAGCTCAATATACTTAAGAAACAGGTTACAAAATGTAATTTCTTACCCTAAATGTTATTTCAGACAGGTTGAAAAGTTTCTGTGGTTTAGAGTTCCAGTTATATTTCTTTTCAGACTGGACCCCTGTCTCAGTCTGGACTCCCCTTCGCCTTCACTTCAGGTGGCTTTAGCAGTCTTTCTTCTTGGGCAGACAGGCCATGGAGAGGAGGAGTCATGTTTATCTTCCTCCCTACTCTTAAATAGGATTTACATGAGGTGAGAATCTTTTATTTTCCAAACTTTACCCTCCCCTTCCCTTCAGTGGAAAGTTTTAAGAAGTCCCAGGCAATGTTTAGTATCAGGTGACAAGACCACCTGACCTAGTAGTGTCACAGTTACATTCCTGGACACCTGCCAGAAGGGAGAGAGATTACTATCTTAATGGTTTTGGTATTCCTTCCTGATGGCTCATCAAATTTGATGGCCCATTGTCTGGTGGATGTCTTCCCAATACACACCCAGTTGTAATTGTTGCATAGTCCATATTTCTAACTTTAGATACAGAAATGATACAGGCATACAAATTGGATAATCACATTCAGTAAATCATAATCTTTCCAATGATACCTTACAAGTCCTATCTTGCATAAAGTATATCTCAGTTATGTCATTCATAGCATAAGCATATTTTCATAAGGAATATGAAATGTAATATCACAATTTGCTCCTTTTTTCACATCTAAATTTGTGTAGCTTCAGCTTCCAGCTATTTAATCCACCACAAAGAGGTACAGTGAGACCCAAGACCCACCTGTCTCTCATAACATTTCCCCATCTAGGTACTTATGATTAAGTCTCCTTTTAGTCTTCTCTTGGATAAACTAAATAGATAGATAGGCCATGGGATTCTACCGCAGCCAAATTGTCTAAAGTAACAACCTTGCCTTCACAAATGTCTCATGCTCTTCTGTCCAGTTGAAGGAGAAAGTTTGCATCCCTACCTCATGTAAAGCCCATGTACCAATGTATAGTTTCTGTTTATATGGGAATGAGGACAGAGGAACAAACTGTCTTGTATGGAGGTGGAAGTCAATGGGAGTTTTAGAAGTAACTCATCATCATCACTCCCATAACTGCAATGGTCATTGGGGCACCATCATTGATGAGTAATCAACCAATTGTCTCCACCCTGACAATTGTGTGTCAGTGCTTGAGTCTCTGTGAAGTCCATTCCTGTCTGCTCTTTTATGTTGTCAATCCATCTCTTCTGTCTACCTCTTCTTCTCTTCCCCTGTGCTGTTCCTTGGAGGATGATCTTGGATAGGCCAAATGATCTTGTTACATGGCCGTACCACTTCAGCTTGCACTTCCTCACAGTCATCAGGTCTTCATATGACCCAGCGCATTGTGTGATGTTATGGACCTCTTCATTAGTGATGTGGTCGAAGTAGGAGATGCTCAGGATTTTACAGAAGCATCTCATATCTACTACCTGTATTTTCCGTTCAACTTCTACCTCAAGGGTCCATGTCTCACGTGCATACAGAAAAATAGTGATGACCAATGCATGCAGCAGTTTCATTTTGGATTCCAGGGGGATGCTCATATTCCTCCAAATTGGCTTTAGCTTTACCACTGCTGCTGTTTGTGCAGCTTTTGTCTGAATTTCTGCCTTGGATCCTTCATCAGTGATGATTGTCCCCAAATACTTGAACAGTTTCATTGTCTCCAGCTCTTGTCCACTGACAGTGATATGTGAGCTGATCCCATAACATTTGTTTGTCATCAGTTTGGTTTTCTCTGCACTGATTTCCGTGCCGTATTTTGTGGCAGTTTCATCCAGTCATTTCACAAGGTTGGCAAGTTCATCTTCATTGCCTGCCAGGCCATCATTGTCATCGGTGAACCAAAGATTTGAAATTGTTCGCCCCTCAATTATGACTGTGCATATGCGATCTTGTAGGGCAGTGGTTCCCAAACTTGTTCCGCTGCTTGTGCTGGGAAAGCCCCTGGTGGGCCATTTGTTTACCTGCTGCGTCTGCAGGTTTGGCCAATTGCGGCTCCCAGTGGCTGCGGTTCACTGCTCCAGGCCAATGGGAGCTGCTGGAAGCGGCATGGGCTGAGGGACATACAGGCCGCTACTTCCAGAAGCTCCCTTTGGCCTGGAGCAGCGAACCGCAGCAACTGGGAACCGCGATCAGCTGAACCTGCGGACATGGCAAGTAAACAAACCGGCCCGGCCTGCCAGGGGGTTTCCCTGCACAAGCGGCAGAACAAGTTTGGGAACCACTGTTCTAGGGCATCAGTCATTATGTGCTCCAAGTAGATGTTGAATAGTGTGGGTGAACAAGGCAGCATTGCAGGACTCCAACAGTGGTGTGAAACTACTCTCTATTGTGCCATTGACGAGAACGGCAATGCTGGTCTTGTTTAATGGTAAGAATAAGCTTATGACCAACATTCTACTTTTTCATGGTTGCCCAGGGTGCTTCCTGCCATATTCTGTCAAATGCCTTTTTGAAGTCAACAAAGACGTGGTAGATATCCTGCTGGTGTTGTAAGTACTTCTCACATAGAACATGAAGGTTGAAAATCTGTTCTGTGGTACTTCTTCCAGCACGAAAACCAGCCTGTTCTTCAGCAATGATATTATCTGCTTGTGGCTTCAAACTGTTCAATATGACTTTCAATATCACTTTGCCGGGATGACTGATTAAGCTGATGGTCCAGTAATTTTGACACAGTTGCAGGTTGCCTTTCTTTGATAGAGTGATGATTAGTGACTGTGTTCACATGGAGGGCCACTCACCAGTCTGCCAGATCTTGTTGCAGATCTTGGTGAGTACATCTATTATTATTTCTCCTCTGAATTTCATCAGTTCGGCTGGAATGTTGTCAATACCTGTAGCCTTTCCGTTGTTGAGTGATTTCATAGCTTCACATAGTATTGGAAAGTCATCCTCCTCTGTTGAATCTGGGCTGTCTAAGACATTAGGATCTCCATTTGTCTGGTGGTTGTATAGATCAGAGCAGTAGTTTGTCCACATGTTGATGATGCCTTTTCTTCTATAAGACTGTTTCCTTCTTTGTCTTGAATTGCATTAGCTTTGGTCCATCAACAACCATTTACAACCTGGAAGGCTCATTTGCTATTTTTATTATTGGTACGCTCTTCACTTTTAGAGCGTTGTTTTTCAATCCATATCTCCTTGGCCACATTCATTTCTTTCTTGATCTTTCTGCCAATTGCTCTTTACTTATCAGCTCCCTCACTGCTGTTCTTGTCTCTCTTAAGTTCTCTTCTAATGTCACACATCTGTAGCATTTCATTTGTGACCCTTAGTTTTGTCTTATGATGTTTCCCAAGGATGTCCATTGCTGCCTCATTCATTACAGTGTTGAAATTGTTGGTCATTGTTTCTATGTCTTTCTCTAGAGCAAGCAGAGGGGCAAATTTTCCACCAATCATTGCTTGGAATGACTCTGCAATGTTTCTGTCTCTGAGTCTTTCTGGGTAACTAGGAACTGCAATAATTAGCCTGAAGTTCCCCAGTGCAGAACATGAAACAAAGGTTTACCAATGGATGCCATTTGTATTGTTAGAGATTTTTTTTAGCATATGCAATTAAACATCAGACCACTTCATAGCTATTGCTTATAGGAAACATTTCATCATGAAAATAACAGAATATAGAAGGGGTTGAAATGCAGCTACTGCTACTTTTGTGTAACAATGGGAAAGAATGAATAGTTCCCTTAAAAATCTATACACTAATCTCTATTGTTGCTTATAAAAGCATCAAACCAACCTGATCTGTTGCAATCTGCACATTTGCTGTGTGGCAAATACAGATGTATTCAAATTGATATGAATAAATTAAATGTATGAGGTTTCTTTAATAGCATTTGTTGCACCTTCTAATGCAGAGCACTGTCCAGTGTTTGAGGTCTCAAGTGTCACCTCCAGCAGCTGCATTAGAGGGCACTGTGATTTATGGACCACAATGCTTCCTGAGCTCCATGGTACTCATGAGCAACTTTGCTGCTTTACTCCTTCAGGATTCTCCTCTGTTTCAGGCCCAGTTTGCTCTGCTGGCCAATGCAGGTGTGAGAATAGCTATTAATCAAGCAGCTGCCCACCCCGCCTCAGAGTGCCCAGTTCTAGGATTTTCACCTACTAGCAAATCCTGTGCTCAAAGAGAGCAAGGATTGCAAGTATATATGATGTATGTGGGGCACAAAAGTGCAGAGAAGAGTAGTCATCCCTTTCCCTGTCATGTGTACTTGCTAACTTGATCTCATAAAACCCAAGAGATAGATACTGCACCTGGCAAGAAGACAGTTGCCTATCTACTGGACATACATATATCACTATCTTCTATTAGACCATCAGACCTGTTCTAGTGGTTATTTGGCCCCTCCAGAGATTGGCCTTTGCAGCCTACAGGGCCAGGCTCAGAGCCTGGCCCTGTAGAGAGTAGAGCTGATTTACACTAGCTGAGGATCTCACCTCCCAATCCTTAATATAGCTATAACTGCTGTACCAAGTGGTAGGTAGGCCTTGAGTCAGATCCAGGTAATGACACAATACTGCATTTGTGAGTCTTAGTTGGTGACCAGGGTGTCCACGTTGGGGCTATAAATGTCTTTAAAAGTGGGTTGTCATCTCACAAGAGTGAAAGTATGTTGCCTCACTTCTTGAAAAGAGGCTTGAAAAGATGATTCTTGTAGCTTACAATATTGTAACTCTGAAAAGTTTCAGAGTAGCAGCCGTGTTAGTGTGTATCCGCAAAAAGAACAGGAGTACTTGTGGCACCTTAGACTAACAAATTTATTTCAGCATAAGCTTTCATGGGCTACAGCTCACTTCTTTGGAAAGCTCTGAAATCAGTGCAGTCACTCAGGTTACGCTAGTGAGATTACAGTTTGGCCCTGTTTACATAGCCTCATTTTGCTGAAACCACACAGGATACAATTTTCAAAAGGGACTAAGTGACTTAGGCTACATCTACACTTAAACTGCGAGAGCAAAGCAGCTGCAATGCTGTAGCATTTTGCTATAACCATTCACTACAGGGATGGGAAGGATTCTCATATCACTCTAGTTAACACACCTTCCTGAGGGCTGGTAGCTAGGCCAATAGAAGAATTCTCACATTGACCTAGTGCTCTCTATATGGGGGTTATGTCCACTTGACTACATCACTCAGCAGTGTGGATTTTTCACATCCTTAAATCAAATTAGCTACATCATTCAACTTTATAGTGGGGACCTGGCCTTAAGACTAATTCCCGTTGACTTTTTTCAGTGGTATTTAGGCTTCTATGTTTTAGGCACTTAGCATATCATTGCAGGGACAGCCTCAAGAGGCCAAATTGATCCCTACTGAAACGCCACCAAATACAATGGAATTACAACGTGGATGAATTTGGCCCAAAGTCTGATTTTTGTTGGGTCCCCCTCCTAGCCCCCATATCTCCTTGACTGGCTTCTTTTTTGACAGGTATATTTTCTCTTCCACTGTTGTTACCATTTATTAAGTAAGACAAAATCCAACAGCTAGTCTAGAGGCTTTATTGATGGTAAATCCAAAACATGAAAGATTTAAAAACACTTTAAAATAGCAAAATTTGCTGACGCCCACACAGAGTGCAGTTAAATAGCAAACCCAGGCTGCTTTATTTTATTTCTTTTCAAAGTCCAACTCAGACTGAAGTCTTAATGTGTGGCAATAAAAGCCATGACTCTAGTTTTTCTTCCAAGGTTGGAAGGGTTAATATAAAAATGCTAAAATCTTTATTGCAAGAAGATCTTTTAACATTGTATCATCAAGTCAATATCCGTATATTCTGTGAATGAGACTGGTTGATTATAGGGTTAGTTTTGCATTACATTGTATTTTGTTTATCTATCTAAAACTAAACTAGCACTGTCTGTCCTTTTTTTCTTTTAAGCAAGGCCTGAACAATTTCTTTTTCAATGTCTATGATGTTAATCATACCTGATTTTTATCTGATTTTGACTGCCACAATTGAACAGGTGCTGGAGAATAGAAAAATCAGATAGGCTTATCTAGCTATGTCTAATCAGAGAAGAATGGAATTTTCCGTAGCTGTCAAGTTCAGGCAAAGGATAATGTTAACCAATCAAAGGCCAAAGTGTCTACAGCTGTTTACTTTTTACAGCATATTTTTACAATTGTTTGTATCTTTCAGTTTGCACCATGTTACTGTTTAGCTTTGAAAATGGAGCTGTCTTTTCTCTTTGAATGTTTACCATATGGGTCACAGCAGTTTCTCTAACATGTTTGTGCCTGAAAGGTCAAGGGCGGGTTTCTCTGAACAATGCCTGTTACTATATTGCTTGTTACTGAGCTGGCTGGCTTGATATCAATGAGAATGTTTGTTTACCTGTCTTGTTTTGTATGGCATCTATAAAACAGAGGCTCTGATTACTGACTTAGAGTGAGTGGGTTATAAGTTAACCACCACAATCATGTTTAGTCATCTGGAGAGACAAGATCTGGGGGCTGTGACAGACCCAGACCAGTGGGGTACAGGACTCTGGTAGAGGGCAAATATACTGGTTACTGGATGAGTAGTTTTCTGTTCCCTGAGTGACCAGAGCAGGGGCTGCACTAGAGTAATCAGGAACCTGGTAGAACCAATTAAGGCAGACAGGCTGATTAGAACACCTGCAGCCAATCAAGGCAGGCTAATCAGGGCACCTGGGTTTAAAAAGGAGCTCACTGCAGACAGGTGGGGAGGAGCCAAGGGAGAGGAAGTGCGTGTGAGGAGCTGGGAGCAAGAGGCACAAGGAGCTGAGAGTGAGAGGATGTGTTGCTGGAGGATTAAGGAGTACAAGCGTTATCAGACACCAGGAGGAAGATCCTGTGGTGAGGATAAAGAAGGTGTTTGGAGGAGGCCATGGGGAAATAGTCCAGGGAGTTGTAGCTGTCATGCAGCTGTTACAAGAGGCACTATAGACAGCAGCAATCCACAGGGCCCTGGGCTGGAACCCAGAGTAGAGGGCGAGCCCAGGTTTCCCCCAAACCTCCCAACTCCTGATCAGACACAGGAGAAGTTGATCCAGACTGTGGGAAAGATCACTTAGGTGAGCAAATCTGCCAATAAGCGCAGGACCCACCAAGGTAGAGGAGGAACTTTGTCACAAGGCATAAAAGTTGTTTAGTCTTGGTGCTTATTTAGGGCTAGATTCCACCACACTCACATTAAGTGTTTCCTTTTTCCTTGATTATTAATGGGACTGCTCAGAGTAAGGTACTACTATATGGGCAAGATCCTGTCACACCTTATGTAGGGTGACCAGACCGCAAGTGTGAAAAATTGGGATGGTGGTGGGGGTAATAGGAGCCTATAAAAAAAAAAGACTCCAAAATCAGGACTGTCTCTATAAAATTGGGACATCTGGTCACCCTGCTCCTTATGAAAAAGGATAGCACCTTCCTGACAGGAATGTGACCATTTGTGGAATAAGCTTTAGTCCTATTGAGTAAGTCCTATCTATCTGGTCTAACGTGAGTAACGGAGGCAGAGTCTAGCCTTCAGATGAGTAACAAAGCTTCTAGCTGGTGATGAGTGGGGTGGTGGCTGTGGTGGTGAGGACACCTATCCATTTGGACCCTATTATATAACAACCCATACAATTTAATAGAGAATTAAACTATTATAAGATGGGTGCACACCTGCTTGAAAGACCATACTTGGAGTAGTTATCAGTGGTTCACTCAAGATGTGAACACACATCTAGTGGGGTCCCTCATGGGTCTGTCCGAGGGCTGGTACTAGTCAATATTTTTCCTAATGACTTGAGTAGTGGAGTGGAGACAATATGGTTACAAAATTTGCAGATGACATCAAGATGGGATGCGGTTCAAGCACTTTGGAGGACAGAATTAGAATTCAGAATGATCTTGCCGAACTGGAGAACTGGTCTGAAATCAGCCAGATGAAATTCAGTAAAGACAAGTGAAAAGTTCTGTTCTTAAGAAAGAAAAATCAAGTTCACCAATACCAAATGGGGAATAACTAGCTAGACAGCAGAACTGCAGAAAAGGACCTGGTTGGGTATAGTGGATGACAAATTGAATATGAGCCAATAAAGTGATACAAAAATAGGCTATCATTATTCCAGGTTGTATTAACAAGAGTGTCATATGCAAGGCACAGGAGATAGAGAAAACAACTATTTAGCCCTGTGGGGGTCTCAGCTGGAGTACTGTCAAGTTTTGGGCACACTTTAAGGAAGATGTGGCTAAACTGAAAAGTCCAGAGGAGAGCAACATCAATGAAGTCATGCTTTCTAAAGCTTTTATGAGGAAAGGTTTAAAAAAAACAAACAAAAAAGAAACTAGCTATGTTTAGACTTGACAAAAGAAGATACTGTGTGTGTGTGGGGGGGAGGAGATGGAGAAAAAATCATCACTGTTCTCTTTATAACAGTCTTTAACATATTTGAAGACTAAGTGGTTCCCCATGTCCGCTGACCGTAGGAGAAGAAATAATGGGCTTAATCTGCAGCAAAGGAGACCATAGGTTAGATATTAGAATAGGGGTAGGCAACCTATGGCATGTGTGTCAAAGGCTGCACGCGAACTGATTTTCAGTGGCAATCATACTGCCCAGGTCCTGGCCACCAGTCTGAGGGTTCTGCATTTTAATTTAATTTTAAATGAAGCTTCTTAAACATTTTAAAAATCTTATTTACTTTACATACAACAATAGTTTAGTTATATATTATAGACTTATAGAAAGAAACCGTCTAAAAATGTTAAAATGTATTACTAGCACATGAAATCTTAAATTAGAGTGAATAAATGTAGACTAGGCACACCACTTCTGAAAGGTTGCCGACCCTTGTATTAGAAAGTTTTTTTTCCCTAGCTATCATGCTAGTTAAGCACCAGAACAGGTAACCAAGGGAGGTTGTAGAATCCCCATCACTTGAGATTTTAAGAATGAGTTAGACAAACACATGTCAGGAATGGTCTAGGGATACTTGGTCCTGCCACAGTGCAGGGGCTAGGGATGGAAATAGACTCGATGACCTCCTTAAAGTCCTTTTTAGACCTACATTTCTATGATTGTGATTATTAAATGTTTATAAAACCTTATTGATTTATGACTCTACAGAAATTACATCTTAAAACGTCCCATCAATATTTTAGCCAGTAAGTTTAGTGCCAGTGCAGTTATACTCCTCCATAAAGGGAACAAAAACAGAGCATGAGACTCATGTGTCTAATCAAAACTGCAATGGAAATATAGAGCACTCTCAATGAGCTGCCTCCAATGAGCTACAGACCACAAGTTATGATGGGCTGGGTCACAGAAACCCCCTTGTGACTGCCACCTGATGTTCTGGGACAACCTCTGAGCCTGTTTTCCCTGGCAGCTTGGGACCTCAGTACCTTGTCAGACATGTTTACCTGCTGCAAACACAGATCCAGGCCTGAACCACATCTCCCACAAGCTGCAGGCTTAATTGAAAACAGCTTAAGAAGTGCTCTTGTCTCCAGCACCCAGATACTCAGCTCCCAATGGTGTCCAAAACCCGAATAAATCAGTATTACTCTGTACAAAGCTTATATAGGGTAAACTCATAAATTGTTCACCCTCTATAACACTGATAGAGAGATATGCACAGCTGTTTGCTCCCTAGTTATTAATACTTACTCTGGGTAAAAGGTAGGATTTAAGTGGTTCCAAGTAAAGACAGAACAAAGCAAAATAAAACAAAAGCCTGCAAGTCTAAGCCTACTACAGTAAGAAACTAAATGCAGTTAAATCTCACCCTCAGAGATTTTCCAATCAGCTTATTTTACAGACTAGCCTCCTGCTAGTCTGGGTCCAGCAATCACTCACACCCCCATAGTTACTGTCCTATGTTATAGTTTCTTACAGGCCTCTCTTTGGGGTGCAGAGGCTATCTCTTGACCCAGCTGAAGACAAAATGGAGGGGTTTCCCAGGGGTTTATATAGTCTTTCACTTGTGGGTCAAAATCCCTGTCCTCTCCTGTGTAAAATCCCCTCCACAAGATGGAGCTTTTCAGTCACCTGGGCAAGTCACATGTCCAGGCATGACTCAGTTCTCTACAGGCTGACGCCGTGTGAACCTTAATATTCCCAGGAAATCTCATATGTGGATTGGCATCTATCAAGGTCCATTGTTAGCCAAGTACTCTTAATTACTTGAATAACCCCTTCACACTATGTTGACCAAATCTGCCTTAGGTGTTTTCTACAGCAAATACTTCAAATACAAGCATAGAACCAATGCTCATAATTTCAGATATAAAAATGATACATGCATACAAATAGGATGAATATATTCAGTAGAACGTAACCTTTGCAAAGATATGTTACATGGCATATGTAGCATAAAACATATTCCAGTTCTGTCATATTTACATTCAGAAGCATATTTCTATAAAGCATTATGGGGTGCAATGTCACAATTTGCACGAGTGACTCAGAATAATTTTGTATAAATCAGTTAAAGGAAATCAATTTGTGTTCAGTTTGAGGAAACAGATGAATTTAGTTGAATAAACCAATTATTTGTCCACATCTATTTATTCAAGCTTTCCCAAGTCCACTCTTTGCCACTATTGTGTGTTCACAATTATGCTGCGTGCCAATCTCTGCTTTACTCCACAGCTAGATGATCAGGATGGTCCCTTCTGATCTTAAAGTCTGAGTCTATGAACTTCACATGCAGTGCTGTTCCTTAGGTCAGCTTCCTCCTAAAAAGTCTCATGTACATTTGGAATGCTGTCCCCCAAACCAGAGCCTGACCCTCTTCTCAGTCCTTGCATTCAACTTTTCACACTCTTATCCCAATATGTTCAGTCAGGGCTGTTTTCTTAAAAGCCATGTGCTTATTCTCTCCAAGCTCCTGCAGTTCTCTCCCATTTCCACCTCCAGTGCTTCAAATATCGTCTTCTAGTTGGAGGTGGAGATCAGGGCCTCCAAATGTCCCCAAACCTAAGAGCTGTTCCTGTCTGCGATTTTGCTTCAAGCCCATTGATTGCTTGGGCTAGCAACAGTTTGCCTGAGCATACTGGGCCATATTATTCCTTGACCCTTGCACAAGTACATGGTGTATGTGTGCGTGCACACACATGCATGTGCAAAAGAGGGCGCAAGGAGCCTCCATACCCTTTGCATACTCTACGCAAGGGCAAGTATAGCTCCTTCTCTGCTCCCATGGAGATCAAACCAGCCAAAGGAGGTAGGGATGGGATGCATTGTATGCACTTCCCACATATACCAGGCGGCTGGGGAAGAGACTGTGCATGCCAGAGGGGCAAGCCCTCCTGCATCTTCCCCTGGGATATTGGAGCTCAGCACCATCCCTGCCCTCAGTTATGCCCAAAGGGGCATAGTCTAACTCACTGCACCATACATGCTGGCTGGGCATTTTATCAGTTTTGTATCTCAGGTCTTGCTGACTGCTCAACTGGACTTTGAAAATGTATGCTGGGAAAAGCCTTTTGAAACTGTGATCAACAGCTTATATAAAGTCCTTTCTCTTAGGCACAGACATCTGACTTTATGCCTCTCCAGAAGAGCTAACTGAACAATCTGGTATCAGTCTAGTGAAATTTTGTTGTGGGATGATAACTAAGACTGGCCCTATGTATGCGAGATTTATTTTCATTGTAAACAAAATGCTGCCATCAATTCCTGAAAAGAGGAATAAACAGCAGAAGCCAAGATGGTAGCCTATGAGAGCTGATATCATAAGGTAAGTGGAGTTGGGCTGAGTCAGCATTGAGAGTGGGGAACACCTAGCAAATGTGTGACTCTGTCAGTGGCATCTTTTCTCTAAACATCCTTCCTAAACTGCAGTCCAGGGATGCCGAGTACTATCACAATTGCATATCACTTTGGAGATGGTTCCATTTCAGTAATGGAGGATGAAATTCCTGTATGTAGTGTGGTGAATATATTCAGTGTGGAAATCTCTTTAGACCCTTTCAGGAAAAGGGACACTAAATGGAGGCTATTTTTGCACACAGGTTTTAGTCTGACGTTGCAGCAGAGATGACCCGTGCCATAGTTGGGGGCAGAGGCAAAGTGAGGGCAGCCAGCTTCAGCAGTGTTACTGAGCATGCTCAATCCATGTAAGTATAGTCTATACCAGCCAAGCAGGAAATTTGGTGGGGCATGTGACCCCGCGTAACCTCGCTCCCCATGTTGCCTCTGCATTGCAGTATACAGTACTCATGCTAACACACTTGTGGCTACCAAGTATGTATGCAAAGAGGGATGATATTTATGGCATGCTATTGGACTCCCTCTGCAAGGATCAGTGGGGAATGGGGTTGGAATGAGGGAGCAGTCTACAAGAATGCAAGACTCAAAGCTCTTTGGGGAATGGACCATCTGCTTGTGCAGCACCTAGCACAATGGAGCCCTAATCCATGACTGGGATCACTAGGTGCTGCAGTAATACGTGGGCTGATTTTCCCTCATCCCCACCCCTCCACTGATCCATGGAGCAGGGCAGATTCTCCTGGGAAAGCACGTTGCCCCACTCACAGGGACACTACAGTGTTCACTCTCCTACTGCATGACAGGGAGCTTGGGAAGAGATTGTGCTTCTTAAGGCAAACTCTTTCCCTTGGGTCCCCTTCAGCACCACTCCTTACAAGACCAGTGGCTAAGGACCAAACTGTGGCTCTAGATAGTTAGAGCAAAAAGGAAAATTGTATGCCATTAGTCTTAGATCTCTGTTTCATTAATTGCATGAATGCAAATACTGCAGTCTTGGTCACGTGCATGTGTAAGCCTGGCATTTTCTGTAGTGCATGCTTTTGTGTATAGCTGCACTATGTCTAGTGACTCTTCTGTCTGAGTTGAAAATTAAGTATGACTCTTGTGATTTCTGTCTTATGACATAAACCCAATTTCTCATGCCAGAGTTCTTTTCACTTAGCAAAACTGGAATTGCTGCTGGTGTTATGGATGCTGGGGGATCAGAGCAGGAGGCCGCAGTTCTAATGGATGTTCCTTTAGCACTTTCATAGTCCAGCTGTACCCTGTTTGTGATCAGCAGTGTTGAATTTCCCAAGGAGCTAGAAGACCTAAGCGAATGAAGGGGACCTCTACCTCTGTCAGCACTGAATACAACGTGGCGCTCATTGTAGTAATGGTGCACCTCACAATCTTCAATATGCTGTCTCACAACACCCTGTGAGCAAGGGCAGAGCAAGCACCCCTATTTTGCAGCCTGGGAACTGAGGCTTCAGGAAATAGTCTCTCCCCAGCAATTGAACCAGGTCTCTGGAGTCAGAGTCCCAGCCCTGCAACCTTAGACATACAATCTTCCTCCTTACAATAGCAAAATGCTACAAAAGGGCTTACCCAAATAGTCTCTTTACTAGTGCCCAACCCTGTGTGGTCAGTGGGAACTGACGGCACTGAGACCAAGTAGAAGGCAACCACAACCTCACGGGCCCTGTTATATTGGGACATTCTATGTTCTTTCTATTGTGTTTTCGATGCAATTGGCAGACTTCTGTGAGCAAGGATCCTGAACTGATTTCCCTCAGAGGAACAGGGCCATAGATGGAACATGAAGAATGGTTTGATTTATCGTATCTAAACAAATAACCCTTCCCCCCACATTTTATTATTCCAGGCTCTAGGCACCTCAGTCCAAATATAGTTAAACAACTTGCAGAAAACCAAACTCCCATGTCCCTCAGCTTTGATTCCCCACAAAAGCCCACTGCTGTAGCAGCCCATGCAAATAGATGTGCTCTGCTGTGTGCCTTGAAGATCTTGACTGGGGGTGGGGGTGGACAGCTTGTTCCAAAGATGGGGGAGCCTCATGGAGAATACTTTACCACCAGTTCCCCTCTTCTACTTGGAAGATCCAGTTCCTTCCCCTCCACCAATTGCAACAGTGGCAGTAAGACATGAGAAGAGAGGCAGTCTCTCAAGCAGGAAGTTTCCAAGCCATTTAGGGCTCGATAGATCAAAACACCTTACATCCAACCTGGAAATCCATAGGCAGCCAGCGTAGATCAAGAAGCACTAGACCTGTGCTGGCACCAAATCTCTGGCACCCAACCACTCCTTGGCTGGGCAATGAACAGGCAATCAACCACTACTGTTTGGTGTCATCCTAAATAACTCATTACCAGACCAGCTGTATCATCTGTCCCAATACCAGCAGTAGTGAATTGTGGCACTCATTAGCAGCGGGCAAGCAAAGGATCAAAGGTGGAAGCAAAGAAGAGCAGCTGTGGGAGGGCACACTTGGGGGCTGATAAATGTAGCATTAAGGGATATTAAAATGTTTTTAATCCTTTAAATGTGCAGAAGATACAATAGAGATGACTCATGCATGGGCTGCCATCATCTCTGTATCCATCCTTGCAGGCAATGGGCCGATTAGTCTGCTAATAATTACTAACTTGTTTTTCACATTGTTGGTTTATTTCTTTTGGTTCACTTCCATCAATGGTAATGATGAGAAAAACAACCCCTCCTTCACCCCCCAAGCTGACATATTGTGATGTTTAAAGTGCCAGAGGACAACTTGTTTTCTTGATTGACTTAGTTATACAGAGGTAGAACTTCTTGTTATGCTCACAAATCTTTACTGCTACTAGTAATAGACTGCCCACCTCTGTCTAATAAAGATTCACGGTGCGGTTGTGGGCCTAAGCATAGAAGTAGGATCAAGGAAGTCCTGAGTTCCAGTTGTGATTTGGGAACATAGGGACAGACCTTGAAATGCTTAGCACTCACGTTTGGTGCCAGATTTTTGAGAAAAGTGCAGGTCTTCTCTTGCCAGATAAAGGCCATATTTTCAGAGCTCTGCATCTAGTACATTAAGCCTGCTTAATTTGATGCCTAAATTGGAGCTGAGCTCTTTTGTGATTCGGCCCCTGATTGCAGATGCTGAACCCCTTTGAAAATTGAACTCTAAACGCCTGATCCAAATGAAGCCTTTAAGATCAAGCCTGAACACCTTCTGGCTTTAGGGAAAGCATTTCACCCTTCTTCCTTAGTTTCATCTGTAAATTGAAAGTAATATGTATTCACAGAGGTGTCATAAAGACTAGTTGGTTGATGTCTAAAAATAACTGGCAAGCAAAAGCACTATATTAACGGCTTATTAAGGCTACAGGGATGGTTTTTTGCCCCTCTTTAATGCCCACAACAATTTTAAGGATAAAACTTTTCATACCTATTTTTGGCTGAAAAGTGGACTCTGTCAACTCACTTGAGTTTTGCCATCCTCAGAAGGTGAATCTTTATAATTACGATTATAGATTTTCAATAGGTTGTGTCATGTAGTTGTGGTGCAAAATTCCACAAGTGCTTGTTTACAAGACTTTTAAACGTGATGTGCTGTTATGGGTTAATACTATGGATCTTGGAACTGAACTGCATGTGGTGTCATCTGTGGCAGTTAAGAAATAGTGTTTTGAAAATGGGCCTGGGCATATCTCGGTGATCTGTGACTATTTGCATTCACCAACCATTCTGCCTGGCTAAGGGTGGATGGAGCAAACCATATGGGCTTCTACAGTTCTACAAGAGTGGATCTGCTGAGACATCACAGGCTGGTGGAAGGGGGAAGACTCCATCTCTTGCTGGGATCTGTGCATAAGATCCTTTTCCCAGGTTTCATGTGGAGCATGTGGGAGTAGCGTTTTGTTCCCTATTCCTCAGTGATGAGCACTGCCTCTGGTATGTCTGAATAACCAAATAATCTTTTGAAGACAATGTGTTGAGCACACTCCAGAAATTGTCAGCTTTCAGTGCAAGAACTGCCCTTTTTCTTCATTCTTCATGTTCCATCCTAATACTCATTCATTTCTCCCAACAGGGATCAGTCACATTCTCTCAGTGCAGGGGCATTCTTGGTGTCTTCATTCCAAAATATGTGGATGGATGATCTAAGAGCATTGAGATGAACATGCTGTTCATTTCCTGGGTGTGACTCTCAGTGGTAAGTTTGTTTTTCTGAGTGGAGTGGTTGCTGATTTCCGACTACATCTTCAATTTCTCTCTTCTGCTGCCCACTTGCATGTGTAACATACACCCTCTGCACTCTCCCAGTTCTCCACCTGCTTACAATCTTTTCCAAAAACAGGAGGAAAGAAGGATTTTATTTGTTCATTAATTCTGTTAGCTGTGAAAGTTTCTAGAGGTTTGCAGTTTCAAACTGCTAAATTTTCATATTAGATTCTGCAGTGCAGCATCCATAATAAGAAATTCTTCCATTGCAAACTAATGGCTCTTATGCTATGATGTCAACACAGGGAATGGAGTAAATGTACACTCAACAGTAGTCCTAAACAAAATCTGCTATCTCCCACTTTATCAATTTTTAACCTGGCTCTGTCTTTTAGTATGTGATTTTTATTTCCACTATTTAGAGCAGTGGTCCCCAACGTGGTGCCCGCCGGTGCCATGGTGCCCACTGGGTACCCCCCTAGTGCCCAGCGGGAGAGAGAAGCCACGGCCCCGCACCTGATGGGGACAGAGAACTCAGGCTGCGAGTGCGGTGTTCTCTGTTCCCCGCAGATGCGAGGCCCACCTAGTGCCCAGCAGGGGAGAGAAGCTGCACCCCCGCGCCTGACGGGGACAGAGAACTCTGGGACTGCAGGCTGCAAGCGCTGGTGTTCTTGGTCCCAGGCAGATGCAGGGCCATGGCTTAAGCTGGAGAGAAGCCGCGGCCCCGCACCTGCCGGGGACAGAGAACTCCAGGGCTGTGGGCGCCAGCGTTCTCTGTCTTCGCGGCTTCTCTCTGGCATCTCTCTGGTTTCATATATTATGTTATATTAAATATGATGTTTTTTGTATTATTTAATGAACAAATACAAAATAAGCCTTGAAAAATTGTTGGCGCCTGCCACACTCTTCTGAAAACATGAATGTGCTACTAGCCACAAAAAGGTTGGGGACCACTGACTTAAGGGAAGGGTTCAGAGTGAAGAGAGGGGGAAAAAACAGGCACTGCCATACTCAAATACCGCCTATGATCCCACTTTGCTGGATGGCTCTGCTAAAATAATCAGGGGTGAAATATTGCCATACAAAATGTTGTTGTCATTACATTTCAGAGTTAATATATCATGGAGATAAACTAGGAGGTTCATATGTCTCTTCTTGCCTTGATGGAGCTGCATAACTAGATAGCCATTTCTTTCATAGCCACGTTGAGTTTCTGGAAGTTTAAGATTTCATTTAAAAAAAAAGTTGCTAATGTCTTGCCAAAAGCCAAACCAATGCAAAGAATCCTGTTGCATGTCAGTCTAGCCCAACCCCATATTTCTCCTATGATTGATTGTAGCACTGATAATGAGGGTTGGACAACCGAGCCTAGGTTGTGCTCCCAAATAAAATACTTGAATATCCAAGAGATGTTCATTGTATTCACAAGTAAATACGTGCAAAATTGTACCAGCAATTTAAAAAAGTCTAGGCTGAAATCCTGTGTCCATTGAAGTCAATGGGAGATTTGCCACTGCTCTTCATGGAGCTAGGATTTCATGCCTTGCCTTTAACCTTCTAAAATAGTAATAATGGCATTGATCCCCTACTGAAAAAGAAAAGGAGACTGCCATAGCAGTCTCTTCTTTTCATGCAGGCAGAGATCTAGCCCACAAATGTCACTATAAGTGCACTAAGACAGCTCCTCAGAGGAGATTGTGATGCAAGACCTTGATGTTGATGTTGTTTTGGGAACTTGACAGTGACTTTCTGTTTGGAACCTATTGGGCACTCTCACATTTGCAAGAGAAAAACTGGATGACGTTCTATTAGTAGTGCCTCTTTTCTTAGTTCCCTAATGTATCATTCTCTTGTAACTACTACTTTTTTGCCAAGCTTTTTGACTGTATATAATATGCACTTGATGTGGTGAACTGTAACTGTGATAGCAAAAGGACTTGCCAAAATAAGCCACTCATGAACTGTAGGCCATTATTTGTTGTTAACTCATTTGGCGTCCCATGATTACCTAAATGTGTGCAACAGTTTAATTTCAGACATTTGAGAAGTGGGCCAGAAATAAGAGGGATTTTTTTTTCTATTTAATAGATGTGAGGCAGCCATGGACTAATGGTGTTCTGGAATGTCATGTTGTTTCAAGTATTAATCTTATATTTTGTTTCCTGTATCAGCTGCAGATTTCACACTTAACCTTGGACCAGTTTTTCATTTCTGCTCTGGTCCTTTACACAACTATTTTCTTACACTACAGGATAGAGTAAAAGAAACTGGCAAAGTTTCAACCACATGTTGTGGCTTTAGATTGTGTGTGGGGAGAACATAACCCCTGAACATTCTCCAGCTACAGTCAATTATGTGGGATCTATATGGGTGAAGGTAATTTCACTGTAGCTAAAATAGGCACAAGACCTAATCACAGCAGCCACGCCATTAGGGGCTCGTTCACCTGCACATCTACCAACGTGATATATGCCATCATGTGCCAGCAATGCCCCTCTGCTATGTACATTGGCCAAACTTGACAGTCTCTATGCAAAAGAATATATGGACACAAATCTGACATCAGGAATCATAACATTCAAAACTCAGTGGGAGAACACTTCAACCTCTCTAACCATTCAGCGACAGACTTGAAGGTGGCAATTTTGCAACAAAAAAACTTCAAAAACAGACTCCAAAGAGAGACTGCTGAACTCGAATTAATACGCAAATTAGACACAATTAACTCAGGCTTAAACAGAGACTGGGAATGGTTGGTACACTAATTGAATCTATTTCCCTATGTTAAGTTCTCCTCACACCTTCTATGGGTCATCTCAATTATCACTTCAAAAGTTTTTTTTTTCTCCTGCTGATGATAGCTCATCTCAATTGATTAGACTTTTCCTATTGGTATGCATACTTCCACCTGCCCTCACTTACACAAATAACAATGGAGTTGCTCCTGTATCAATTAGTATCAGCCCTGGGTACTGTTCATGTGTGATTCTTTTTTTCTTTTTTATGTTAGCATCAAAAATTGTCACAAATTCAGATGCTCCAAAAATTACATGAAGCTGAAGGGGCAGGAGGTAAGGAGATTAGTATGATATTTTGGGCTCTTCAGACACGCACAGGGCTGTGCATGTATCCCAAGGATCTTATTCAGGTGCAATATGAAGATGGACCTGAGTTGGGATCCGGATCTGGATCTGAGCTTCTATAAGTTTGGGATGTTCAGAACTGGAGTTTTGTTTTGGCCTTTTAGGAGTTGCTTGGCAAACTTGGTGCTGAATCCAAACTTCCACAGTATTTTAGAGTGTTCTTGATTTAGGGTTTTTGGTCTCTCATGTAACTTTTAAATCTAATATGACCATCATCAAATATGAAGGCATACAAATACTGCATCTAAAATCTGACCAAACTCTCTGCCACCTCATGTACATATGCACAAAGAAATGGAGTGTAGGCAATGTGCATTACAGGGGTGTGATTTCTAAAGCACACTAATGTGTTACTCACTACTTGGTCCATGTAGACTCTGCTGATGCACACTAAAAGTTCCCTAGTGCACTTTAACATAATACTACATTAAAGTGCACTAGTGAGCACCAGCAGGGGCTACATAGACAAATCAGTGCACAACATGTTAATGTGCTTTAGAAGCTGCACCCTTTTTGTGCACAGTGCCACATTATGTACACAAATCCTTTAGGTCTTCACCACGTTGTCTTTCCCACATTTGAGTTGCTGGACCAAGTTCTACCTTTCTGCAAGGCCCCCCACATCAGTAGGGTCTCATGAGGGTAAGAGGATACAATTTGCTCCATTCTTATTTGTTCATAATTGTCTTGTTCTCTGGCTTTGTAGAACATCTTCCATATGTTTATTTTCTTTATAATCTGTAGCTGCCACTGGGAATCAGTGTTGAACTACAAGATAAGCTCCAATTCATGGGACAAAATATACCTAGAATTCTTTCCTTACAGTATCCTGGGCACACTTCTGCTAGCAATACAGAGAAAGACTGAGATGTAGTGTTACCAGTGTTCCTTCCACTGCAAAAACCGTGAAAACAGCAGTCTTATGGTATTTCTGTTGATTCATATTCACCTTCTGATCATACTCTGACTGAACCCAAATTGGATTTTTTTTTTAAATCCACATTCAAACCCATAAAGGAAGCCCAGACCTGGTCAGATATTGCATGGTCTGCCACACACAAGCGAAACAGGGTGACTTTCAACCTTCATGCTGAATTTCCTGCTTGTTTGAGGGCTTGACTCAGACATTTCATGTTGTCTTTCCAGAGTTTTTATTGTGCGGTTCAAAATATTTAAATACCAGTCTGATGCATTTAAATTTAGAAAAAGCATCTGTTTCAGCATGCTAAGTTGGTTCAGGTAGGACACGCCTTTGTTTGGTCAGGTGCTCGTATGCCAACTGAATTAAACCCTCCATTCATCACGCCAGCCCTGCGTGAAATAGTTCAAGACGCTTGCCATGCTGGATTTCGTGTTGCCTCTGGTAATTCCAGGGAAAACACATTCTTTTGTATTTTTTTTTCCCACCAAATAAATCACTGTTCATTTCATTGTAGTGGGATGTTGGGGCTTCCTTATGAGACCTTGTCTCTGTAAATTGCCATTTCTCTGGCACTTGGTGACAAATGCAGCAGCAGCAGAATTTCCCCATGGCAGTTAATCAAGCAATTTGTGGGCATTTTCAATGCTGGCAGAAGTCTGCTTTGCTTCTGGTTTTCATAAATATTTACAGGCATCACAAGACTGTCTTGTCACTGTCCTTGCCATGCACAGTCTATGTGGAGGTGAATAAACTTGGTTACGCTCTATTTAAACAGTTTGTTGCTAAGTGCCTTTCTAAGGTCTGCTTGTCTGTAGTTCACGTGCTCTGAAAAGGAAATGAACTGGTGCACAAGAGATTGTTACAGTTGTGTCCTAGTCTCCACTTCTCTTGAGTTGTTGTTTAAAGTTCTGGTTAGAGTGGCTCTGAAAAAAAGTCAGGAGTGTGTGTTTCCTGACAGTGTTTTTGTTCCTGCATGCTATGGGCTGCTCAGTGTACTGGCAGGTGAGAGAGTTTTCCAGCTGAGATGAACTCTGTTGGAATCAGTAAATTCTTTTACATAATTTGGCTCCTGTTATTAGTGGTCACTGTGTATATAGATATATTAAAAATTGCTGCACAGAAGATATGGTTGTACTTCAGCTATAGCTGTTACGAAGGTGGTGCAAAGCTTATCTTCAGGTACCCAGATTCTGGGTTGATCGTGTGCTGATCTGGTCCTCTGGTATAAATTACAGCAGTTTGATAAACATGTGTCTTGCACTCTAAGAATTTAGCAAGGAATTGTGGCAATTGAGGTTAGCTGGTACTCAATTATTCTGAAACACCATATTCCTCCCAAATCCAAAGTACAAATTTTGATCACGTTTTATCTCTCTCCTCTAACCTCTGCATGTTGCTTCACTACTTAGAGTGCAAGCACTTCAGAGCAAGAGCTGTTTTTCCTCAGGTCATCTGGATAGTACCTAACACATATCCACTACAAATACAAGTTATAGCCAGGACTTTCAAAAGTGGCTAGTGATTTTGGGTGCTTCATTCTTTGGGTGCCCAACTTGACATATCATCAAGAGGCCTGGTTTTCAGAAAGTGCTGAACTCCTACCATCTGCAGATCTGGCCCCTTTTGAAATCTCTGTTTAGCACTCCAGAACAGAAGTACCCAAAATTGCAAGTCACTCTTTTCTAAACATTTTGGCTTATAAAATAGCTCTAGTAGTATCTCCTTACCATCCTGGAAGCTTACCAACACTAAGGGATTGTGATTGCTCCAATAGCACTGATGGACTTTTGTAAATTACAAGCTTGTTGGGACTAGAGCCTTTTAAATGCAAAGCAGCTGGGTCAGGGCCTGAGGATGTATTCCCTTCTGCCCCCTCCCTTTAAAAAAAAACATGCTTGCAGATTATAGTCCATGGTCACTCCTTAGTAGCCAAACAGAATTGTGGATTCCTCAATATTCTGAGTGATTCTTACCTGAAGAGTATAATTCTGAATTCTGGGGATTGTATATTTGGCTTGTGACCATGGATGATTGTCTTATTCCAAGGGAACATGAAATTAGGCCAGTTTTCTAAAGGCTTTTCTCTGCTAATGAAAGCAAAATGCTCCAGTAAACAATCTCCACTCATCTCCTATGTGAGGTGGTAAAAATAAACATATTTCTAGTTAAGTCTAATTAGGTGTTATCTCCCTCACTAGAAAAGTGTTAGCTCATTTGTCAGCATTCTTTACTGTGGATGTAAGAAGCACCCAGCTTGGCTTTGCCTTGCCTTTCTAATACCTATACTGATCACAGGTTGATACTCATGCTATAACAGGTAGCCCAGGGAATTCTTGCTCAGTTTTACAAATTGTGAGTATACATTCCATGGAATCCTGTTCGTATCAATTTCCACGCCAAGAATTGGCTTTTTTCGGGGAGGGGAGAAGGGGAAGTTTGTCACCAAGCTGGAACTTGTACTGCAATAATCACGTGAACTTTGAGGAAAAATCAGGCAGCTCGTACTCGGAATTAATAACATGACAAAAGTTCACTTTGAGGTTTACTATGAAGTCATTTATAAAACCTGACTATTAATTTGGAAGGGCCCAGAACTAAAACTCTGGAGGAGGCACACTTTTGAAGTTTCTGCTCCAAAAAACTTAAATAAAGTAACTGTTCCATTGAAATACATACCAATAATGCCATTTCATCCTTTACCCTAAGGAGCTACTTTAGGGCAAAATACATTGGAATACAGACTTCAAGGAGTCTCAGATGTATTCTGAATATCTTCTTTTTCTTTTTCTTATCCCCTCAACTGGGATCAGGTCATCATGGCAGCATCTACCATTTTCTTCTGCCAGAGGCAGCACCATCTTTGATGTAGTCCATCCACTGCTTCCTCTGCCTTCCTCCAGGTCTCTGTTCTACCACCCTATCCTTCCATGCTATCTTTAGCAGATCCCTTTCATTCATCCTCTGCATGTGTGTGAAGTAGTGAAGTTGCACTTCCTGGTTTTTGTCAGCCACATCATGGATTTTGACTTCCATCCTAATACTTCAGAATCTGTCTCTTCATATAACTCCTCTAATGGCATGAAGACATTGCCTCTCTCAAACACCTGTAGGCACTGAATTTGCCATCTATCACTCAGACTTCCACACCATGCAGCATTGTGGGGTGCACCATTGTTTGGCTTTTAGAGTTAGTGGTTTATGTTTGTAATACAATATCTTGGAGATGTTGTTCCACACTCTTTCCACACTCCCCAACCAGAACTGTATCTCACATTCAAGCTTGCAGACTTTTGTAGGGTTGCCAACTATCTAATTGCACAAACTCAAACACACTTGCCTGACCCCCTACCATGCCCCTTCCCCAAGGTCCCACCTCTGCCCTGCCCCTTCTGAGGCCCTGCCCCCACTCACTCCAGCACCCCTTCCTCCAGTGCTTGCTCTCCCCCACCCTCACTCGCTTTCATGGGGCTGGGGCAGAAGGTTGGAATGCAGGAAGGGGTTTGGGTGTGGGAGGGGGCTCAGGGCTGTGGCAGGGGGTTGGGGAGCAGGAGGGGCTGTGGGCTGTGGGCTGCAGGCTCTGGGAGGGAGTTTGGGTGTGGAAGGGGGCTGAAGCAGGGGGTTGGGGTGCGGGAGGAGGTTTGGGGTGCAGACTCCAACCTGGCGGCGCTTATCTCGGGTGGCTCCTGGAAGCAGCATCATGTCCGGGAGTGGCTCCTAGGCTCAGGGGAAGCCAGGCAGCTGTGTGCACTTCCCTGCCTGCAGGCATTGCCCCTGCAGCTCCCATTGGCCGTGTTCCCCATTCCCAGCCAATGGGAGCTGTGGAGTCAGTGCTCAGGGTGGGAGCTTCCGCCTAGGAGCCACTGTCGGATATGCCAGCCACTTCTGGGAGCGGCACAGAGCCAGGTCAGGTAAGGAGCCTGCCTTAGCCCCACTGGACTTTTAGCAGCCTACAATCTCATGGCTTGGCTTCAGTAGCCCCTGGGAGATCAAGCCCGATTCTGGGAGAATCCCGGCCTAACCAGGAGGGTTGGCAACCCAAGCCCAGATTTCAAGGTATGTGAACTGGTCAGTCTACTTCTAGTCTCACTCCATTAATCTCTGGCAAGCTTTCCTGTGGCACTGCTACTGACCTGCATGACCTCTGTTTTAGTTATGCTTATTTGCATCCCATGCCAGCTTAGCTGGTCATGCCACTGGTTTACTATTTCCTCTAGGTCTTCTTTTGAGGATGCCATTATTGCTATGTTATCTGCATATAGCAACTTCTCATCTTTTCCCTTTGGGATCTGCCTGCTGACATATGATAAACAGCTGCGGTGCAGTCTGACTTTCACTTCAAAAAGACTTGTCCTTCCAAAACATGTTTGGATCATGTTTTAGATGATCTATATAGGCCAATCAGTAAGTTACTGAATCCTCAGACACTCCATATTTCCTCAGCACTGAATTATATTGTTTGAACACAACTACTGCTTGTTATGATCACAGAATAAACACAAGCCAGATAAAAACATAAAATATACTTGCTGGATGGTTGCAACATAACACTACTTTTATTTCTGAAAACTCAGAATGATAACTCACAAGAACCAAAAATAGAGAGACAAAGCAGGCTGCTCTCAAATGCGGAAAGATACAACTCAACCCATCTGGCTCTAGGCTGGCTCTCTGACTGACAAGCGCCAGCTTGCATGCTTCCCTGCAAAGCCTCCAAGCCTACGTGCAGGACTAGAAGACACTTCTAGTGTTAGCTTGTAATGTTAGCTGTTTTCAAGACACTCCACTGCTGTTCTCCTGTAGGACCCTGCTAATCAGGGCAGCTCATGAACTTAAGATCACGCCCTATCTGCTACTGACTCCAGTGGAACTGTTTGAATAAGTCTGCAGGTTCAACTCCAAATCCACAAATAGCAGCCCAAGAGCTAGTTTGGTATGTGATGTTCCCATGGATCTCTTCAAAGGAACGAAGAAGTGCTTTTTTTTTAAATAGATTAGTCAAGATTATTATCCATTATGGAGAGATCAAGAATTCTGCACTACAAAAATGTAAATTTCATAATGCCTAGCACAGTAGTGCACACAATTATTAATCTACAGGGTGCAGCAAAAGTAGAATGTGAATCATAGCTGGGGGGGGGAAGGTACAAAAATGGAGCTTGCTGTCTAGTTATAATTACCAGTTGGACCTGTCACTTAGGTATTTCACAGCCATGCTGAAATATAGTGGGTAAAGGTCTCAAAATACAGAATGAACAGATACATTTTCATGTCATTTCTTGTGAGAAAAATATCAGTAAATTCAAAAATTTCCCCATATCACTTTGCATTTTCAATCCTGGATTATAGCTAATTCATCAGGTTTCAGGTATTTCTGTCAAATGGGATGGAGGTTATTTGGCTTTTATTCATTGATTTATTAAACAAAAACTATTATTAAAAAAACTTTATACAAAAAATCCAGGCATGCAAACTATTAGTCACAAATTCCAATTAAAGAATTAGACACTCAGAGTAACTAATAGTACAATGGAATGATTTCAGGGGTGCTTTCTTCAGCTGCCACATTGTCTCCCAGCTTTGTGCTTTGGGCTATGGTTTACTTGAAATAATAACCAGTAAACTAAATATTAAAACAAATACCTCTTGGTATCTCTCAGATATCTTAAATATTGTGCACCAGTTGGTATTCATCATTGTAGACCACTGAAGTCAATGCTGGTTTACACTAACTGAGAATCTGGCCCTTTGAGTTTCTCCTCATAGAAGGGGCCCAATTATATACATATAATACAGTAGTACACGTGGCCTGACATTTTCGGACCCTGGTCTCATGCTTAGGTTGCTGCAGGGACACGGGGCACACACAGCTGTATGTGCATAAGTGGAAGCTGGATTGCAACCCCAGATAAAATCAGGACATTATCCTCAACCTTTTTTAACGTGAACTAGGTACAAATGTATATTGCACATTAAACCCTAGTTAGACTGATGATGAATTGCTAATAAAACCAGAATATAAACAAACTACTAGGCCATTCAGAAGACAACCTTAAGATTAATGAGAATAATAAATAAAATCACTTTGCTTAGAGCAATTGCAAATAGAAAAATTATACAGATATGCTTTTGTTTCTCTTACAAAAAAAAGTTCTACCATTAAGAAGGCTGAAATTAATGTGCCAATATGAATAAATGGAGAGCAAGATGCTAAGGGACCTTCTTAGAACCTGATCCTGAGAAGTGCTGAGCACCCACAATTCTCATTGACTTCAAAAAGTGCTCTGTACCATAGTGATGGATGTCATATATGAAGACAGATGGAAGGAAGAATGGCCTTGTAATTAAGGCATGGGAGTGGGAATTGGTAGATCTGCATTCAATTGCTGACTCTGCCACAGATTCAGATCTTGGGCAAGTCTCTTAATCTTGTGCTTCAGTTCTCAACGGGGGTGCTGGAACAATTTTTATAGTGTGGTGCTGAGAGCCATTGAACCAAACTGTAAACCCTTTATAACAGTGTGGACAATCTGCGGCTGGCAGGCCACAAGACAGTTTGTTTACATTGACCGTCCTCCGGCATGGCCACCCGCAGCTCCCAGTGGCTGGGAATGGCAAACTGCAGCCACGCGGAGCTGCGGGCAGCCGTGCCTGCAGATGGTCAATGTAAACAAACTGTCTCACGGCCCGGCAGCGGATTACCCGAATGAACTGCAGGTTGCCCACCATTGCTTTATATGATGGAAACCACGTCAAGCCAAGGGGTGGTGCAGCACCCCTAGTTCCAGCACCTATGGTTTTCAGTCTGTAAAATGGGGGTAATGATATTCCCTGCCTCACAGAGGTGTTGCAAGGATAACTTTGTTAATGATTATGCAGCGTTCAAATACTGCGTTAATGGGGGCCATACTGGTACCTAGATGATATTGGGCAGAGGCCCATAGTTATCTAGCTAAAGAAATGTCTGTGGAATTCTTGCATTTATTGTTGAAAATATGCTGTTTCCTGGGGATGAAAGATAAAGTATGAACTGTATCCCCATTAGAGCAGGAGACTTATAGGTTTCCCTGTAAGTGATGAAAACTGTTATTACATGGACCAGACCAAGCAAAGCAGAGGGAGAGAGGGCTGCAGGTTGCAAAATTAGTCTTGGCAGCCAATAAATACGAGCATGGAGAGACAAGAGGACAAGATCAACATTTATGGGAAAATGTTGTGGTGTTAAACGAAGTGTAGAGTTTCCATAAGAGAAAATGTCTAGAGGCAGTTATGCTGTTGAGAATCAAGTGGTAAATGTATTGGGACCAATATAAGGGCAGTTTGGCATGGACATTTATTGGAGCATCATGATTTTTTTATCTGATTCATCTGTGGTTCTCCCTCAGGAAATTCATGGGAGGTTAGAAGAAAACTTTAGTCCTTAGGAGAAAGTTAAATGAAACATCTCTCTTCATGTCCATCAGCAGAAATAAAATGTAGTTCATGATTTGAGAAATTCAGTTGTTTGGAACTTCCATTTGTGGAAAAGACTGCCATTTAATAATTTCAGAATTGATCTAGTGTGTCTTGAGTTTTGTGTCTGTACAATTGTTATAGCTTGATTTATAATCTGTAGTCATGCCTGGATCTGATATGAACCACACATAATCGCCTTAGGTACAAACAAATATCATTTATTTATAGAGTGCGATAGATGGGTATGGAACTTCGCAAATTAATCAGAAGACGTGGACCCTGTCTTGAGAATTTTAGAAATAAAATCAGTAATAAGAATCCCTAGTTCTCATACAGCTCTGTTGCTCTGGAGATCTCAAAGCACTTGACAAGGAAGGGCAGTATCATTAGCTGCATTTTTCAGATAGGGAAACTGAGTCACACAGGTGCTGTGACTTGCCTGGGCTCATCTAACAACCAAGTAGCAGAGCTGGAAAGAGAACCTGGGTCTCTGGAGTCCTAATGAAGTGCTTTCTTCACTGGGGAGGTTACGGCTCTTGGGCCCAAGTTCTGTAAGATGCTGCACATTGTCAATGCTTGACGGAGGTCAGCAGACATGGAAGGGGTCAGCGTCTTTCATGTTCATGCCCTTGAGGAATGTATTTTTCCCCACAAGGATCCAGACTGTGACGGACCCACTCAAGGGTGTTCAGAGTGGGAAGACATGAGGCCTGTTGTATTCTACAAAAAGACCAGGCACAACTTGATTCCATGATCTCCAGGGAATTCAGGATTAGCTCCCACTATGCAGCTCCTGGAATGCCCAAAGAGGGTGGGACCAGAGCAGTCAGAGCAGGATGAGCACGGTAGGGGGATTGGCTACACCACTAGATCCCCTGTGCCCTGGAAAGCTGTGCCTCCATAAGGCACAGTCTCTCCTGGAGTGGCTCCTTGTGCAGTGCTGCTCTATACCAACCCCAGACTTCCTAAAGGCGCAGCTGGACTCGTGGCAGGAATATGACTGGCATTTCTTTTTATGTGGTTGGGTGTGAGTCAATGAGACTCTTTGTGCTAACTTATGAAGGAGCTGGCACAAGCCAGCTAGTTACAGTAGGGAGCATAGGAGGTGTTTGCTTCTACAGCATATCCTGCAAAGGAAAGCACAAAGTTGCACTTGTTGTGGGGAAAAGGTGCATTGGAGGTATGGCCAAGATATCGTACCCACCATGGAATCTCCAGAGGAACCTGGGTGCATGTCCCAAAGGCTGCAAGTCCATTGTACCAGAAAATGTGCCTATAAGTCCCTGCAGCAGGGGAGCAGTAACTACGTGTTTCTCTGAATTAGACCTGCGTTTTCCATGCAACAGTGAGACACACAGGTTCACTTGGCAGCAGTTAGCTACCGCTTAGCACTGCATCAGCAGTAGGCTGCCACCTCATGTTGTGGTCAACCTGAGGCTCAGAGAAGATGGGTAAAATGAGGAGGGTGGTCACTGATCTTCTGGATGGCACTGGGTCTGACCATTTCAACATAGATGCAAGAATGGGCTCATATAGTTGTCCTGCCCCCTGCAGTCATTGGTGGCAGCTTCCAGCTGCTCTCTCAACTCTCATGTGTGCAGGGTATATTCCCAATGGTAAACTGACATGTGTGTGATTTGTAAAGATCTATCAGTTCAGTCTATCATAAGAAAGAGATGGATGCAAGCCACAAAATTAGGATCTGGAATTTGAATCCACCCAAAACTTGGTGCGTACAGAGCTGGAGCTTTGGTGTGGCTCATTATAAATAAGTGGACTATTTGCAAAATTTGAATCCATATCAAAACACACATTTCACAACAACTCCAAATTATTTATCTGTTTGGGTCCCTGTGCAATGGATTCAGCTAAAAAGTTGTCTTTTCCTGAAAGAAAGGTTTACATATTATGATGAATCTGATGGAAATCTTTGTTTAGGGTACAGCAGTCCTGCCTATGGGCGTCCAGGGATTGTTAACAAGTTTTTAGCTATCTCACCAGTAAAGTGGATCAAATTAAACTTTTACCAGACACATATCAATTACTGTCTGTGCAAGGACAGAATGAGTGCTATATTTATCTCATCTCCTGAAGGACTCCCAGTGGAAATATCATGGATGTTTATGAAATCCTTACAAAGGATCCAGCAGAGGGTAAAAGAAGGGGAAAGAGAGGGTGGATAAAGTTTGTTGGCATCAACCATGGCTATTTTGATGGTGAAGTAATTTAATTCCTAGATTGTTCCCGGATATTTTTTTAGGTAAGTCATGCTCTTGCCAGCTGTTAATCCTGCAGAGAGTGATTTTCTTCATCTGATACTTATATCTTTATTTTTCTTTTAGTTTGTAGTTGTTGATGATATGCTGCTGAGATTTTTTTATGTATTTATTTTGATTAGCAAAGGGCGTTCCTAGGATCAGCTCCAGTAATGGTTTTTAAAGTTTGTGATTTTTTGAATGCACACAAACTATACTTCAGTACTAATCAACAGAACATATACAATTCATGTTGCTGTCTCAGCTTAGATCTTAGGCTTTTTAAAACACATTCAATCATCACTTCACTGGGGGACTGGGACAAAGAGAAGGGCTCATTTCTGTGATGTGGTTGTGGAACGTATGGTGCAGTTTTGAAGGGGGGAGGTTAGTTTTAAGTAGTGGTCTTCAACCTTTTTATACACAAGATCACATTTTGAATTTAAGATCAAACCAGGATCTACCCTGCCCCTTCCCTGAGGCCCTTCCTTGTTCACTCCATTCCCTCCTCCCCCTGTTGCTTGCTCTCCCCACCTTTACTCACTTTCACTGGGCTGGGGCAGAGTATTGGGGTGTAGGAGGGGATGAGGGGTGCAGGCTCTGGAAGGGTGTTTGGGTACAGTGTGCGGGCTCAGGGCTGGGGCAGGGGGTTGAGGTACAGGAGGGGGTGAGGGCTGCGGGAACTGGGCTGGGGTTGGGGTGTAGGGTGCAGGCTCTGGGAGGGAATATGGGTCCAGGCTCAGGGCTGGGGCAGGGGGTTGGGGTGTGAGAAGGAGTGCACTATCTGGGAGGGACTTTAGGTACAAGAGGGGGCTCTGGGCTTGGGCAGGGGTCCAGGAGGGGATGCGAGGTGTAGGCGCCAAGTGGGAGACATTTACCACAGGTGGTTTCCGGTCAGCGGCGCAGCATGGCTAAGGCAGGCTCGCTGCATGCCCTGGCCCCACACTGCTCCCGGAAGCAGCTGACATGTCTCTGTGGCCCCTGGCGAGTGGGCGGTGGGCCAGGTGGCACTGCATGCTGCTGCTGGCCCCAACCCACAGCGCCAACTCTGCAGCTTCCATTGGCCAGGAACTGCGGCCAATAGAAGCTGGGGAGGGGGCAGTGCTTGTGGGTGTGGGCAGCGCACAGAGACACGCCGACTCCCCACTCCCGGGCCAAAGCACCACCCCTGCAACTTCCACTGGCCACAGGTCCTGCCAATGGGAGCTGCAGAATTGGCGTTGGGGGAGGGGGCAGAGGGTAGTGGCAGCACGTGGAGCTTCCTGTCCCCTTCCTCGGAGGCCACAGACGATGCAGAGATATGCCAGCCACTGCTGGGAATGACATGGGGCCAGGGCAGGCACGTAGTCTGCCTTAGCTCTGCTGTACCGCTGGACTTCTAGCACCTGGAGATCGTGATCAGCTGGCAGAGGCTCCAGGATTGACCAGTCGATCATGATCGACCCGTTGGTGACCATTGGTTTTTAAGTCATCTCTGTCCCTCCAATCCTAGGGCCATCTGTTAGAGAGAATTGTTGGGTTTTTTAATTGGGAGGGATGGGAAGGTAGAGGAGGTGATGAATGGGAATGGCGGAGTTGGGACATAATGGAAGAGGAGGTCAGGCTAGATAATTGATTCCTTCTAACCTTAGAATCTCTGAAAAGAAGACAAAGGACAATCTCAGCTCATCTCTTGCCTCGCCATGGTCTGACTGCTAGGTTTTATTGGCATCAATGCAGAGGCAGTACTAGCAAAAGCCACTAATAAAACAACAACTCCTCAGTTGTTGGAATGACAGTCAAAGAGCCATTATGTGTGAGTGCAAAGCAGCTAGTATCCATCAGCCATTGCTCGTTCTTCTGATCCCAAGATCTGCTGACTCCTAGTTCTTGACTAGGAAATGTTTCATATTTTCTCTGCTATTGCAAAATTAGCTTATTTTCACTGGTTTTGTAAAAAAAAAAAAATCTAGAATTTTCATTTAGTAAGAAGAAAACAAATGACTTTGCTATGGATAAAAACCAGGAACTCTGACTGAGAGTCAGGTACTTAGCCAGCTTGAAAAAATACAGCTTCATTGCCAAGGAAAAAGCAGCTCATTTATGAAAGTGAGAAGAAAGGATCAGGGTGGAGGGAAGTATTAAATGTGGGTGCCAAGTGTAATTTTGGCCAGCATGTAACTTGCACCTTAACATTGTTTGCAACCAATTTTAGCATGTTGATAATGTCAGCAGTTACCCTGATCATCACTTACATGTCTTGGATGTCTTCCCCCACCCCCAAAGGAGAGAAAACTACTTGGTACTTTTTTCATGAATTACATATAAAACACTTGTTTAATCACACACAGCTTGATACTGTATCCTGAAGGTGGAAAACTCAGGATTAAAAGCTGCTAATATTACTCACCCATCATTTGAATTACCACATGGCTTTTATTTTTTGTTTTAAAATTATGACTTTTTAATATATGGGGAATGGTTCCATTAATTAGCACTGACTAGGAAATGCCTTGTGAATTATTACATTTCTTCAGTCAAATGATATAAGTGGCCTGACTTCAACACCTGGCCTCTGCTTTTGCGAGAGCAAAGCTGGTCCTGATGGATTGTGCAGTGAAAGCTCTAACAATTTTGTATAGGCAGCTATTAGGGCTGATAGCCTGGACCCATGGCAAAGCTACCATTGAGTTCACCGTCAAATTTTCAAAGTGCGTGTCTGTACCTGCCAAGTTTGGGCATATGCATATGTATGCTTTTCATACAGTTTAAGGTCAGAAGGGACCAGTAGAACATCTAGTGCAAACTGCTATATATCACAGGCCACTGAACTTCATCCAGATACTTCAGTGCTGAGTCCAAAGACTTGAGCTAGACTAAAAGACTTTGGTCCTCAGGAGTCTAAACTATGTGCAAAAACAGAGAAGAGACTCTGAGGTGTCATCAATTCTCCAGGCCCCTGCAAAGACAGAACATTGATTAGGTAAGAGATCCTCAATAATTCCAGGAGGGTAACTATGCCCCAGGCTGTGAAGAAAGTTCAAAAACCACCCATGGTCCCTGCCTGGGCAGGAATTCCTTCCCAACACCCAATCTGGTGATTAATATGACCCTGAACATGTGAGCAAGACATACCAGCCAGGCATCTAGAAGGAAGATACTCTGTACCATCTTAGAACATTGGTCCACTTCCTCTGCTGTTTTGTTTCTAGCTGTGGACAATCTCTGGTGCTCCAGAGGAAGGCAGCCCTAACCTCCCACATGTGCATTAGGGGAAAATAATTCCCTCTTGAACAATGAAGACAACTGGCTGAAGCTTTGGAGCATGAGATTTATTCATAGTTATTTTCTTAATACAGAGCTGCAAGTGTTATAAGCATGCTGAGGGAAGGCAGGCAACCTTGTCCTCCCCATGGCCATGAAGGAAAGGGATTAACAGGGGGGATTCAGATTACAAGGTTAGAAGAGCCACCATGACCATCAGAGCCAGATACCCTGCACGCACAAGCAATGGTAGGTATTTTTCTCCCAGAGGCTAGATTAATGCATCTCTTTAAAAAATAAATCTAATCTTGGCTTGAATACTCCAAGAGATGGTAAGTCCATCACCTCCGCTGGTAAGCTGTTCCAATGTTTAATTGCCCTCTGCTAGAAAATTTTATCTTCTGTCAAGGTTAAATTTATCTAACTTCATCTTCCAGTCATTGGATCTTGTTATGCCATTATGAGCAAGGTTGGAAAAAGCCCCCACCCCGTCAGATATCTTTCCCTTGTAGAAGTACCTATATACAGTGATCTCTCAGCCTTGTCTTCCAAAAGCTGAATACACTGAGCTCCTTATGCTTCACTTTATAAGGCTTGTTTTTCAGCCCTTGGATCATTTTTGTGGCCCTCCTTTGACCTCTCTCCAGTATTTCCACATCCCCCTTGAAGTGTGAACACCAGACCTGGACACTGTGTTCTAGTAGTGGTCCTACCAATGCTGAGTACTCAGTCAAAATCACTTTCCTACATCCAAAGATCGCATTAGCCCTTTTTGCTACAGCATTGTATTGAGCCATATGTTGTGGTAATTATCTACACATCCAGAACTTCTGGGCATTGATCAACAGAAGAATAAAATGCAGTGGAACTTAATACATTTCTTTAACTTTTCCTAAACTGATGTGTTACATTGTGATGGTATAGTCTAACACATAGTTTCATTAAAGGCCACAATTAGTTACTTAGTGGGCTGTTACCTAAGAGTGGCTGTTTAAGATGCTTAGACCATAGGCAAGAGTTTGAGAAAATGGAACACAAGGTGCAGCTTGTGTTGGGTCTCAGTTAAGTAAGTCAGTGAGAAGTGTTGGTAGTAGGTTTGAGATCACAGTGATGCAGCGTGAATGGTTGAGGGAATGCTTTGATTTCTAAGGGTTTAATTTTAAGTTTTTAATTTACTGTTTGGGCAGAAACATCTGATGCTTGTTCCCTTCCAAACTGTAATTGTTTTAAGGAAACTTTTTTATAAAATTCCATTTAGCCATTTTTGAGAGATCAGAGCATGGGGTCAGGGGACAGGAGGGAAGAGTGACTTATTGTAGTTAAAATATTTGTATTGTTAGCTTCAAGACTTGCAGGAATCTGCTTTAGAGCAAGCCCTTGGTCCATCCCAGTGGATGTAATTTGTTTCAAGTCGTTCTCCTTTTGCACTTTAAGGAAGTGGACCTGAGGGGAACCTTCCCTTGCTAGCAGTCCCAGCCAGATATTATACAGTTGGCAAAGCACCATAGAGCACAAAAGGTTTGCCCAACTTGTGCACTGGTCCTCCAGGCTAACCTAGAGGGCATGTCTAGATGGGTTGGAATCAAGATATTGTTAGGGCTTCTGCATGTCTCGGAAGAATGGAGTCAGTACTAATTATAACCAAAGACAAGAAATAATAAAACAATGGCCTCACCTCAAACTTTTAATTGAACCCTTCTTATCATCTAAATAGAGTAAACCAAAATCTTACTACTGTAACACTCGTCCTTCCTTGCCCTATCACCACCAAGTGGCTTGTAACCCCAGCTTGTCACTTGAAGTGTAACATCGGACCATGGTTCTTGTAGGGGGAAACTACTTCTCTTTGTGTGTCCTGTAAATTGCCTATCGTGCTTGTATGCATTGTGAAGATATGAAATAATATTATGAATAATTATTCTAACTAAAGCGGTGTAACTAGTTTTACTGAGAACCCAAAGATATCTGAAAATGTTGCCAGACTTGCTAGACTATTTCTACTTGTGAAAATAAATAGGAAGAGTTAAAAGCAGACCCTCTTTCCACCTGATTAGTGACATACATTATGTCTATTTCAAAACACTCTGCACCCTTAATAGAAAAATCCTTATATGCTTGTGTCCACTACTTTTCTCTGTGGATGGAAGATACCAAATGCTCTGCAATTGGCTTCTCTAAATGCACTCATTGCTCAACAGGGAATTGGACAAATTAAATGGAGCTGAATTACTCTTGGGTCTGAAGATGCCAACATCAGTTATTTTATACCCAAGCTTTCTTTTTATAGGTTTTTTTAAGCTCTCTTAATGATTATGGAGTCTATAAAAACAAATGACCACAAATTACTTTTACAAATGGCTTTTTAATGCTTAATGACCCTATTAGAAAAATGTCAGATCCTTTTGGAATAAAGCATTTGAACTATCCAGCAAGCACATTGTCTAACTTATGGGTAATTCAAAAAACATAATGAAAGGAATGTTTTTTGCAAAACAGTTATATGAAACATGTTGGTTTTATGCCCACCATTATAATATGTGACTCAGCAATGCATTGTCTTAATCCAATAAGTTGATCCATCAAATGTGGAATTCTGCACTTCAGAAGGCAAGACAAACAAGTCAGCAGTATATATGAAACAAACAAGTAGCATGATTGGGGATGTTTTCACAGCCAAGTATCAGAGGGGTAGCTGTGTTAGTCTGGATCTGTAAAAGCAGCAAAGAGTCCTGTGGCACCTTATAGATTAACAGACGCTTTGGATCATGAGCTTTCATGGGTGAATACCCACTTTGTCGGATGAATGTAGTGGAAATTTCCAGGGGCAGGTATATATATGCAAGCAAGAAGCAGGCTAGAGATAATGAGGTTAGTTCAATCAAGGAGGACAAGGCCCTCTTCTAGCAGCTGAGGTGTGAAAACCAAGGGAGGAGAAACTGGTTTTGTAGTTGGCAATCCTGTTTAATCCTGAGCTGATGGTGTCAAATTTGCGGATGACCTGAAGCTCAGCAGTTTCTCTTTGAAGTCTAGTCCTGAAGTTTTTTTTGCTGCAGATGGCCACCTTAGAAGATCTGTAGTTTGTGTGGTCCAGGAGTAGAAGTGTTCTCCTACAGGTTTTTGTATTATTACGTTCCTTGATATCTGATTTGTGTCCATTTATCCTTTTCCGTAGAGACTGTCCAGTTGGCGATGTACATAGCAAGGGGCATTGTGGCTATGATGGTGTTATATTACGAGTGGATGTGAGCGGTGATGAAACGGTGGTGTGTGGCTGATCTGGTTAGGTCCTGTGATGGTGTCGCTGTATAGATATGGGGCAGAGTGCGAGTTGTTGCATGGATTGGTTCCTGAATTACAGTTACTATGGTGCGGTGTGCAGTTACTGGTGAGAATATGCTTCAGTGTGGCAGGTCGTGAGCGAGATGGCCTGCCACCCAAGGCCTGTGAAAGTGTGGATCATTGTTCAGGTGAGTTGTAGATCCTGATGATGCTGAGCTCAGTAACATTTGCTGGCTTCAGATCATCCGCAAATTTGACACCATCAGCTCAGGATTAAAAAAGACTGTGAATGGCTGCCAACTACAAAACCAGTTTCTCCTCCTTGGTTTCGCACCTCAGCTGCTAGAAAGGGCCTCATCCTCCCTGATTGAACTAACCTCATTATCTCTAGCCTGCTTCTTGCTTGCATATATATACCTGCCCCTGGAAATTTCCACTACATGCATCCGAGGAAGTGGGTATTCACCCATGAAAGCTCATGCTCCAAAACATCTGTTAATCTATAAGGTGCCACTGGACTCTTCACAGCCAAGTGACTGATATAGAATACCTGGGACCATACATTCTGGCCCCAGAGCGCAGTCTGAGTCAAATGAACTGCTGAGCTATGGAGGTTGGGGTGGTATGACTTGAAGAGGAAGAGACGTATGGTTCCAGAGTCACTACTAAGCGTCAGACCCACGGCAGTACCAGCTGAGGTTTAGGTTTATTCAGAGATCCCTAGCGTGGATGCCAGTATCTTGAGGCACAGGCTGCTGCTGTGGAGCTGTGCTTGCTGGTGCACGTTCCCAACATCCTGCTCTACCTTTGCCATTTGAGCCTTATCTGGAGCCCAGTGAAGTCAGTGGAAAGGCTCCAGGTAACTTCAATGACTTTTTGGATGAAGCCCCTGGTGCACAAACCACACCTTCCCTGTAACAGTCAGAATCTTCTGTGACTGAGGAAAGGTTTTGTGCCTGGATTTTCCCCTTTACCACCCTAAAAACTCAAAAGCACTTTTTGTTCTAAAACTATAATCTGATTGGGTCATTTTCCTGTTTTTGTGCTTATGCCCCAGGTAAGTGGGCATCATACAGGGGAGTTATGCAAGGGTTGGGCGGGAGGGATTGATACCAACTCTAAGCTGGAGGCCGCACACGAGGAATCAAGCAGCCTTTCCATGTGGATCCCACATTGTCTAAGTGGATCCCACATTCAGCCCTTCATCCTCCCTTCACAGGCCTGCTCTGAAGGCTGTTGTGGAAATCTCCACACAGCAGAACTACACTGGGTCCGGCTGTGCTTGACACCTTCCATAGTCTATCTGTGACCTGTAGAATGTGGCCCTATAGGAGCTAATATTTGCACGCTATGGATAATTTACAAAGTGGAAAATATCCTATATTGTACAATATTGAACTTTTATTAGTTTATCCTTCTGTTTTTATGCTATCTTTCAAACCTGCAAGTCCAATGAAAACCTGGAAAACTCCACCTGCAGAGCAAAGTATTCTACTCTAAGTAAAAATGAGTGGAGAGGATGAATCGGTCTCATATGTTTATAGTCTTTTTGGAAAGCTTAATCACGCAGACTTGCTATTGCTTACAAATAGGTCTTTTTCTGCTTTAGTGCTGTAGCTGGCATGCTTCAAAATACAGGGCTAAAAATGGTGGGGAGCGGGGGAGAAGAGAGACAGAGAAAGAGAGAGTGTTTAGCAAATACGCTTATCTTCAAAAGCAGCAAAGAATCCTGTGGCACCTTATAGACTAACAGACGTTTTGGAGCATGAGCTTTCGTGGGTGAATACCCACTTCGTCGGATGCATGCTCATACTCGCATGTATTCACCTACGAAAGCTCATGCTCCAAAACGTCTGTTAGTCTGGATCTGTAAAAGCAGCAAAGAATCCTGTGGCATCTTATAGACTAACACGGCTACCCCTCTGATACTTGACACTTATCTTCCTTTGCCTTCCACCTCCAAGTTCCAAAATCCCATTCTCTAGTTCCTGTTTTTGCTTTGGCTCACAGAGCTCTTCATAAAGTCAAAATTCCCCCAATGTAAAATGACTGTTGTTTTCCATTATACCATTTTTAAACTGTCTGCTTAAGTACAAGACAAGACCAGACCACTCAGAAATGATATAAGAAACACAAGCCTCTTTTTCTCACTCATGTCCAGATGATGCAGACGGATACTCAGCCAAACTCAAAGGAGCAAGATGAGCCAGATGTTGAGTGTATAGGGCTTTGTTTGCCAACATCCAAGTCTCTGGTGAACATCTCATTGCAGCTTTGATGGCTGTATCCGCTACCATTCCACTTCATATTGGCTTATTTAAATTTACAGCTTTTAAAATGAGAAAGGGGAAAAGAGAGCACGTTAATGTAGAAAACTTTTGCATTGTCTTCCAGCTAAATTTGCAATAACTATGAAACAATAAACAACGAGCTGATTCAGCATAGTGCCAGCAAGGGAAATATTTCTTGCCAGAACTTTTTATTAGCTGTGCTCCAGTATTTATAAAGTAGATCACTTGTTATATGTTGTGTGTGTTGGCTTTATGATTGTTCCAGGGAGATTTACATGTACATCTAGGGAGCCATTCTCCTATTCATGTCACTGAGATTTATGTATATGAAAAAAGAGACCCTCAGACTCTAGCTGATTTAAAAAAAAATCCTGAAACTGGTGCTTTGTGCTGCTGCTTTGAAGTAATTAAGTATTTTTACCCTTTATTGCACTGCAAACTCCTTGGATTGATTTTAACAATTGGAATTTCTCTCAGGGTATGGCTACACGTGCAACTTCAAAGCGCTGCCGTGAGTATGGTCACAGCACCAGCGCTGGGAGAGAGGTCTCCCAGCACTGCACGTAAACCACCTCCTCATCGGGTGTAGCTTGCAGCGCTGGGAGCCGCGCTCCCAGCACTGCGGCACTGTGTACACTGAGGCTTTACAGCGCTGTATCTTGCAGCGCTCGGGGGTGTTTTTTTCACACCCCTGAGCGGGAAAGATGTAGTGCTGTAAAGTGCCAGTGTGGCCATGGCCTTAGTTTTTCTGGCTGGGTAAGCCATGTGCAGAGTCACAGAAATGTAGTCAAAGAGTCAGCAAATCACAGCTTCTGATTCACTTTTCTGCCTCCACTGCAAACAACTGGATCAGATGTTCCTTTGTCCCAGCTGACCGCAAGTACTCAACCCCAAAACATGTCGTCATCTTTAAATTTAACCATCATGTCAAGCATAGTGAATCATTCCTGCTGCCTAGCTTTGTGCTGTCCTACATTCAGACAGATAGCAATGAAACATGACCTATGATCTGAGTGCCACAATAAGGGTTGATTCATTTCATGTAGGACCTCATTCTCACCTTACACTAATGTAATTTATAGACTTTAATAGAGCTACTCCTGGAGTTAGATTCTGTGCCACCTGAGAGGTAGAGCACAGGAGGTGCAGGCCAAGAGGGTTTTAAGTCACCTATTGTCACCTGGATTCTGCTTGTGCTGGGGCTGATGTGACCTCCAGTATACGTTAGATTGGAATTTTCAGAAGACTTCAGGCTCTACAGTTAGGGTCAGATTTTCAAAAGAGCTCAATGATTGGCTACAAGCTGGGTGCTAAGCTTTTTTGAAAATACACCCCTTAGAGTAACCTTAGAGGTTGCTCTAATGTATGGCATCCTCCTGACGGGTCCTCTTTTGGCTGTTTTGTGGCTGAGAATTGCTGTTGCACTCTGTACCCTGGCCACTTCCCCTCCTGCCCCTAGCATACATCTACACAGGGATGTTGCAAGTGGGTGGAGTGGCAGCACAGGGCTATAAAAGGCATCTCTGTGCTGCTCCTTACTGTTGTAGGGGACTTCCAAGCTAGGGCAGATACTGTGTGCCACCTGGAAGAATGTGAAACTAGGAGCAGGGGTAGCTTCTTTAATTTAGTCACAATGATTAGTCGCCCTTACACCAATGTTGTGTCAGCACAACTGACAAAGGATAGGAACTTGCGTCTATGCACAACTACTGACCCTTTCCTGCCTGCAGCTTCCCTTTCTGCCTCAGAGCTGCCACAGCTGCATTAGCAAGGAATTGCACTGTCTCTCAAATTGTCTCATACACAGTGATTATTGTTTCTGCTTCTTAATTACTAAGGCATGCAAGAAAGAAGAAAAAAACCTCCCCTGTCTTCCTGGATTGTCATCCAGTGTTCCAACTGAATGGTCAGTGGCACTGGGGCAGATCAACTCATCATCTTGAATCTCTGCCCCTCCTGGCTGGTGAAAGCCAGTGTGGAATGCCTCTGTCCATTGCTGATAGGGACCGTGAATGCCTCCCTAAGGGAGAGTAAATTGCCAGCAATCCTCTGAAAATGCAGGGATTTGGCTCTTGCAGGAGAAACCATCACCAAGACTAATGTCCTCTTCATCTTAATCACCAAGGCTACCTGTGACCAGCTACACAAGCTGCGCTCACCTGAAACGCTTAAGCTAATCCCAAGAAGTGACTTTAGAGAATTAGGGTCAGCACTTTCTTGGAAGCAGGTCCTGGCTTCTGGAATTCACTCCTGTGAGAAATACATGTCAGCCTTAGACTGAAAACACTCAGAAATAGTGTAAGAGGCACCTCTTTGTGCGAGCTTTTTACTAAATGCCAGCTCCAAAGGAAACATTTATCAGCTCTTATCTGGAAAGCCATGGTGTTATGTGGATTCCTGGGGTTTTGCTTGAAAAAGGTCATTGCTCATAATCTACACCATATATAGAGCACATCCAGATAACATGGTAATGCCATTAATAACTACATTAATGTACACACTCCCGGGATCTGACTAAGATAGATTTCCCCTTTCTCTGTGATACAATTAGGAGGGGTATGGAAGCACTCAGTGTTCAGGTGTATGAACCACTGGCACAACGCAGAAACGGCACCACTCTGCAGTTAGCCAGCAAACAATGCTTTACCCTCTTCTGACGTAACTTTTGCAATGAGAAGTGTCAAGGTGATGACTGAAGGGGAAGTAGCATTACATACATTTTCCTTCAGTCTCTCTACTGTTCATGACTCCCTCTGAATTCAACTGGAGTGTGTCACAGTTAGGAACTGGGGATCTGAGTCAAAAGTGAATATTTGAAAGAACCACTTTTGTAGCAGTAATTGTACTACAGACAGAACTCATGTTCCCCTTCCCTGAAGAAACACCACCCACAGTGGAAGAACATTCCCATTATTTCATTTTTTTAAAATTAACCTTTGATTACATTTTCAAAAATTGAACATCAATATAGGAAGAGTATAAAGCAGAAAAATAAGTACCTGGTCCCCCACTGCAGTATTACTTTACTATATGTTAATCATCAAGTTTTGTCACAAAAACAGTGCTTATTTACTTTTTCAGGAAAGAGAAGCAAAATTAATATGTCTGCAAAATGAATGTATTCAAAGTCTTACTAGAAAGCATTTCCATACTCTACTCTCCTTTCCTCTCTGCAGGATCCCAGCAAGGAACACAAGCAGTTTGCAAGGGAGTAAAAAAACCCATAACCCCCCCCAAACAAACCTACAATTTGAATCTCCAGTGAAACGTATCCCTCTCATATCACTATGCATTCTTCAGTACCCAATAGCACACATCTTTCCTCTACTGCCCAGACTACTTGCGCTGGAGATCCATTCCCTTCTGTCTTGCATCTCAACATCAACTTCAGCTAGTACATGACAGGTATTCCTGCCATGGTGCACACCCCTTCTTTCTCCCACTCTTCCCTCAAACTGCATTCGAAATCAGTTTACAAAGTAGATGCCACTTTTACTCCTGAAGGTTTCCATCTGTGGCTAGAGGAGCAAATTTTTATTCCGAGATCAATAACAGATTACTGTATATTTTGCTGGTATCAAGGAGATATTTCAAGAGCCAGTTCTGCATTGAGTTATATGGAGTGTGTCCATGACTTATGCTGCTCCTCAAGTGCATACATGGTAACTACAGGAGTGACCACCTTCTAGATGTGGTGCAATGGCCAGTGTAGTCACAGGTGAAGGGACTAGCGTCTCCTTTACATGTAATCTTACTAGTGTCATAGCTGCAATTTATTCGTTTGAAAATACCCCAGCTAGGGTGTGTGAGATGCTATTATGGAAATATATGATCCTGGTTAAACAAAGGCCCTGCCGTTGTTTGTTCCTGTAGACTTGAATGTCACATCACTGAAGCCCCTGGGAGCTTTGTCTCTGAATTCAATGAGCACAGGATCAGGCCAATAGTCCCCCAGTCAGGAGTCCTTACCAGAGCTTTCAATGAGACTTCTCTATGTGAGTAAATGCCACAAAATATAAGAGTTGCAGAATTGTGCCTGTAGTATTTGCAGTGTCCAATCTGCCCCAGAGAATCCCTGGACTCAATTCACCACAGGTACTGCTTCATTAAAGTACCTGGCATCACACCTGCCTCAACCAGTGGTGAAACTGATCCCCAAGATTGCCACTACCTAGTGCCCAGCTTGGATGATACAAGGGAGAATGAGCAAGTGGCGCCAGTGGCTTGTATTGTATCCTGGAGTAAAAACTGCTCTGTGCATACAGTACCTGAAAAAAAATACCTCTGCAGAAAGAATAAGCAAAAAGCCATTTGCTCAGTTGCAGCTGAGACTTGATCAGTACAGTGAGGCCTGTGGTCTATTGTCAGGGAGCCCATTACAGCCTTCTCTCCAAAACCTATTTCATTTTAGTGATGCTTTGTCTAAATTCAGTTAATTGCCAGTACACATATAATTATGAGCTATTATGAGATCTGCCTAACATTGAAAAAAATCATCTTGACTAGTGAGTTTGGCAAAGTTTTATAAGCAATTGAAAACAGGTCCTTAAAATGGGCCATGTTGGGCAACTTTACACACGGTGCTACCAGCTCTGCCTATAATATCAATATAAGTTACAAAGTAATGCAGTCTGTAGTTTAGATGATCAAAGACATTCTCTATATATCAGCTTTTGAAAAGAACTTGCTAGAGTTTCATTTTCTATAGTAAATAGAATGCATCATTTCTTGATCCTGTTGTGACAATAAATTTATGGAGTGCATTCCAATCTGATCCTTTCTGTTGAAAAAGGTTTGGATACCATGCAGGTTTCTTTAAAGAGAATATTGTCCTGGAAGTGGAAATATTTTTACAGGATCCTTTCAACACTCAAGACAAAGGACCCAAAAAGCATCCAGATGTAAATGAAGGCATTGAAGGTAGTTGACAATTACAAAGGAGGACTGATGTTGGTTCATGCTAGAGGAGAAAGAGAATTTATTAAATCTTTAAAAACATGAAATAAAGTATTGTCATGAAGTTGACAATAAATTGTGCTATTGTTTTGAGGAGACCCTAGCCACCAGGTCTGTGTGTCAGACTTCTTTCCTGAGGAACACCTTCTGCTTTCCAGTGATCAGTTTCCAAGGTTTCTGAAAGATGGAAAAAATGCAGCAGATTTCAAAAGTTCCCCAAGAAGACCATTTGTGTGCTGTAAATGTTTTGGATGTACAAGCAGTTGATATAGAAATAGAATAACCACTTCCTTTCACCCCAAGTATATAATTCTTTTCTGGGATTCAGTCCTTTCACCTTTTGGTTGTCTTATTTCTTCTCTCTTAGTCAGTCTCCTAACCTCATAGCATAGTAGTGTATATTTAGGCTTATTTCTCACACAATCAGGAAGTTATTTTGTTCTTGATTCTCTACACTTTTATTGTTTCCTACAGACCTCTCTCATGTCCTGTCTTGTGGCCATAGGGTTCATGATTTAAAAATATGAGATATTCTGGCATCACCACAACATTTTCATCACTATGACCTTCTCTTCCTTATATGACAGCAGGCCAAGTGCACCCTATTTCAATCCCTGAACTGTTTCATTCCTTGGCTTGCTGTCTTTGGAAGAGAATAAGTTGTGCTATTTTTTTCCATATACGAAGAGTAACCATATATTCTTTTGTCCAAATACCATGCTTAAGGGAAAATAAAGAACAAAAGTAAAGCCACCACGGGAAAGGACACTGTGCTTCACTTCTAACAGGCTGTATCTGAGTTGGGTGCCAAGAGGCAGCTGCCTCTGGAAGACTCCTAGAACTTTAAAGGTGCACCTCACAGAAAACAGTCATTGTAGTTATATAGCTGCATACACTAAAAAGTGGTGGCTCGTGTAGAATATCATCCCACTGCACTTCAATCGTCTTTGGTGCTGGACACCTCCCTGCCTCCTTCTCAGGAGCCAGTGGGAATGGACCAAATGTGATGCTACTGTGTGGAAGGGGAAGGAGCAAGAAGTTTACACAGGGCTTCTGCACAGGCTTTTTTGCACTATGGCTGTGCTTGCCAGGCCTCTCTGTGGCCCAGTATGTTGGGGAACAAAGGGGAGTTGGAAGGCAGGGAATGACCATGCAGACCCACCATTTGTTCTCCATGGAGGAGGGCTGCTGAGGAGCCAGAATCTGCCATGCCGGGGATTTCAGTAAGGAAAGGGCCGCTGCTCTATTGCCATTCCTTAGTGCTGCGCGAGAGAGAAAAGATTCCTTCCATCTCCAGCCCCTATAGAATTTCCCCGTGCAGAGCCACGTAACTTGGCTGATGCAGTGGCGTCAGGGCTTTAGTTGGAATGGGGGAAAGTAAGCAAAAGGAGCATGTCTAATTATGTTCTGTTGGTGTCAATGACGTACTGGGCTCCAACTGCCCTTAATTTTGTGGGCACAAAAATGGATGTTTTTCCTTTATGTGGAAACCAAAATTGAACACTGGGAATAAAGTAATGGATGTGGGACTGAGAATAGGGAGTAGAAGGGTGGTTCCTGTGGTCCTCCTGGCTTGGGTAAGTACCACTTCCCCCAGCTCCCCCTCCTTCTTAGATGGTGCAGTGAGAGGTCTTCCTCCTATTCTTATCCATATAGCTGGTGCCCAGTGCATTTTTCATTCAGTCAAAGCGATAGTAAGAGATTTTGATCAAAAGAAGAGGAAGGCTATGAAATCCAGTCATTTGTAGTAAAAAGGTGGCTCTTGGCTTTTACTGAAAGAGGTGTTCTCAGCATTGACATTATTTAAATGTATGTTTTTCTTTTAAAATGTTTCCTGGGTATTTTGTTTTCCTATTCCTCACTCTCCAAAGGGAGGGCTGCAGTAGTATTCAGACCCCACTGGCATCCAAGCAACAACATAACCAGAATCGTGCATGTGTTTTGCCTGCAAAGCCATACATTTTGCACATCCATTTGCCCTCCTCTGTTGCTGTCCTCTGTCTTTATCTTGGAGAATTAACAAAATATTGATACTGACTTGATTTCTGCTGTTAAGCTCATGGGGTCTGATCCAAAACCTGTCGATGTCATTGCAATGTTTCCTATTGGCTTCAATGGGCTTTAGGTAAGGCCCTTGAAAAGAAGGTTCTTTGCTCATTTCAGTCTTCTCTTAGCAGGTAGGAACAAACCTGACTAGGAAAATAATGTAACTTTGGGATTCATTAACAAATGACTGCAGTCATTTATACCTCGGTTATTTATACCTCTCACTTGGCCTAGGAACTGTCATACTGCATCAGTCCTTATTTTGGAAGGTTTGTACCTTAATTATCACAGGAGAATGTAAAGACACACTAAAAGCAATTTTAAATAGTATTCTATGAATTAAGAACCTGATTCTGCTCTTGGATTAACCAATTTCACATTAGCACAAGTCTGTTGGCTTCAGTGGAGTTACTTGGGGGCATGGATCACATCACACTCCCCGTCAATACCTGCCCTGGGGAACCAGAGGACCAAATTGGGTGATTAATCCTGGTCACATGCCACCTGAGGAGAAGAATAGGATTACTTCAGTGAACTTACATTGGTACAAGTGAGAGGCTGTAACATTTTCTAGAAATAGCACATTTCTTGCAGATGGCATTACAATGAATCAAATACTATCTTGGATAATACAATGCAGAGGCTACACTATACCAGTGATAAATTATAAAAGCTGTACAACAATTTACAATACACAATTTAAAGATGTATTAGAGTGTGTTTTTCTTGAATTACCATCTAGCTTTTGCTTAGTGCTCTAGAGTCAACATTAAAATCTTCAGTAAATCATTTATACAATCACAGAACAAAATACAGTTTTAAACGCGGAGGTGAAAATTGGGCCCTGTTAGCCTTGACAGTGTACCTTTGAAATTTCCTACCAAATGAGATTTTATCATGCAGTTTATTTTAGACTTCCCCAGAAACAGGCTGTCATGATGACTACAGGCCTCCCAAGCTCTTTCAAAGCTACCATGGCAGAAAAACAGCACTGTTTTACAGTTTGCAGAAGTAAAATGACCTTCCGTGAACTCTCATCCATTAAAGACCATTGCTATAGGCTGGAGGAATACTACAAATACCTGTACATCTTCCAACCAACAAATTCCCTCTCTCCTGTTGAGACTGCAATGTATCCCTGCACTATGACCTCTAGCAGCTGCAAAACAGCTGAAATTTTGCAGAAACTAAACTACTACTGTCAAATGGATTTAATACAAACACCTAATAAATCCAAGCACCATAATGTGCGTTAGAATAAAAAGAAAACAGTATTTTACAATAAAATTCCTTTTATTGCAGCCCCAAAGTGTCATGTGATCAGCCACTGGGATAAGAACAGACGTGTCTAGCCAAGCTACCCTAATAAGACACTTATCCTGTAGGTCGTTTTTAATGGAGCTTCTAAGGCATGTTGCTATTTCTCATTTGGCATGTAGAAATTCAAGATAAGAAAGATATTAATAAGAAATGTGAAAAGGGTCCTTCTGTTTATTTCTTTTTACTTAAGCATATCAGCAAGTCCTCACATGAAAGTAAAATCAAATCTCTTGACTTAACTTCAGGAGCTGTGGTTTCCCATTCAACTGATACTGTTATTCTAACAATGTGTTTGCAATGCCACAATAAGCTTTGTGCCAGCACTTCCATTATAAACCTTCCCCACCCTCCTGGGATTTATAACTTGGCCTATAATTCTCCTCCGGGTTGAAACTTGCCATAGAAAGTCTCAGCCCAAGGGATAACTTTTACTTCTTCATCTTCTTTTTTCTCTAATGAAAAGCTTTTAAATTTATCTTAAAAATTGAAAATATTTATTAACTCAGAATTGACAAATATTCAGCCTGCAGAATGGGTCTGGCCTGAACGAGATGTTTACATGGCCTGTGGGGCATATTCAGAGTATATAAAATCTACTGAAGAAAAGGAACTTTCTAGCCATCATGACTGCAGGGTTAAAATCAAACAAACAAAATTTATGTATGTGCCACAAATGTAAAAATACATTTGCCTCAGTCTGCAGACAGGTTGAAACAGTGATGGTGAGAAGTATAAACTTCCCCACCCACCATTTTCAATGTCATTGGGCTGTTGACACTAAAGCCTAAAGGCATTTTAAATCACTGTAGCAATTAACTGTTTCATTGCTTATTTTAAGGGTAGAATTAGGAAGGGATTGGTAGTGGAGCCCATGGATGGATATGGGGTGTGGGGTAGGAACTGCAGAAAGGAGAAAGCAGAAGGTTCCAAAGTCAAGGAAAAGGGAAACAAACAGAGAAGGGAGGATAGGGAAGAAATAGTGCTGATGCGAAATGTGAGCATATTTGCCCACTGGATGCAGTGATTAGGTACTGAACAAACAATTAAAAGTTTGGTTACTACATAAAGGCCAGATTCTGCTGAGCAAACCTCCTATTGACATTTGTGTGAAATCCACTGTGGAGACTATAGAGTCCTGATTTTTTACATTGGTCCCTAGACCCTAATTAAAAAATGGCATTTCAGCCCTCCCTGCTGAATGGGTTTGACACCCCACCTTTAGTCTGTCCTGGGCCTGGGGCATCCTCTGGGATTTTCCTAGTTTAGAATCAATAGCAGAAGGGAGGAGATCTTGCTAATGACAGTATGACTGAGCACAGTGCTGTTTGGGAAAAGGGGCATGATGGCCTATGTAACAGGGTAAATCTAATGGACCCAACCTTGTTCCTATTGAAGTCACTAACCAAATGCCCATTGACTTCAGTATTTCTAAAAATGGGCAATAAATACACTGGGCCAAACCCTGCAGTTATGTTCCAGAGTTCAAATGCAATAAGCACTCCACATGTGAAACTTCAGATCGGAGGCCTGATCCCTTACTCAGGCAAAATATCATTGACTTCAGTAGGAGTTTTGCTTAAGTAAGGACACAGTAGGATCTGGCTGAAATAAGCTTGGGAGTAAACTTAGTCTTGATTCTCAATGCCTTTTAAATATACAATTATGTGTTCAGACCAGGTCCGGCTCCAGGCACCAGCTTATCAAACAGGTGCTTGGGGGGCAACTTCAGGGAGGGGTGGCACTTTCACGTATTTGAAGGCAATTCTGCGGAGGGTCCCTCACTCCCACTGGGAACGAAGGACCTCCCGCTGAATTGCCGCAGATTGCAATCACGCCTTTTTTTTTTTTCTGGCTGCTTGGGGCGGCCAAACCCCTGGAGCCGGCCCTGGTTCAGACTGTGTGGGTTCAGACCTGATCATTGACTTCTGGGGTGGAGTCCCATTGATTCTGAAGTTAGATCTGAGAAGGGCAAAAGCAAAGTCTTCCCTATCTACTGTGGTTTGTAATGTAGCTTTGGGCTCAGACCTGCAGTTTGGACCATGGCCTTATTCAGCTGGTAAAATCAATTGAATAAGTATTGGTCTAGTTATCAAAGGAGACTGTCATTGTGACCTGGTGAGTGGGCTAGATGCTGACGTCGCTTAAAGAAGTGCCTGTCAGACCTTTGGTCAGGAAACCATTTCTTGTAGCTGTTAATCTCACAAATTATTCCTCTGTTTATAATCACTTCATCTTGGAAAAGATTGAGGGGACTGTGGCAAGGGAACTCTCGCAATATTTAGAGTCCTTAGATGTCCAGGGGCCCTCTTGTTTGGTTTTATGCCTGGGTGTAACATCAACTTCCCTAGTCTCTTTGATCAATGGTCTCTCTCCAGCTGCTCTGCACTGTGCTGGTTTCCCAGCATGATCCAGAGCAGCCTAAGGTTAGGGGAATGCCGAGTTAATTTAAAGCCTCTTTTGCACCCTCTCACACATTCAGCTGAGTGCTCCGTGGACACAGTTAAAGATCTGGCACCAGGTTTGCAGATGTAACCTTATCTGTATGCTGGCCCAAATCCAAAGGCCCCAAATCTGGGGAAGTTTGGACTTGTAAATGGATTGCGAATGTCCAGGTCCATTGTCTTGGCTTCTCCCATTACAGAGAGATTAAGACTGAAATTTGGTCTAGTGTTGATGAATGTGTAAATATTTTTGTGAAAATTACAAGGAAATGAATTTTCACATTGCTCTAATTAATATCAAAACATCATTATTATTACCACTAGGAGATTTAAAAAGATGCAGAGAGATCTTAACTGCCTTGAAGATGCTCAGATGAGGGTCCTCAAAATCAATATCAGTATCTGGAACAGAAGTAGATGAGTCAGAGGAGGGGTTAGCTAAAGCCCCCACCACATCCTATTGACTAAGAGGAGACAGGTGGCATGCTACTATCTTCTGCACATTTCTATTGAACCACTTGGGTTGTAGAAAGGCTATTTGTCTTTTTTTTTTTCCCTTAAGGAGTAATTATTCAATACAGTAGTTACATTTTCTGAAATAGCATAATTGTGCATAAACAATAATTCCCCCTCATTGTTTGTGTTGATCACAGAATGCATTGTTAGAGGGTTTTTTGATTATCAGAAAAGAATAATGGGTAGCTTATTTCATTAGGAGACTGAGTATGCTCACAGAACACAGAGAATAACCTCTGACAAAGGCAAGGGAACATGAAACCTCATTCCAAATATCCATGCTGATTTATATTCATCTTCTTTGCAGACTAAAGAGACAAGGATGACAAAACCAGAGGCTTCTTGTCCCATCTCTACAAAAGGTAGGAAGTGAGATTTGTATTTTATTTTCCAAACACCATTTCTTGTTATACAGAAATTGGGTCTCATTTTTCACTTACAGAAGTGCAGCTTAGTGGCGTTATTTCTGGTTCACATCAGTGAAAGAAAGTAGAGAATTGGGCCTGTCTATCATTCAGAATGTGGAGTTTGTGACTGATTTTATGGGCTCAGATGTTCCCACAGATGCACCTGCACAGCTCCCAGTGACTTCAGTGGAAATTACATGAATGTGAACAAAATTAGGATCCATAGCTCTGAATACATGTGTAAACTGGGACAGGACTGGAAGAAAAAGATACATACTCAGATACTTTACTTAAAAGCAAGGGTGAGGAATAGAGAAGGGTTTTTTTGGTCAGTATTTGTTCAAGCTGGAGGAACTGGATGGACATCTAGTACAATGACTATATATTTACTTAAAGTGTATTCTCTTCTTTGTACATGACTCCATTCTTTCTGAATGAGTGACTATACGGGTGAGAGTGTGGTGTGAGGATGTGGTTTCCGGAATAATAGAGTAATTGCTTTAGCAAAGTCATGTGTAATGTTTCAGTTCCTTACTTCGGGTTTCTGAGAGCAACAGTATTGGGGAAGAAGGAAATGTGACTTTTTGTTGGTTAGTTGTGTGGGTGGGTTTTGTGTGTGTGTGTGTGTGTATACACGCACATACTTTTTTTGGCAGATTTTATTTTCCCCTAAAAGGTGCATTTACATTAAGAAGCGTAGAGCTCTGCTTTGTGTAGACGAAAGAGTGTGGATGTGGGTCAGTTCCAGCTCCCTGATTCTGAAAGCCAGGCCCATCCCTGATGCCACTTAGTTAGCCTTGCAGCCGGGCAGCACTAAGGTACAGCACTACTCTAGTTTCCTTAATGTATCAGTGCTCTGCTGAAGTAGGGTCTATAGAGTGTGGCTGAGCTCCACTGCACCTCCCTACATCAAGAAGTAGTGGCAGAGTTGCAGGTTCTGGCACCAGCTCAGCACAGTAATACTCAAGGGACTTCCTCACCACCAGGGGAATTCTCTGCTGGTGATTTGTGACTGGATTGGTGGCCCTTTTGCACTACCTGGATGGGGCTGTAACTGGGCTTGAGAATCTGCTCCCCTTCAAGAAACTGCAAATTCTTATGAAGTGTGGAAAAAGCAAACACTGAAGAAAAATCTTTATATACAGCTTCTCTGGCCTGGCGCCTGCCCACACAGAGTAGAACCATCTGCCTCAGCCCCTTCTGGGGTGTGGCAGGCTCTTCACATAGCTCATCTTTTACAGCCCAAACTGAAATGAATTCATCTAAATGGTGAATGAGATAAAGTTCCGACCAGTCAGTGAATGACATGCATCGCCTGCCAAAGTAACAGGAATTCATCTGGCTAGAAACGATAAACTAGGTTAACTGTCATAACAAATAAATCCCCTATTAAACTGTCTAATTGATTCCTGGAATAGATAAATGCATGTGTTATATTAGAGAGGGACTTTTTCAAACAGGATATTGAATTGTATGGACCCACTTCTTCTCAGATTTATGGGTGTATTTAAAGAGAACTGTCCGAGGGAAATGACACAGACACATGTATTGAGGGATGGCTCACATGCCCCCATGGAAAAAGTCTTTGGTGGGGGCGCTAATCTTTACAAAGTTCCTCTTGTGGCTACTCACTGATTGTTCTCTCAGTGCAGCTTGAAACCACAGAGATCTGTGGAATCCCAAAGCCATCTTGCAGAGTCCTTATGCTTTTGGTTACTCCCAATTCCCCTTCAACTGGTTTCCTGATGCATGGCTACTTCCTGAGACCTCCAGGAAGGGGCTGTGAGGAAAAGATAACTGTCCTATGCTGTATTACAGTGTTCTGGTACTCTCCATGGAGCAATGTATATCCCCTTCCAACCAATCTCTTCCCTCAATCCAGCATAGTCCCCATACTTATGTCAAATCATTGGATTCCTCTCATCCAACAACTGGCCTCCCACAGGATCCAGGACCTGATGTTTTAATGTACAACATACTTCACCTCTACCTCCTATAATAATACTTACTAAGCTCTTACTGTATATAGGGCTTTTGTATCCCTAGATCTAAATCTACAAAGTGGGTAAGTAGCATAGTCCTATTTTTTGCAGCTGGGAGACTGAATCACTGAAAAATTATGTGAGTTGCTGAAGGCAACAGAATGAATCTAAGCTAGGAATATAATACACTTTCCCAGTGTCACTTTGCCTATTATGCATTGCTGCATATGGCACGAAAATTTCCCTCCTTACCCTTTCATCTATCAACTCTACACTATAGCATTTGACATTCTTATGCTTATCTTAGAGTGTGTTACTAAAAATATTTGTCATACAGTATAATGTACTGTACTAATATTTTAAAATGGAGCAACACCACGTGGGCTGTCATGGATTGGATCCATAAATAGCTGCTCTGAGAAAACTAGTCAAAGGTTGTAACCACACATGCAAAAAAAAAAAGGGGGGGGGGTGACTTTAGGCAGGAATTCTTGATCTTCCTCTACAAAGCAAATATTTGCCTTGTTCCCAGAATCCTTGAAATCTGTTCCAATATGTTCTCATTCATCGTGTACATTGTACTGTTTTCAAAGGCCATTCATTAGAAGCGAAATGCAAAGTAGAACTTGCACCAGCATGTAAAACTTTGGAGAGCAGTAAACATTAGTACAATACACTGTCAACTGAGAGAACACACTGTACAAAGAGCTAAGCCTGTAGCCACATCAGCAGTTCATTTAAGCAATTGCTTATACAATTGCACAGACTAACGTCTGAGAAAACCAATGAAGATTGTTGTTTTGTGAAACCCAGTAAAGAAGGAAAGTAAATACTCTTTCCTCTTCTGATAAATTATTGTCTTACGATAGTGCTTAGAAGCCTGAACCATGACCCGAGCCCCATATGCACTCGACACTGTACTTCCATATAGTGAGAGCATTGGTGCCCCAGATAACTTACACTATGTATAAATAAGACAGACAAAAGCCATGAGGGGAAACTGAGTCAGGTAAGTGGCAGAGCTTTGAATAGGACCTAAGTCTCCTGGGTTCCAAGTCAGTAGCCCAGCTACTGAACCCTGCTAAATGAGAAGTGGGGGATGAAACTCCATACAAACAAACATTCCAATTATTCTAACAACCAAAAAAGGGAGAATTTAATACCCAGACTCTGTGCAATAGAGAGCTAAAACCAGCTCTGAGTGTTAATATCCCCTTTTTGCCCTTTCCCGCAGGTACTTCATATGGCCACAGCAATTTTGCAACATTCTGCATATAGGATGTAATTCCAGATGGTTCCATCCACCCAGCACACTCAAATGTGTGAACTTTAAAGGTTAATATAAAAAGATAAAGGCAAGTTCTGGAGGTGGGACGGAGTAAATAGTTTACTTTCTTTTGTATTAAATATTTTCTTTTCTTTTCTTTTCTTTTCTTTTCTTTTCTTTTCTTTTCTTTTCAGTTCCTGTTTAATGCAAAGGTCAGACATGCAATAGCGCCACGCAGCTCAGCAGAGTCCTGTGTTATTGAACCAGTGCCGGTGCTAATAAATATCAGAGAAGTTTTCATAACTTTTCTCATGAAACTTACAAAGATTGAGAGCCAAGGCTCCCTGATCGAGGAGGGTCATGCACTGAATATTTCTATAAATAAAGTAAACTTAAGAACGAAGCCAGTTTTGACTTGGCTTCAAATACAGGCTCCCAGTGCTCCTTTTAACCTGAACATAAGACAACTTCTTCTGGCTTGTTTATTTGTATGGAGCACATTACCTTTACCTCATAATGATGCATCAAAATGGTATAAAATAATCATACATTTATAATGCACTAACGTTTCTGGGTTTCTAAACAGAAGCACTGAAATCTTATTACATTTTTGTGTTTTGAAACTAAGATGTTTGTTTTATTTTTATCTTAGGCTATTTATTCAGATTAGCAGAGATTTCCTGAAATGGTGATGGAATGTCATTTTTTTTTCCTTTGGAAAAAATAAAAATATTTGTAATAATTTTATTGATGAAATATATACCCATTTCCACATGTTGAAATATGACCATAACCATGAAAATTTTTGAATGTAATCCATTTCCTTAGAATAGAATAAAAGAGAACACATTTGGTGGAGGAAGAGAGCGGAATGCAGAAAAAGAGGTGGATGTGATGGGAGATTTAATGTAGTGTAGTGGCTTTGTGTGTGTGGGAAGGAGAGCTGGGTGGATGGTGATTATTATTTTATTTAGACAATAGTTTATTCATCAAAAAATGCAGTTGACGGTTTACTGAAACTGTCCATGAAATCAACTTAAATTAGGTGAATAGCTTCAGCTAAATAAAAACGGAGGGAAAGGAATTCCTAAAAAAAGTTAGTGTTTCACTTTGACACTTTCAAAATGAAGCGCTCTGATTTATTCTTTTTGAAACTGTTAAATCTAGTTGCAATGTCTAAATGAAACAACAATAAAAGACTAATTACCCAAAAACTAAACAAAGCATTTTGTTTCAAGTTGGAAAAAAACATGTTGTTTGACTCAAAATGAAATTTCATTTCTGCCAGAAAGAAATAAAAAATTGTCATATTGGCAATTTGAAACCATTTCTATTTTTTCAGTTTGGCTACCAAACCAAAAACTAACTAACTTTTGTTCTCTTGTGATTGTGCTCTAGTAGCTAGTCAACAGAGAGGGTCAAAGTCTTGTTAACTTTGCCAGTGGTCTACTGTAGCTCAGCAGTATGTTTGGGGAGCTGAACTATTAAGGTTCTAGTCCCAGCTCCCCATGTAGAGGTGATCGAGAGTTGTATGATAACTGTCTCATGTTTGCAGAATAGTGAAATACAGTAATAAATATGGAGCCAACAGGCACCACATTAAAAAAAAAATACCTTTGTTTGGACAAAGGAGTCATAATGTGATGATTTAAGGTGGGATTACTAGATGGCTAATGGGGAAAAGCTTGGAATCACCAAACATCTCAAGCATGGTCACTGGCTGGTTTGGGACAAGATGGCCTTGGGACAGGATATCCTTAAAGCAAGTAGCGTCTGAGTAGTTATAAACATGAGACTCAAGTAGTAGCTCTTGAACATAGTCAGAGCCTCTGCCTTTTAGGACTTTGAGACCCAACAGTGTGACTTATAGGCAGCCAGGGTAAAGAAGACATGTCTGACATAAAGATGGTTGCTCTGATCAGCAACAAATATGCTTCTGCATTCTGAACAAGTTGCAGTGAGCAGCTATTGTAAGTTCTTCATGCATAAATTAGCATTTGTAAAGACAATTACTTATTTCTGTGCACAAACACAGGTCATGTGAAAATAGATGCCTACCAAAAATATTGCAGTCACAAGTTAAGGAAGTTTGTTGAAAATCTGGTTCACAATATGCAAGGTTGTAGGTTGTTCTAATATTCTACAATGCCTGGGGGAAGCTGTGATGAGTTAAAAGATTGGACCAGAAATCTTTGAGCACTGTCAGTTCTGATTGACAGTGCACAGCACCTTGGACCCTTAATTTTGAATTTCTTAGTTTTTGTTTTATGATAAATCCAAACCATTACTGTAGCTTGCTAATTGTAGTCACTGGGGGCAGTTATTAAAACTCAGTGGCAACTAAATATGAGACACAAATGAAAAATTCCAAACTATATTCTGAATATTCACCCTCTTGTAAGACTTTTTGAAGTCACCAGAGATTAAACCTTGAAAATCAGTTCAACTGGTTACAGAAGATGCCAATTCTCTCCTGAGGGCCCAAGTGAAAGTTCGCACAGGAAGGCTGTGGCAGATTCAAGGTAGAACTCTTATATACTGACCACTGTCCTAGCATCAGCTACAAAACCGTCCTCTCCTCAGCTAGATCCTACAAAGTGATGAATGGGGATTTTTTTGGCATGCAAGTGAAAAAATGATCTGTAAATGGGATGCTGTGTGGCTTCTAGCTTCAATATAAATGTCCTTGAAAATGATTATATTGGATAAATTGTTAGTTTTATTATGTTTCTGTTGGAATGGGACCTAAAGGCACATCCTGGTGGTAATTTTGAATCTTGTTACAAATTATTAAGATTTCTTAAAAAGAACAAAAATAATGACCTTGTTAGAGATTTCATCATTTTTAATCTCTGCCCAACATGCCCACTTGGTCCAATACTGCTATAGTTGGGATCAGTTCTCCAAACAAAGGCACTCTTTTCTTTCTGGATTAGTAATTAAGGATGGGAGCTGAACTCTTAGACACTGCAACTTATAAAGGAGGCCTAATGTATTTTTGGCTGCATTGCTTAGCTCTGGGTGGCTAATTTTTGTTGTAGCTGCTCTTCATTAGCAGACCTTCAAAATTAACTATTCAGTTGCTTGGAAGTGGTTCTTAGTTTTGCAGAACACTTTTTATACTGGAATATAAAAATGCTGAGCCCAATGCTAATGCTTTTCTCCTTCTGATCCTACTTTACAAAAATGAAAATCCTCAAAACTGATGTTATTACTTGTATTACAGTAGGGCCTGTGTGAAATGGCTGTGTAGGTGCTATACAAGAACACACAGTCAAACATTCCTTATCCTGAAGACTTTACTGTTTAAACAAACAAGGCAGTAGAAGAAGAAAAGTATTAATATTCCCATGTTACAGATGGATAACTGAGGCACAAAGGGCCAGAAGTTTTAAAGGTATTTCAACACCTGAAGCTGCAGATAGGCCTGCCTAAACACTTTTGAAAATCTCACTAAGCACCGATCTCAATCTTCAGATGTATTACCTTTAAAAATTTGGCCCAAAGAAATTATTTGACTTGCCCAAGGTCACTCAGGAAGTCTTTAGCAGAGCTAGGAACATCACCAAGACCCAATCCATTGCCTTAACCACAAGGCTGTACTTCCTGTCTTCATTATTAACTTCCAGTAAGGAGACCAAAAAAATCTGTGCCCTAATGTGTGTCACTGTTGGGTGGCAAGCATGGCTCTTATGTAACATATGTCCGTTACCTTCAAATCTCATATATAACTAAAATTGTCTGTATCTTTAGCCAACTTCATTCTCCTCCTACATTATCTATTGGTTTGCCCCATGAGATCATGACAATATTTCTGAAGGTATTGTATTAAAATGAGTAACGAGAGACTGCCCAGCTATATCTTTGTCATCATTCATGTAAATTTAAATTTGTCTAGCCCTAATATTTGGTGTTTGTCCAACCCACTCATTTTCCCAATGCAACATAAATGTGATACCAGCATAGATCCAGAAACCCCTCTGCACCATGCATTTCTGAATGAATATTTCTGAAATAGATATAGATACATACCTGTTTATGTATTTGTGTCTGGTTTTTAAACAGGTTCACCTTGTGGAATGTTCAGCAAAGTTTTCCTTTGTGTATTTTTACAGGAGGTTTTGAGTGGGCCCAATTTCATTAGACAAAAAGGAACCCCTGTGGTCTGAAAGGACACACACAGGAACATTTAGGCCTTAAGAACATGTATATATCTAGGTCCTTTCCTAGATTATTGACTGTCTGCCTTTTAAGATGTACAGTCTAAGATGTGCATGGGGATATTAACATGAAAGAGTTTCATAAAACAAAAATATCCCAGTTCTATAATAGATCAGTATTGAAATATGCAGGCTTATACACGAATTACACCTTTTTAAAAAAGCTGATGATAACCCCTTATTCATAGATTCATAGACTATAGAACTGGAAGGGACCTTGAGAGGTCATCAAGTCCAGTCCCCTGCCTTCATGGCAGGACCAAATACTGTCTAGACCATCCCTGATAGACATTTATCTAACCTACTCTTAAATATATCCAGAGATGGAGATTCCACAACCTCCCTAGGCAATTTATTCCAGTGTTTAACCACCGTGACAGTTTGGAACTTTTTCCTAATGTCCAACCTAAATCTCCCTTGCTGCAGTTTAAGCCCATTGCTTCTTGTTCTATCATTAGAGGCTAAGGTGAACAAGTTTTCTCCCTCCTCCTGATGACACCCTTTTAGATACCTGAAAACTGCTATCATGTCCCCTCTCAGTCTTCTCTTTTCCAAACTAAACAAACCCAATTCTTTCAGCCTTCCTTCTTAGGTCATGTTCTCAAGACCTTTAATCGTTTTGCATCATTCTGCTTCAGTCACAAACTTATCTTTCAGTTTTATTGAGACTACTTAGTTTTCTGTGTTACTGGTAGCTTCCTTGTGCTGGTGCACACATGCACCGCCCCTTGCTTTAGAAATAAATCAAAGTGGTAACATAAACTTCCTTTTTTTGTACACTGCAGCGATAGGAGGAAATGCCTTAATCACTTCAAACCCCTCAGCAAATTTCAGAATATAAGCTTTATTCATAGTAGGATTACTTATATGGAATTTGGAAACCAGTCAGGGAACTTCAGTAATATAATACAAACACCTCCATGTCACAGTTTTAACAATATCCATTATTTGGTGCCAAAGCAGATTATGCTGCCTTTCAGAGGAGAGAAGTGTTTCAGATGTTGTTTCAAAATCCTTCGTATGTTCCAGTAAGAATTTGATGTTTAATATAAATCAAGCGCATATAGTTTATATACTAATTTACATATTGCATCGTGGAAGCTGATCGGAATGTGAAAAGCCTCCAAACTCCTCTTTTTTCTAGTGTTTCCTTTCCAAGGGTGCTAACTGTAAGGAGTAAATGCTATACTATGAAATACCTTCAAGCTTCACGCTGGCAAGCCCTTTCCCGCAGCCTTGCTCCTTTGGAGTCTCCTACACACAGCTGGCCTGTACTTGTCCTGCTGAAGACCATTTTTTCTTTAAAATCACCTTTTGATTCCTTGGAATTCAGCCAGTCTCTTTCCATTTACACACTAGATCCCAAACACAAGCACGTGTGAGGGTTTTTTTTCCTACTACCTGGGCAGTTTGGATTTTTTGGTCTAAGGCCACAAATAGGTCTTACAGTTTACAGGAATGGTTGACATATAAATGTATAAGATGAAATTCTCCAGGTCTGTCACAGAATGAAACTGAGCATTTGCTACCTAGATGGTGCTTGTAACTCTTCTCTATAAAGAAAAAAAGGCTGCCAGATGACAATAATTCACAAATTCCCTTTAATGGCAAAGGGGTTTTTTATTGTTGTTGTTTCCCCTTGCAATCCTCATTCTCCATTTTAAACCCACATTAAGAACAGCAATGTCTATATTAAACTAAAAAGCTTTTCATTTTGAATATGACATTTAGTGTATGATTTAGTAACTAAAGACAGACTTTCCCTCCTGATTTTAATGCTTTGAACATGAGTGCTGAAATTTGTTTGACATATAATTTCAGTTCATGAATATTTTCTTTTTTTCAAAAAATCTTCTTTAGATGGATCATTGTTTGTTCTGAAAAATCCCTAAACATTTCAAGCATGTTAGGTGAGGCTTACTTGTTGACCTGCATTTAATCTGGCTCATTGTATTTCGAGTCACATGTTTCCAAAGCAAAAGGCTGTAGGCACATTTGCTGACTTATCAATATGTCAAGCAGCAATTAAATGTCTGCATATATACTTTAGGGAAAACAGATTGCAGAGCTTTCTCAAGGACTGGAATTAACATGATTACAAAGAATTTTGGTAATTGTAGGTAAGAAGTTGCCTGTAGGCAATCCACTGCTCTGTTTATACACCTTGGTTTATACCATATAGATGTGTACAACTCAGTACTTCAACTTTGATTAATTCTATTTACACATCTGAATATATTCATATAGTCTCTCTCTCACACACACACACAATTCCGAGAGTTTATTCGGAACTAACAAACTAGATGAAGAGCAGAATGAAGTTCAGGTCAGGCAGTAGTTACAGTAACGATAGTAGTTTTGCCTGCTCCTAGGGTGCCACGTGAAATATATGAGATTTATGGCCAAAACTTTTAAACCTGGCTACCCGGAGTTGGACTCAAATCTGTTTAGGTGCATAAATATAGAAGTGGCCTGATTTTCCAAGCTGCTGAACACCTGGAACTCTTATTGACTTCAATTAGGCCACTTCTGTTTACATGCATAAATATGGATTTAAGATTCTAAATTGAGGCAAACAGGTTTGAAAAGTTTGGCCTGTGTCTTTAATATTTGAATTTCTGTTCTTGTCTTACTGCAGTTCTGTGCTTTATCACCAACATTTACTTATACAGCTCCCACACATGCTCCACACATGCATAAGACACAATCTCTCCCCTAAAAGCTAATATTCTCTAGGATCCATGTGTCCTACTCTTTAAGTCTCTCCACAGGGGATCTGCAGAATTTTAGCTCCTTGGAGGAGTAGTGGAGATGGGGTGCAGGGTTAAAGGGGAAGGAACAGTAATGCCAGCTAGGCTCTTCTAGATTCTACTCACAAACCCTCAGGCAAAACCAACACAAGTTAGGGAAGTCTGAGACTGCATTTATTTGTGCTCTTTCCCCTTCTATGCTGTAAACTTCCTTATAGTGTGTTCTGAGGTCAGCAGTTCTCAGCTGCAGGAGCCAGTGGAACTGGCTAGAAGACAAGTAAAATTTGCAGAAGCAAACAGCAAGTCTTATCTTTAGTGGTGCAAGTAGGGCAGTCCGGTCCGCCATACCAGTAAGCTATTTATAGCCAGTATGGGGAATTGGAAAGACACAGGAGGAACAGAACATGGGACCAACCTCCTCTAGCGCAGCTGTACCATTCCCAGCCCTTCCACGCAGCTGCATGCCTGCGTCTCCTGTCTGGGGTCTGTACAGCAGCCCCACTGGAGGACACAGGTCTGGGGGCAGTATAGCTCCGCTGTAGGAGCTGCAGGTGTGGAGCTGTCTGACGATCTGCTGCTTTCACCGCTGCAGTTCCGAGGAGAGCCCTGTGATTCAGGACTCTCCCAGGAACTGCAGCGGCAAAAGGAGCAGAACGTGGGGCCACCGGCGCAGCAGGAGAAAGACAGAGCCCCCCGAGGTAACATGGGATGGATCATGGGGAGGAGAGGGGCAGAGTGCAGGGCCTGGACCAGGAGTGGGGTCACATGAGGAGTCATGTGGGAGTCACATGGGGAGGCCATGTGCCCCCCCCTTTAGCTGGTGAATTAATTCTAAAGAGGTGTGAATGTCTAGCTTCCTTCACAGAGGGGTAAACCTTTTTCCTGCCCACCTATAGTGGCACTTTTATTGTTCCTTTTTCCCAGCAGGGGTTATTCCCCCATCAAGTGTGCTGGGGATCTAAGTTTAGACATAACATGAGACGAGACGAGTGATGACAAACAAGGGGTAAGAGAAGAGGGAAGGGAGGGGAAAGCTGACAACACCAAGATTATGTGGCTGGTTTTGTTTTGATAAATGTATGTTTTAAATTCACTTTCTCAGTAGTTAACTATAACATTTGTTTAGTGGTAGGTATAGTGGAAGATGGAGAAAGATGTGTATTGGGAAGATAAATGTAGGTGGGACAGAGCAATGGAAATGAATTAGAATCAGTTAATTGGGGAAGTGAAATTAATTGGAGGTGGAACTATATTTAATATAGTACAACATGACACTATCAAGAGATGTAGTATTTCTAATACAGTACAATGCACCTTTGGCTGCGTACAGATCTCTGTCCAGAGTATACGGTTCTATTTCCACTTGGAGAAACAGATCCTCAGCTTATGTAAAGTCAATGTTGATTTACACCACCCGAGGATCTGACTTTGAATCTACTTTTGTTTACCTAGGCAGGCTAGTGTGTGTACCAGCTAATGCTGATCAACATGTTTGTCACCAGAATCCATGGGAACATCTGCTCTCATGATTCCATCACTGCTCTAGGCCTAGGTAGCCAGCCAACATCATGTGTTCCGTTTCATTTAACAAACTGAGTGTTTTGAAAGAGATGGGGTTCACCCATGAACAAAAGTTATCACAGAATTCCCATGTCATACTTCTACGCTGTATTTACTGCATGCAATGCCCATTCAGTGCAGTTCTATTCTACTGGCTAAGTCTTTGTTTTTTCAGTTCAGATTTAAATGGACGAAGTTTTCTCCATAACTGGTACAGAGCTTGGTGTTCAGTTCATTGTCACACATTTCATGACTCTGAGGATATGTCTACACTTAAAGACCATACTGAAGCAGCTATTCCACCATAGCCCCATAGTCTAGACCAAGGGTACTCACAACAAAGTTTTTGGTGGCCTCAAAGTTTGGTTAACTATAAGTAGGAAAAACTTTAGGAAAAACAAATATGCACTTATACATGTCCAAATCATTGTATTTTATTTATGTAGGATTTCCCCCCTCCCCCAAATTCAATAATCAAAATAATGTACAGTTGTCTCTATTCTTTACTGGACCTAAACAGAATAGAAACAAAAATAAGGTGCTTTTCATGTTCTTGTCTTTTGTTGTTGTTTCTTTTGGGGGGTTTTGGTTGCTTTTTTTGTTTTAGACTTGCTAACTAGTAAGTCTGCTGCTGTGACAAGTGATATTTGTGTATTTGTTAATATTTTTTTCACAGAAGCAGACTGGGAGGCAGTGATAAGTGATATTAACAAACATACTAATATCACTTTTCACAACAAATTTACTCAGCCCCAGCAAGCTGAAGGACAAATTAAGCCCTGGATGGGGAGGTGGATAGGGAGGCAGTAGGGGACAGGGTGATGGATGGGGGACTGGAGGAGGCATCAGTGACCAGGGGCGATGTGGGGGGGGGGACGGATGTCTGAGGGGCTGGGAGAGGCAGCATGGGCCAGCGGTGATGGGGGAGGGGTGGCAAGACTGGGGCCAGTGTCTGAAGCTCAGGGTTGAGGCTGAAGCCCTGCGGCCAGGGACCAGAGCTACTGCCCATCACCCCAGAGCTGAAGCCAGAAGCCTGAGCCCCACCAGCCCCAGGGAGGTGGGGAACTCACAGCAGCTGCCTGCTCCTCCAGCATTTATGGCTCCAGAGGGGGACAGGTCCCAATCCCTGCTGTCAGCCCCTTGGGAGGGCACGCTGCTTCCCCTCCCTGTCCACCTCCAGTCACCACCAGAAGGCTGTGACCGCAAGAAAAACCCCTGGTAGCCACATGTGGCCCTGGTGGTCGCATTTGAGAAATGCTAGTCTAGACTCAGTCTACGCTGACAGAAGGCTTTGCTGTCGGTGTAGGAACACCACCTCCCCAAATGACGATAGCTGCGTTAACAGAAGTATTCTTCCATCAGCATAGCTGTGTCTACACTGGGGGTAGTGCTGGTATAGCTATGTCTGATGGGGTCTAGTTTTTCACCCTGGAGTGATACAGCTATGCCGATATAGCTTTCATGTGTAGACCAAGCCTGAGGTGACAGTGCATGCTCCTAGCTTGTACAGATTGCCTAAAACAAGGAGGGGTGTGCAGGGCCGGCTTTAGGCCGATTCTCTCAATGCCCCAGAATCGGGTCCCACACCCGCACCTAAGATGGCCCCATGCCTTAGGTGCCTTTTTAATTTAAAAAAATTTTTTTACTCATCTGGTGGCGGGGGCAGGTTCCGGGTCTTCGACGGCATTTTGGCAGCTGGGGGTCGGGGGTCTGCTCTAGATCTTCAGCGGCATTTTGGTGGTGGAGGGTCCTTCGGTGCCGCGGAAGACCTGGAGCGAACCCCCCACCGCCAAAGTGCTGCCGAATCCCCAGACCTCTGCTGGGTATTCGAATCGAATCCCGCAGTTCATAAAGCTGGCCCTGGGGGTGTGTGTTGGGAAAATAGAAACAATAGTGGCAGTAGGTGTAGAGCATGGGTTCATACTGTAGCAGGAGAGAGAAATTATCTTATGTAGGAGACCATACAGCATATAGACAATTGACTTGCCTCAGCAGAAGAAATGTCTTCTAACTAGATGACCGTATCGGATCAACTTGTCTTGTTTTACTTCACTTTATTGCTGATGATGTTATATAGTAGAGGATAAATCTAAATAAAACCCTAACACTTTATACAGCTATACAAATATAACCAGGTTTGACACTTCTGCTTCATGGTTATAATTTCCAACAAACCTAAAACTTTGAACCAGATCCTGTTGCAAACAAACAGAGTGCATGTCAGGGGTGTGTGCGCAAAGGAAGCTTAAAGTGCACCTCTGCATTCCTCTGATCCTGGTGCTGTTGCTGAGTGCATGACCATTATCCTAGTGCTATGTTAGAGCAGACCTGGGAATACTTTAGTGTATGCTGCCTGGATCAGCCACGGGCCTTGAAAATGCAGCCAAGGCTCAGAATGGTAGAGAGACCTCTTTCCTTCAGCCATATCCCCTTTTCCCTTCTGTGCAGGCAGCAGCGAGGGAAAGTAGATAAGAGCCCCTACAGTAACTCTCTATTACTGGGGCATAATCCTTGCATTGGGGTGATGTTTCCAGGACATCTTAAACTCATTTTATAGTCAGATTACATCAGTAATGTGGTGAAAATCTGCTGCAGCAGTTAAGGATTTGACGAGAGCTGGTTTGAAGATAGCAGGTTATTCCACAGAAAATTTTGACTTTTTGGTGAAAAATCTAAAACCAAAACATTCTGGGCAAAATCTGAAACTTCAGCTGAAAATCTAAATTTAAAATTTAGAAATGTGCTCCTGGGAGACCACTGCATTCTTCTCCATAGGCCAACCTCTCAGGCTGGAATTCATCCCTCATGATACACCAGAGTCACCACTCTATTTCAGCAGCTGGAGTGTATCATGGAAAATATAATCCCACTGGGGAATCTGGCCCACAGAGGACAGTGAGGGCATAAGGCACCCAAACTACGTCTCCCATGAGGCACTATTTTTTAATCAAAACTTTTTGGTTTTGGGATGTTTGGTGTTTAATGAAAAGTGAAAATTTTCCTCCAAAATTATTTTCAACAGGAAATTGAGTTTTCAGCTATAAGACTAAGTGTCTGCATTCTATGGAAAACTTTGAACTAGGCATAGATTTGACCTATTGGGTCTGGTTCTCCACTACTTCTGTACCAAATGACTGGAGGATAGCTAACGTGATGCCAATTTTTAAAAAGAGATCCAGAGATGATCCTGGCAATTACAGGCCAGTAAACCTGACTTTGGTACTGGGCAAACTGGTTGAAACTATAATAAAGAACAAATTGTCAGACACATAGATGAACATAACTTTTTGGGGAAGGGTCAACATAGTTTTTGTAAAAGGAAATCATGCCTCACCAATCTACTGGAATTCTTTGAGGGGTCAATAAGCATGTGGACAAGGGGGATCCAGTGGATATAGCGTACTTAGATTTTCAGAAAGCCTTTGACAACGTCCCACGCCAAAGGCTCTTAAGCAAAGTCAATTGTCTTGGGATAAGAGGGAAGGTCCTCTCATGGATTAGATTGATAACTGGTTAAAAGATAGGAAACAAAAGGTAGGAATAAATGGTCAGTTTTCAGAATGGAGAGAGGTAAATAGTGGTGTCCGCCAGGGATCTGCACTGGGCCCAGTCCTATTCAACATATTCATAAATGATTTGGAGAAAGGAGTAAACAGTGAGGTGGCAAAATTTGCAGATGATACAAAACTACTCAAGATAGCTAAGTCCCAGGCAGACTGAAAAGAGCTACAAAAGGATCTCTCAAAACTGGGTGACTGGGCAACAAAATTGGCATATGAAATTCATTGTTGATAATGCAAAGTAACCACATTGGAAAGCATAGATCTAAACTATACATAATAAATGATGGGGTCTAAAAATTAGCTATTACTGTCAAGAAAGAGATCTGGAGTCATTGTCGATAGTTCTTGGAAAACATCCACTCAGTGTCAGCAGCAGTCAACAAAAGCGAACAGAATTGGGCATCATTAACAAGGATAGATAATAAAAATATCATATGCTCTGTATAAATCCACTGTATGACCCACATTTTGACTACATGAGTGGAGATGTGGTCCTCCCCAATCTCACAAAAGATATATTGGAATTGGAAAAGCGTCAGAAAAGGCAACAACAATTATTAGGGATATGAAACAGCTTCCATATGAGAGAGATGTAATAAGACTGGGACTTTTCAGCTTGGAAAAGAGACAACTAAAGGAGATATGATGAGGTCTATAAAATCATGACCGTGTAGAGAAAGTAAATAAGGAAGTTTATTTACTCCTTCTCATAACACGTGAAAGGGTCACAAATGAAAGTAATAGGCGCAGGTTTTAAACAAAACAAAGGAAATATTCCTTCACACAACGCACAGTCAATCTGTTGAACTCTTTGACAGAGGATTTTATGAAGGCCAAGACTATACAGGGCCCAAAAAAGACTAGATAAATTCATGGAGGATAGGTCCGTCAAGGCAGGAATGGACAGGGAAGCGTGTCCCTAGCCTGTGTTTTGCCAGAAGCTGGGAATGAGTGACAGGAGATGGATGGACTTGATGATTACCTGTTCTGTTCATTCCCTCTGGGGCACCTGGCATTTGCCACTGTTGGAAGACAGGATACTGGGCTAGATGGACCTTTGGTCTGACCCAGTATGGCCGTTCTTATGTTCTTATGTAATCCAATTGGTGGAAGCAAACTGCTGACCTCAGCTTTTCTCCTATTCAGCACTCAATAAAAGAGTATCTATATAGCGAATATAATCAAGTGTAATTGTAATAGATTGTATGGGGAAATTGCCTTACAAGAGTTTCAAAGTCATGTGACTTGGGACACCAGTAGACTGTAAGTATAATGAAAACAGCTGCTGGCCTGCATGGGAGCCCTGTTGCTCCCACAGCTAAATTATAAAACTGAGCTAATATCTTCGTATGGACTCAAAAAATGTGATAGAATTCAAACTACTTCTGCACTAGTCTCAGCAAATACAAAGGTCTTTATATTGGACATCCAATAGCTAAGCATGTTATGACCCAGTGTATACAAAACTGTCTGTATATTTAAGCAAGCCTACAGCTGACAGAAGCCATACATTTTGCAACAAAAAGCCACTAAAGATGTTAGTCCTAGCTGTTTTGGCTGAGTGACTAGCTTGAAGGTCAGGAGAGTTGTGATCATGGAAAAAATTGCCAAAATCTATGTATTTAGACATGAAAAGAATCAAAATTCCACTTACCCCCCCAACCCATTAATGGAGGGCTCCCATTTGTAGCTTCTCAGTGCAATTTCTCTGAAGTTGGCAGAGATTATAGAAGAAGTGGGTTTAGAAGAAATACTTGAAAGAGGAATAGGAGAGGAATTTGTCACATGGAAAACAGGAGACTGTTCCAGGTATAGGGGACATCATGAATGAAACTAGGAAGGCACAAATGTGGGAGGATGAGATAAAAAGAGGGGGGAGAGGTGAGGTGAGAGGGAAAGTGGGAGGAAATGAAAATAGAGACATGGAGGTGTAGAGGAAATATTGTTTAGGGCCTTGAAGGTGAGGAAAGTTAATATTGTGTGTTAAAATATGCAAAGAGGAAAAAGACTAGCTGACATTATTGGAGTGGCAGGAGAGGAAGATTATTTTAGTGTTAGACTTTCAAGGAGACTGGAGAGGGAAGAGAAGCAGAGAAGAGAAGTTTGCAATAATCAAGATGAGAGTTAACAAAAATATGTGAACGGGGTAGAATGGTTTTGGGTGATATTAAACAGGAAGAAGCAATGTGATTTAGTGAAAGACTGAATTAATGATTCCTATAGAAATTCTGGCAAGATTAATTTTGGCTGAAGTTTCAGATTTTTTCGCAGGGGGGTGGACCCAGGGAGTGCCTTCAGTTTATTTCTATACAGAATCCTTTTATTTTTGCTTGTTAAAGGCATTTAAAAAATCACCCTGGTGGCTTCTCCACCTCACTTGACTTTCATGTCAAAAGAAATGTCCAAGCTGGGGGAAGGAGGAGCAGAAAAAACAGCCAAGTGGCAAATCTATTCACCACCTAGTCAGGAGTGGAAAGTATTGAATGATCAAATGAAAGTGTCTTAAAATAACATGAACACAGACAGAAAAATCTGCAAGGAAATTCTGAGTTAAAGGAAACTCACAATTCCCTTCTCCAGCCCTACTAGAAGTCTTCAGTATATAGCAGTGAATATATCAGCCCCAGTTATATTGTTATTTCAACATAACTTTTGTATTTCACTGTAACAGGGAACTTTAAAGAAATATTTTTGCCTACTTGCACATTCATCAAGAAATTTTTTTTCTATTATATCTCTCTCCTGTGCACAACACAGTTCAGCAAAGTCTCCAGATCCCTTACTCAACAAAGTTTTAAAGAAAAAAGTTCTTTCCACCTTTTCTGTATTTAAAAGTAATCTCTGAAAGACACTGCATAGGCTAAGAGGTACTTTGATAACCTATTGGCTACAGGATTTAAGCCAAAATAGGAAAAAATCCCTTTGAAATAAAGAAACTTCAGATCCAAAATTGAAACTGTCGGTAACACAACTATGAAGCCTTGTCAGCCTGTAAGAACAAAGGAGTCATGGTTAGTTTTATTATGATCCTGCTTGATTTTTTTCCCCCCACAACTTGGGAAAGGACATCTGGTTGAAATATCACCTCTAGCCTCATTTTCTATGTCTATTTTGTATGTATGAATGGAAAATATAGTTGATTTGTGCTAATAAAGAGTGCTGTGTTTAAAATCTTTTAGGTTTTAGAAAATTCTCCAAACAAATCTGCTGGAGATCTTAATATTTCACTGGCAGAAAATAATTTATTATTTTGCGTCATATGAATATGTTGACCTTATGGCCAGTTTTTTTTTAAATGAATGTCTACAGTTGGATTCCTCACTCCGTACTTAGATACCTAAATGATAGGCTTGATTTTCAAAAGTGCTGAATGGCCATTCTCAAAATGGGAGCTGGTAGGTGCTCTGCACACACATAGCTCTGTAAATATGAACTCAGAATCCTATTTTTGAAAACTTTTTATCTGTGTTTCACATCATCTGATCAGGCTTGTTACCTCTGTCAGTCATACTTGTGTAAATTGTATGTAGTTTCACTGAAGATAATAGAGCCATACTAGTGTAAATCTAGTGAAGGTGACAGGAGAATAAGGTATAAGATGCAAGTGCCTCAGTTTAGGAAAGCATTTAAGCATGTGCGTAAATCCAATTGGCGTCAACAAAGTTTATGCATGTGCTTAAGTGTTTTGCTGTATAGGGTTTAAAAGCACATAACTTAAATTAATTAGTAGGTAGGTAAAGTAGATAGGTGAATAGACATTTGAAAGAAGTTTAGAGGGAGAGAGAGAAAAGAAATAAATAGCTCGAAACTTTGTGTAAGATATGGAAGGAGAGTATTTGGATCCCAGGTTTTGGTTAAGACCTTCCCAGAGTTAGAAACCTACTCTGAAGTTTAAATCTGAACTTTCCAAAATTCAGGAGTGTCCAGGTTGAATATCTGCTTCACCATGGTTGTAGTTGTTTACACCTGTTCAAAATGAATGAAAACCACTTCTATTTAGACTAGCAGTTTTAAATGCCTACCCAAGACACAAGGCAGTGAAGAATGAAGCCCACACATTTTGGTTTGGGTCTCAATCTCCAGAAATATGATAGAAATGTAATTGATTCAGTAAACTGGTAAGATGATAAGATATAGAATAAAAAAGATGCTAATTAGTACATATGAGTCATAATTTAGAAAAATATGTATTTTCAATAATCTTTATTGGTCAACTTTCATAGTAGGGTACATTTATAAATAATTTTAAATGTTTAATAACTGGTAGAGGTGAAAGCATGTTACAGACTGTAGCATGTGAATAAACATGGTTATCACATCAGTAGGTGGCGTTGTAGATGTGTGTTAAATGATCTGTTGATCTGTTAAAGAAATGGTGGGAATGAGATTTTACGTCTCACAGGAACTTTCATAATGTTGAACTTTTTTCTATTCTAAAATGGAACAAAAGAAAAAAATAGAAATTTCCCGCAAAACAAAATTCTAAATTTTTGAGTTGCTGAAAACACTGCTTTGATAAAATTGAAACATTTCATTCCTGTTTTGCTTTTTATTTTATATTTTTATCTAATATACAAACATTTAAAAAACGGGAATGAAAAGCAATTTTGAAATGGAAAATCAAAATATTCTGTTCTGAAAATGTCAAAATAGTTTATTACTTTTTTAAATGTGAAATTTCATGGAAATTCACACTATCCATGATGCACCTCACTTTTTTGATGATGAAGCATTTTCCAATGGGAAAACATTTCATCAGAAAATTTCTGACCTGCTCTACTCAGTAACAACCTATGACAACTGATTAGCCATTTATTAAAATTATTATGTACTGTTATATGTATACCTTTAATATGAAGTATGACCTCACAATTACTAACTAGAAAGTTCATGTGACCTGGGGATTTTAGGCTACATCTATGGTACGAGCTAGCGCTGTGATTCCCAGCACATACTCACGCTAGCTCTCATTGAGCTAGCATGAGCATAAACATAGCGGAGCTGCAGTAGCATGGACAGCAGCAGTGGAGGCACAGATTAGTCATGTCGAGCACAAACCTGCCTGAAACCAATGGGCGTGGCTAAGCCGGGCAGCTGCTGAATGTGCTACTGTGGCTATGCTACTATTTATACTTGTGCTAGTCCTTATTGAGCTATTCTATGTGTACAGGAGCTGAGTATCACAATCCTTGGTCACAGTATGGACATAGCCCAAGTACATTAAAAGGCACAGGAAGCCATTTCTGAGTAGGAAATACTGGCATAAGGCAGCTTTAAATGCATTGGCTGATGCAGGCCCAAAGCATTCCCACCAAATTTGTGGCAAAGGTGAACTGGGTTTCTGATCACTTCTGTTATGTGCCAAGATTGAGGCCAGGTGTTTGCAGTCATTTTGGGCCCCAAATAACCTACCTAGAAATCAAAAGAGTATGTCTCGTTGGGACATTTTCAACAAAATGTTTTGTTGTTGAAAAGTACTGTTTCATTGAAGCTGAACTGTTTTGTGCAGCAGATGTGTGGAGTTCAAAACATCTCTGTCTCTCTCTTTTGCTTGAAAGCTTTTGTCTATTCTATCTATTTAGATTAGGGCCTGGGGTTTGTGTAGCTGTAGGTAAGTACAGTGCCTAGCGCAATGGGCTCCCGCTGTTGGTTGGTGTCTTTAGGGAACTACTGCAGTACACATACATTACAATATTTTTGTTGCAAAATCTTTAATTTTACTCTTTTAATAGAGACATTTTCATGTAGAATACATTCTTTGAGGTGATGTGCCCAAAGATTTTTTTTTCTTTTCCCTAGGGTGGAGTAGAGGGGTTTTGCACTATAGTACCCAGACTTTGGACCAGAGAAGAATAATTTAATCCCCAGTTTGCAATTGTAATCTTCCTAACTCCACCATCCGTCCCCCTACAGTAGACCCACAAGACTACTATGGCCTTCTTAGTAGGCATAATCCACCCAAGGAGATCCAGACCATAGCACAAGAAACACTGGTCTTCACCAGTTCCCCAGAGTAAGCAGTAACATGAAGAGTAAACAAGTTTGACTCTAGCCACAAACTTAGAAGCTCTGAAATGTCAGCAGACTTCTGTTTGTAACTTTTCTTGCCAGTTCAGAGAATCAGGAATTCACTACTGTAAAGGACTGGAGTTTCTTTGATTTCAGTGAGGATGATGATAAAAGACTCAGGAAGGTCCCCTTTGAACTACACTACTGTGTACCTAAAGACCATCTAAACACAGATTGAAGGTTGAGGGAAAATCCAGGTAAAGGTACGGTAAATAGTATTATCTGGCTCTCGTAACCACAATACAGGGCCAGCACTCCTGGGCCACAAACAATTAAACCTTTTGTGCCTAAACTGGTCTTAAATCAACAAGGTATCTTAATGTCCTGGAAAGTTTAGTTGATAAATGTGCTGAGAAGTTTGAGGCTATGATAGGTTTGTTTTATGCAAGCTAAACTGTATGTGGCTACATTTTGCAAGGGCAGACTAGTCCCATATGCCAAAAAAGCAGCTGTTGAAAACAAGAGGAACTAGTTAGGCAATTGTTCTCTCCAAAATGGTCAAAGTGGGTGTTCTGCAACAGAATGTCATATCTGAATTTGAGCAGAATTTGACCAGCAACCCTTGCTTGGATGTGTACCATAATCCCATCTCAGGAAATGCTTACAGAATTGGGAAGGGGGGAAGAGGGGTGCAAAAGTGTACAAAGCTAAAACTGCCTCAAGTTTAGCGCTCAAGCAAAAGTAATATAAATGGCTGACTGTTAATACTCCCTAAGATCTTTCTGTTGTAAGAGAGGATGCTGAGAATCATGAGATTACATAGTTTACATATTGTAATAACAATGGGTGGCCATTTGGAAATGTGATGAATACCGTGGCCATTTGGAATGTCATCATCACCATGGGGAAAATCATTCACTCTGGTAATGCCGAAAGGCTTCAGTCAAGAAAAGAGTCCCATTGTGCAAATGGAGGGCCTAATTCTGCAGAATTTTTTTGTGCATGGACAGACTGCAGTGCCCACATGGAGTTTCTGTGAGATTGAAATCAATGGAGACTCTATGTGGGCATCACAGTCCACCCATGCTCAACAAATTGCAGACCTTGAGCTTTAGTCAGAAACAGTCCTTGTCCCAAAGAGCTTTCAGAACTCAGACCCTCTCCCCTTGCCATTTGAGGTAAAGGAGAAATTCCTTTAGATGATGGCATTATAGGGACTACAGCACAGTAAACTGAGTAGTTCTGCTTCTGTTTCAGCAGAGGGCAGTGGTTCATGCGCTCTCTCTCTCTCTCTCTCTCTCTCTCTCTCATACACACACACACAGGTAGGTCATATCATGGAAATATGTTAGACTAACTGATGTTCTGCTCACATGTAATGTAGGTGATGATATATTTTAAAAAATGTTATTTAAACTGATGTTAAGTTGTTGGTTTACCCATATTTGCATGGTATTTACCACTAAAAGAGAGAACCAGATAAAAAGAAATATACATAACAAGTGTTTATTCCCAGAGTCAATTGTGTAACCCTATTATTTTCATGCAGTGGCAGCTTGCTAGCTGAATTGTGTACACAGGTGAAAACCTGACAGCTAGTCAATTGCAGGTAAATAAGCATTAGAGTGGGCTACAAAATTATTTTCTGAACCACTCAGCACACCACTAATTTGTATTTTTTTTATTGCACAGCTTTATAGTCCTTTTATTTTCTGCCAATCCAACATGCCTCATCACAGAAGACCTCAGTACAAGTTAAAACATTTCAACAGCTTTAGTGGAAAATCAACTATACGCATTTCAGCTACGTGACTTCTGCAAGCCACATCATTTATTCATTTTCAGCTCCTTAATTATTTGAACTTTGAAGATAAGTGAATTATTTTTCTATTTTCCTGCCTTGCCTAGAAGGTGAGGAGTATGTGACCGCACAAGTTTGGCATGCCAATTTCTTAGAGGAAATGAGTTGACTGCAGATGTCTTCTGTCAACATTAACAAACTAGATGAAACATGTCACTACCCCGAAGTAAAACTCCTAACTTCTTAGAGAGGAGGGGCAGAAAATCTATTTCAGTTCCATCCCCATTTTCATACATTTCCTTCTTTACTATACAAATGTGCCATAAGCTGATTGAATAGCACACAACCCCTTTAGTAACACTTTTTAGAGAAAAGGACTAGGCTGGTTGGAAGTTTTCAGTGGACAGATATGCAATTTGATTAAATGCAATTTTTCATTACAAGTGTCTGCTTTTGTGGAAAAATTTTGATCACTTCCCCCCCCATCAAAATACCAAACAACCAGCCTATGTAGATGTAGTCTGCTCGAGGCGTCTGGCCTATAGGGCAGAATGGAGGCATGAGGCACCACAGGGGCATTATTAAAAAGCCCCTACCAGACATCTTCTAAGAAGGAAAAACTTGACTAAAGCACTGGCCCCTTTTAGCAGCGGCACCAGGGGAAGTAGCCTAGAAGACATGCTTGCCCTGAAAGCCCCTCAGTGTCAGGAGTTTAGGGACTTATGGGCCAAGCATGGCATCCAATCTCCTCCTAGCAGTACCTGGGGGCAGCTCTTTACAGCCTCAGAAGCCCCAGAGATTTTAGTAGTTCTAGACTCTGATCACTTTTGGGGAAAGGGTGGGGGTAGAAGGAAGTGTGAGAAAGAGGGGGGCTGAGATAGTGGACAACCCCCAAGAAAACCCTCACATCCCTGGCCTCAGGGACATCTGAGTGATTGATCACATAATTGATTACTGGGCCTCATCCCTAATACCTGCTAGAGTGCACCTCTGCCCTCTGAAGAGCTGCAGAGGGAACAGAAGAATCCTCTTGGGTTATGATGGATTCCTAGCCTCAGATGGGGCAGGCAGGCAGCCCAGTGATTTTGGAGAGAGCCCGTTACCCTGGAGAGTTATGAGGATGGAGTGTTAATTTGGAGAAAGCAGCAAAAAAATGCTAGGGTGTCTGGGAATAGTTTGTACAGAAAGGAGAAAAGATACAAAAATAATAGGCAGCAGGGTCAGTTTTTCTGGGCTGGCCTGGAGAGGACTGATGTGCAAATGTTAAAGGAGCCAATGAGTTTATAGACTGCTAAGGATTTTTTAAATGCTCATTGAAATGAATTGGAACCAAGAGGCTGTGTGCATTGTTAGCCTATGCAGCTGCAAGACGATATCCATTACCCTCGTCCTCCCCCACATGTTGTTTGTTACATTCATTCATGGCAGCTTATGTTTAAACCTTAAAGGGCAGATGTGGCACACAGGGGAGGGAAGCACATAATTACCCCTGGAAATTTCTTCCTTGGTTATGAGGCAAGAATAGTCTCTTCCTATGGGTCTGTACTTCACCCAACCCAACTGGATCCTGATGCTGATTAGTGGCTTGAATGCTACAGTAATGCAAAGAGTGAATAATAATTATATCCAGCTTACATGTTGTTATACATGTCGGTTTCTCATTCTGGCTAAATTTTGTAAAACATCTAAGAGATGTAGGAGCCAAAGGGTCTTAGGCTCCTAAATCAAACAGGTATTTTTGAAAATGTTACCCTATATCTTCAAGCACATTACTACTTTCTATGTAGTTAACAGAGATTAATCAAAGCCAAAACATTGAATGTAAAACCCTGGATCTCAGATTGCAAGTCAGATTTATTGCTAAAATGGGCTGGATCTGAACAGGGTGAAATCTAGCAAAGTTTAGTTCTGGCCTGGAGTTTGAATCCCAAGTTTGAGACCGCTTTGTAGGGCACTTCATGGAAGAGAGGGTGGGTATGCATACAATACCCAATTATTGTACTACCTGTGGGTAAGGAGGGTTGGGATAGGCCTTGGGAGAGTAAGGAGGAAAAGGGAGACAGACAGACAGTCACTTGGAGGGAAGTAAGACAGGGATATGAGGGAAGAGAGAGGATGAAGAGTTGGGAAAGTGAACTGGAAGGTAAGGAAAGAGGGTTAGTATGTAGGGTGGCCACTGCCACAGCCCCAGAATACCAGACATTTTGGTACTTTCAGGAATGGCATGGAACTGCCCCCATTGGCATGACCTTGCACACACCATGAACGCAAGGTCATCTTGCACTGAGGACGCTAGTTTGAAGAGTGTGCTGCCCTTTCCCGCCAGTGAGACTGTGTGTGCAAGATCACGCTGGCAGGGCAGAGTGGTGTGCTCTTCAAAATGGCATCTCCCATCTGTGACACCAGATAAACCCATGTCCCCTTTTGTCTCAGTACCAGACAGAGGACAAAACCACAGACAAAGTTCAACTCAAAATCGGATGAGTGGCCTGCCGTGTGTCTGTGTTTGGGGAGAATTAGGGCGCCCCTGTGAGGAAGATGGAAAAAGAGTATGTGAGAAAGGAAAGGAAGAATAGACCAAGATGGGCTAACCTTGAGAAGTCATGAGACATAAGCGGAGAGCCAGGGATGGGAACCAGAGTGGAAACAGAGAAGAACTTGCATCACAGGGGATATGAATGAAATAGAAAGGAGGAAAAGTCAAAAACTGGAGAGAAGGAGGGAAAAAGCATAAAACTGGAGAATATAAAAAGTGGTAGACAATGCCTGAATGGAAAAGTGGTAAGAAAAGGCAAGAAAAGATAAACAGCACTAAGGAAAGTAAATTGTGTATTACTCATGAGCTGAGTGTACAGCCCAACTGGTATCTAAAGGATTGGACTCTGGGGATTCAGAGATGGGATTCTTTTTTTAACATGAAAATATCAAAGTCAATATTCTTTGTATTCCCCTTCGCTTAACTCCAGGTGGTGGGTACCTAAAGCAATGATTCTCCTAGGACACCAACGCACCTGAGGCTGGGCATAGTCGCCCAGCTATGTAAATATTTATGCCATACAGTCTGGGAATCCAATCTTGTTGACAAGTAAAACCCTGCAATAAATTCCGTCTGAGCTTGAAATGGTTTACAAATTAAAATTAATAATAAAAAATTTCACAGAATCTGCAGGGAAATTCCAAGTGCACCTTAGGTTTGCTCATAAACTGAATCACGCTTCGAATTAAATAAAATAAGGTATTTGTACTTACATCTTACTTAGATGTAGGAAACCTTTGACTTAGCAGAGTGACCGTCCTGTTGCTACGTGGACTGAGTTTTCATACATGCTGGTAACATTACACTGCTCGCACTCACTCCCAAACTAGTTCCATTAACTTGTCATTACTTTCATCGCCCAAATGTTATCCTGAGTAAAGGGTAGAAGTTTTAATAGCATGCTAATCCTCATTAAAAATTACAGGCAATAACACAGCCATTATTTCAAGGCCTGCTTTCAGAGATGGAGTAATCATGGAGACTAGGTTAGAGTGTACCCTACATGGGAAAAACAACATTTAGGCCCAGAAAAAAATGAAGCACTGGACAGGATAGAGTATCAGGGCAGTTTGAGGACAAGTTTGAAGTCTATCAGAAGTGCTGTAGAGGGAGGGGCAATTGTCCACGATGCTTGTTTTTGCATTGTCAACATCCACCTTCTGAGAGCACTAACTGTACTGAAAGTTATTTGAAAAAATGCACACTGTGAAATTCATATTTAAAAATGAAGAGCTAAGGTACAGACTCAAACATTTTATTATGCACTCACAGAGCACTTTAAACCATCAAGTTACTGTTGCCATTCATCTCACGAACTTTCCACTAAGCAATAGGAGCATGTACTGGGAGCAGATTTCCAGTTTCAGAAAAGGACTGCATTCAGCCAAATTAATCCGTGGTGTAACTCCACTGACATTCATAGGATTACATCAGGGATGATTTACGTCAGGGATGACATTCTCTTGAAAAGCCCGTTCGTGCTCCTGCTGAAGTCTGGTTGTTTTTCCATAGGGTCCAATCTTCCTGCTGGTGAAGTCTATCTTTGTGAGGTTTTTGTGGTTTGTGACTAAAATGTGATGACCATTTCTAGATTAAAATCTAAAGCCTGGGTTGCACAAAGGGATCCACAAGCATGGAGCTTTAACCTTTTACAACATCCCTTCAAAGTCAAATAGACAGTTATGGTCTGTTTTGAAGTCAGTGGGACTTTGCACAGGACTAAGTGTTCATTTCTGGATCCCATTGCACAAAAGAGGCCTAGGAGTTTGTCTGGTGCTGTACATCCACAATTTCCATTAAAGTCAAAGAATCATATTCTGACCCAAGGTCGCCTAATAGAATTCAGGTCAGAATCTCCACCCTGGGGAATTGTGTGGGCTGAGCACCACTCAAAATCTGCCCCTTATTCTGACGCAATATTTAATGTCTTAAGCAAAGGAGAGCACTTTTTAAGAAACCTGCCTATTAGGGAGATTTCAGAGTAGTTCTTGATGTTTTTCTCTCACTTGTTCTACAAAACTTTGTTCATGCAAGCTAAAACAAACTTTGCTATATAATCAGTAATCTCTTCTTTTGACCCAGAGGCTTAATTGCTTTAATTCATTCCTGAATTGGAAGGCTAGGAGAGCACGCTGGATCACATCCATAAAGAAATGACACATGTACTGCAGGCTCACAATAAGACGTTGTGACTTTTATATTTGCAGATATCCTGTTTTTTCTCCCGATTCACAAAGAAAACTCAGTGCTCAAGGGAACTGCTGACTGGGATGTGTTGGAATGGACTAAGACAAATTTAACTAAAGCCAAGAATGCCCCTGGTTTGGCTCTGAAATGTAGGCTAAGCAGCCAAGGACATTTGGAAGGCCAACTCCAAGCAGCATGGTTTAGTGTGGTACTTTACAAAATGCACTAATAATTACATAATGTGAATTGTATTCCAGTCTGTTATGTTTTCATGCCTGGATTCAGAAAGAAAATCTGCTGTCTAGTTGCAAGAGAAAGATGACAGTACATTAACGTGTGGAACAAAATATACATTCTTTAATGGAACCAATTTAAATTTCATGTCACTGGCTCCTTGTTTTGTAGTCAAAACTGATTGCATGGCTTTAGTTTGCCCTGGTCAGGATGTGGGCAGATCCGAGTCCAACATACAGATTTACTTAAGAAAATTATGGTGGCATGAAGAAACAACTTTTGAAATCATAAATATATACCGCATTCTGTGCAGAAACTAGGATGGAGAGAAAAAAAATGTATCTATTTGACAAATGTTACTCCATCTGCTTTTGGAATATTCAGAAGCAGACCAAGTTTTCCACAGATGATCATTAATTTATTTGTTTTCCAGCATTACCCGCAGTGTGTTAGGCACTGTGGCCCACCTCAAGGGTAGCAGTCCCTTTCCCAGTGAGAATTTAATCTTTGTTAGCACGTATTTACCACATATATTTTAAAATTATTTTTACTAAACGGACTGATTACAGATTCAAACTTTGAGCTGAGTTGTCAAGTTGTGATTGGTGACGTAAGTCACATGGGGCTAAAGGATATTTACTTCCACTTTAAGGCCTCTGTAGAGTGGCTTTTGTGTGTGTGAATCCCATAAATTTAGGAGGCCCATAAATGTATCCTTTCTGTTGACTGGATAAGCATACAGGGATTTCTAACATGAATACTTACATATGAAAAATTAACATTTGGTTTATACGTGGAAGCCCATCCTCAGATTGATAACCAAACTAACTTCTTGCCTCAGGCAGGTCCTTCCTGAAAGCGGACTTCTGTTGTGTTACCTACGACATCCATGTGATCTTATTATTCTAATCCTCTTCCCTTTCTTCCCTCTTTCCCCCTTTTTATGACCATCACTACTTGTGTCATGTCTGAATTAAATGCCAAGGTTTTATGATAGGTTGCCTGTTTCCATGTCTTTTTTTCTGTGAACTGCCATAGAAACCCTTTCTACTTAAGAGTAATAACAAATCATTATGGCTAGTCAAAATTTTTCCATAGAAACTTAGTGAGGGGAAAGTTTTCTGTGGAAATGTTCAAGCTTCCCTGTCCAAGATTTGAAACTCTAAACCATTTCATTTTTTGCCACCTCTCCCTACCTCCAGATTTCTCAGTTTTCAGTTAGTTGATTGCAAGACACAATTTCCCATAGTGACAGCAATAAGTTCGCTTCAGCTGTAATAACAGTGTACTAACAGTTACAAATATGCCTTTATGACTCTCATTGCAGAAGTAATTTCATCTGTAAAGCCTGATTGCTCAGATGTTCACAGAAGCCCCCCTGCCCCCCCCCCCCCAAAGGGTAGGTGCAAGGCCTAAACCAATGCATAGGAGCATGAGAACATATATTTGCAAAATGTTCTTCACCCAGCAGTAGCAAAAAGTGTACAAAAATCTCACACACAGTCATGTACGAGGAAGCAAATTCCTTATTATCAAAACAAGGCGTGACTCAAAGGAACATGAATGCCAGTAGGACAGTCTAGCCAAGAAGTCTTTTCCTCTGTTTGCTAACGCTGCACGGTCCATCCTGGCTTGCATGAAAACAAGGACAAAGATCATAGGATAAAAGGAGGACTAGCTGTCACAGTCTCAATGGTGCTGCTTGAAAAATAGATAATGCAGATGAATAACCTTAAGCTTGTGACAAAATTACAAAGGAAAGACAGGAAATTCTACGTAAGGCAAATACTTCTCTACCTTGAACTCACACCACTGTGCAGAGGAAAAGGACAAAACAACAGGAATAAGGGAACCCTGAGCTTCAATGTCCAGGCCCTGAGTGAGCATCATATTCTTAGCATTATCTAAATGAGATGGGTTTTCAAAAGGGCTTGGGATTGACCTAATTCTGCTTTACCATTGACTTCAATGGGAGCTGATTTAGCCCTGAGTGAAAATCCCATCCTCAAGGTGCAGTTTTGTATCTTTGGGTGTTTCCCTTCATTCTGTTATGCACTGTAGCAAACCCCCAGACATAGAATTCCCTTCCCCACACACTTTTTGAATTCAGCTCTGGACCTGAACTTTACAGCTTGGCCCCATCTCTAGTTAGAATAAACTGAAAGACCTCTGAAGAGCAAGTGCTGACTTGTAAGCAAAACAGGAATAATACATAACCTGGTACAAAATCCTTTTATCAAAATCACTATTTATAGAGCATGAAGCCTATGGGACTTTAAATCTTATTTTCATAAGTGATGTAGGCTCCATTGACTTTCAGTGGGAATTAGGGGCATAACCTGCTAAGTCACTTTTGCAAACCCCATGAGGTATCTATATGATATTTAGGCACTTAAGTACATTTGCAAATCTGGCCTGGTCACTTCTGAAATTGGATTCAGGCTCCTAAATCGTGTAGGCACTTCTGAAAATTTTACCCTGTATATGAAAACATTGACTATTAAAATGTGTAGAATTCTTAGAACTCATCCAAGGTCAGATTGCAGCAGACTGAAAGGTAGGTACACAAGGAGGAAGTTTAAGGAGATTGCCCCTCATGTGCAAGGGCCAGACACACATCAGTCTCTGCGCTTAAGGAAAGCAGAGCTTGCTCTTTCCTAGAGCCCCATCTTGTCCATATCACTCTAACAGAGGGGTTGGTCTTAAGTGAAGAGAAAGCAAGGCCATAGATGCAGTAACAGGCCCTGGACCTAGCTGCGATATCCAAAAGACCTGGCAGTGTCTATGCACCTGCTAATTGTCGGAGACATTGAGTTACCGTTAGGTTGCCCCATGGTGATTACAAGAATCTGGCCCTATATCTCAGAATTTCAAATCACGATTGAGAATATTATTATATTTTCCTAGGGCCAGCGCTTCCATTTAGGCAGCGTAGGCAATCGCTTAGGGTGCCAGGATTATTGGTGGGCGGCATTTTGCTGGAGGGAGCGGCAGGCGGCTCCAGTGGAGCTGCACAGTTGTGCCTGTGGATAGTCGGCTGCTCCTGCAGCTCCGGTGGACCTCCCGCAGACACCACTGCGGCAGCTCCACCGGAGCCGCGGATCAGTGGACCCTCTGCAGACACGACTGCGGCAGCTCCACCAGAGCGCGGGACCAGGGCGCGGGGTGGCGAAATTGCCATGCGCCTAGGGCGCTAAAACCCCTAGCACCGGTTCTATATTTTCCACAAATAAAAGTGTTACTAATTGTACCAGCAGGTAGAAATCTGAGGAAACCAAGGGGATTCCAATAAAGATGGCAAGCTTTTTTACCTTGTGCATTAAAAAAAGCATGTAGTATCTCCAGCTATTCTAAGGCCATGTCTACACTACGGGATAATATCGATTTAGCTAAAATCGGTTTCTTAAAACTGATATTATAAAGTCGAGTGTGCGCGACCACACTAGGCACGTTAATTCGATGGTGTGCGTCCATGTACCGAGGCT
>NC_133771.1:179512948-179605262 GCF_003597395.2 Chelonoidis abingdonii
CAGGAGACTGCATTGTTACCTGTGCTGATGAGCTCTGCGTGGTCACCTGTGCTGATCAGAGCTCCACGCTGGCCAAACAGGAAATTGAATTCAAAAGTTCGCGGGGCTTTTCCTGTTTACCTGGCCAGTGCCTCAGAGTTCTGATTGCTGTCCAGAGCGGTCAGTGGTGCACTGTGGGATACCTCCCGGAGGCCAATAACATCGATTTCCGTCCACACTAACACTATTCCGAAGTAGCAATATCGATTTTAGCGCTACTCCTCTCGTAGGGGAGGAGTACAGAAATCGATTTAAAGAGCCCTTTATATCGATATAAAGGGTGTTGTAGTGTGGACGGGTACAGCGTTAAATCAATATAACTCTCTTTAAATCGATTTAAACACGTAGTGTAGACCAGGCCTAAGTGCTACATCTCCAAGAAAGACATAACAGCCTGACCTCAATAAATGTATTCCTACAATATTGTAGATGACATTATGCAGAGCACAACAATTTGAAACCATGGAAGATTCTAACGTGCATTCAGAATTCTCCATTTACTAGCCAAAGAATTGCCATGTTCTGTGATTTGATGGAATTTAGTAAGTTCTACTACAAAAAGGGAAACGTCATACAACTGCATGTTCATTTTTTCTTAATTTGTTACGGGTAACAAAGCCCCTGCTTTTCTGGCTAGACTTTTAATCTGGTTACCTCTTTAATTAGTAAATATCAGTAATGTCACAAAGTATGCCACAGCTTTCTTTTGGAACTCAAGTCCTTGGTGACAATAATCACGAATTGACAATGGGTCCCGCACAAGTTAGATGAAGTTTGGCTTTTTTGTAATATGTGACTTTCTGGTAGGAGAAGGAGTGGTGAAATAGACTGGGATAATCAATCACAGAGTAATCTTTGGCCATAACTGCTGTGACCCTGTTCTTCCTGCATGAAGATATATATGTCTAATGCTATGTTAATCCTAAATAAGATGACATTCTGCATAAACTGAGGTTAAACAACTAATAAAACTCTTCTGCATTTTGCAGCTGGAAATAGACACCTTGAATCTGTTGTACTTAAAATCTAACCCTGGAGGACAAAAATGTGCAACAGTTTACAGCCCATGCAACCCCACTGACTTCAATGAGGGTGCACGGGATATAAATCACTACAAGATTCAGACCCAAAATGGGTCCAGCTATTAGTGGAACGCTTAGCATGTGTTTGATAAGTGCAGATCTGTCAATGGTCACTATAAGCCTCACAAAGTCACATAGTACATTACAGACAAGAAAGAGCTTACAACAATTTTGACTGCCTTTATGTGCAGAATAGAGCTCCTAGAGAATTTAATTGTTAGTAATGGCATACAATAAGGCCATACTGTCTCCTCCCCTGTGCATTGTGAAGGGGGATAAACTGGTAAATACCAGCCAAAATACAAGTGAAGCCACATACATCTCATCCCCTTTTGCCTGAATCAATGCACTTAAACCTCAATGGAATAGCAGAGCCAAGGAATTTCATGGCACCACCTTCTGGCAAAACTATAATCTCCACAGGCAATTTCATTAGGAGTGTGAGAAGGTGTATAACCCACCCTGACAGAGAAAGAGTTAACTGGAGTGAGAGAGTAATTAGTCCACCCAGTTGCACCTGGAAGGTGACCAGGCCCCATTTAGAATTAGGCCCAGCTGAAGAGGTGATATCTGGCTGAACTGAGGTGGAGTCCTGGCTGTGAGAAGCAGGGCTGACTGATAGGATGGACTTTGGAGGGCAGGCAGGAGATGAGTAGGTTTTAGGAGTCTCTCTAGACAAAGGAGCTCTGAAAGAGGATGTGGAAAGCCACTGGGGTGGAGTGGGCATCTAGGGTGACCTGTGACAAAAGGGGCAAGGTGCTTAAGAGGTTGGGTTTCTGGAGGAAAGAGATGTGGACTCAGAGCATTGGGGAGGTAGGCAGGTGCTGAGCCTTCAGGGAGGAAGCCTTGCAAGGTGTTGCTCAGTTCAAGAGCTAGAAAGAACTCTGCAGAGCCTGGAATGGGTGAAGAATCTGGGAGGAGGGAGCCCAGGAAGGGGCTGGGGAAAGAGCCTAGCAGCAAGGAATTTGGGTCAGAAACAGACTTTAGTTGCTTGGAGTAGAATCCAGATCAGAGGGAAGATCTATGCTCCCCAACTGGCAAATGAGGAAAGTGGTGTAAAAGCCGCCTGAGATAAGGAGTGTGTAGGCATGCTTGGGCTGAAGACCTGGCCTAGGGTCATTGGACTACTGTTTAGTGGGACTCTGTCCTCTTCAAAGGGGTGGGACTCAATGTGAGTTGGCTGGAGGGACATGTCTTGAGTAGAAGCAGACCCCTGCTGGGCCTGAGGAGGAAAGCCTGCTATGTTACATGTGGGTGTGAGGGAGTGCATCAGTTGGTGAGTCACTGTTCTACAAGGACTTAAATGCTGCCCTGAGCTTCCAGGTTGAGGCAGGATAGGACACAGGCAGGGGTGCTCTGCTACTTGTAATATGGCTGCTAGTTGTAATATGGCTTCTTAATGAGTCCTTCTACCAGGGACAACACAGCTACACTTTCCATGCAAATGTCCTGAGTTTGGCAGTTGGTTTCCTGCCTGTAGCATGGTTCTACATGTGCAGTCCCCTCCCTCCCAGGGGCACGAAGAATGAGAAATTTTGCATGGAGTTTGTATATCCTAAGGGAAAAAAACCCTTCTCCAAATAACTTTGTTTCTCTTGTTGCTGTTGATTGGCTGTATGGAGGTGATGCTATGCCTGTGCAGTTACTTCAGATCCATTTTGGATCTATGCATTTCTAGATTACCTTGGGAATGAATTAATATAGATAACTAAAAGTACTGTGAATAAAAATGTAACTTTAGAAAATCCTGAATTAGCTCAATGCTGGGCTCATAAATGTATTCTGTCTGACTTGTTTGGGACATATGCTCTTTGGAGCAGGGACTATATTTTGCATACTGTATTGCACCAGACAAGCTGGCAGTTCTACTCAGTGAAGGATAAATAAGCTGCATGTTATAAAATAATGTGCACAAAGCTTGAGAAAGCAGAAATAACAACAAGTATGTACTGTGCAATTACAAGGTATTTATTTATCATGTAAGCACTCTACCAGAATATCTTGATTATCACCATCTAATTATATGCAGCGTAAAGAGTGTTGTGCTGTCAGCAACCCACAGAAGTATGGTGAAAAGTCTGAGCAGGAATTTGCTTTCATATCAGATGTGGTTTGTTATATCAACAGGAGCTTGGCCAGTTTGAAAACATCACATACTCTATTCTTTCCTTTCCCCTTATTTTCTATTGACTCTCTCTTCATCATGCTTATAAGTGGTCAGGGGTGTCACTGCACTGAGCAGGCTTATGTCATCATGAAGAAATGGGTCTTAGTCCTGGATGTAGATTCTAGGCTCTAGGGGCCAAGTTCTCAAAATACAGCCTGTATTTCTATGTGCTCCCACTTGTTCATGCAGATGATAGCATTTACATGCACCGAACCCCAGTGTGTGTTCAGTTTACACATCATGGGTTTTATACATGTAGGCTGAAATTCTCAAAAAGGGAGTTAGGGCATGAAATCCTACCAAAATAATGGGGACTGGGTGCCTAATGTCCTTAGTGTCCTCTGAAATTCCATAAATACTCTGACTTGTGTTCAAGACAGATATCGTGCAAAAACTGTGCACTCATAAGTAGAAACTGAGGCCCCTTTAAAATTTACCTTGAGATATTGTTTGGAAACCCAGTCTGATCACTCTTCTAGTGAAGAAGACAAAACAGGAAGTAAATAGACAAGAGACTCAGTGTACCCATGGCCTTTTCTCAGTCCAAAAACACTTAAGGACAGATTCTGGCTTTAAACAAATGGCCACACTGGAGCAGAAGGATGAGGAGGTGCCATGTTGCAGTGGGAGGCTCTGGAGGAATTTTGTGGAATTCAGTCAGAACTTCTCCTCCTTAGAGATTCAGGGTGGTGGTTGTGCGGGAGGGAGAGGAGGGCAGGTGGCATGAAGTAGGTAGCCCAGCCTGGAGTGGTAATTCTGCCACCCCATGGAGGGTGCAGTATGCACTCCTAGTATGAATCAGCTATGTAGACTGGTGCCGAGGGAGTGGTATTCTCTGCAAGAACTGGAAAAATTCCTTATGCCTTCTCCTTCCCTTGCATCTTTTCACATGGTCTAATTCCCAGGTGAGGATCTGGCCTTTGTTATGTATATTGCTTGGCCATTTCCACCTCAGTGATTAACAGGCTGACACATGTGGTTTTGGGTTTTTTGGGCTTCATATTTCAGAATACCAGTATCTGACAGTGCAAGTAGGTGTAACTGCAGGTTAAGACACTAAGTCTGAATTTGGCCATAGATGTTTATCAGTCTGCTCCGGTTCCTGCACTTTTGTGTGGGTGTTTGTGCTGCTTCTGAAATTCACCCTTGTGTGGGAGGCCAGCATGGGGCACAGGCAGTATTTAACTCTCACTTATGCCCTATTTTGAGGATATAAAAGGCTCTCTTCATTGGTGTGCATAAGAGATTCAGGATTCTATATTTCTATACTTCCTCTGTTTCTCTTTTTCTCTCACACACATGGTCACCCTTTCAGGCAAAAATCTCTTAAGCCTTCCGAATAACTAATACATAGTTTTATTCATAGACTTTTAAGGCCAGAACGATTCGGTGAATAAGGAAAACAGTGAATATACTCAATGAAGACAAAATTCCAGTCTTGCTGTACATTTAATGAAATTTAGATATACCATCTGTTTGTGCATTCCTCCCCCCACCCTCCCAATGGGGATTGCAGGCATTTAAGAGACATATTCTGCCTTTATTATTTATAACCAGGGGGTCAAAGTTTAAAGTTGACAGTTAGAAAGCAGCTCTTTGTCCTGACTGTTTTTTCCCCACTCTTGAGCCAAACCGTTTTAAGCAGAAGTCTACTAACTAATGCTATGTGCTGTGGTTTTGGTTTTTAAAAGAAGATCAACTCCCCAGCTCTCTAACACTGTACTCCCAAACTGCCTTTATTTATTGCTGACAGCTGATATGATGAAAATTCACTGCTATCGCATTCTTGCTAATTTCTGCTTACCTTCAGCTGAAATGCAAAATCTTCTACAGATTCAACTTGTCAACCAGAGGTTGGAGTCATCACTTACGATGTTGTATTTCTTAACAGGTTGCAGAAGAAGGAAACTAAAATTATATCAATATCTTCTCCAGTATACCTGCCCATTGCAGTAGGATTTTGCAGTTCAGTCTTTGCAGCCATAGGTCCAGAAATACTGTCTTCATGGTTGGGCAAATTTCTATACTGCCCCTGTTTCTCTTTTTCTCTCACACACATGGTCACCCTTTCAGGCAAAAATCTCTTAAGCCTTGTGAATAACTAATACATAGTTTTTATTCAGAGACTTTTAAGGCCAGAAGGGGACTATTATGATCATCTAGTCTGAGTCCTTGCATAAACCTAGAATCTCCCCCAATGATTCCTGAATCAGATCTAATAACATCTGGTTGAACTAGAGCACAACTTTAAGAAAAGCATTCAGTCTTAATTTAAAGATTTTAAATAACTGTGGGAACAGATTTTCTGTAATAATTATACACCTGATTTTGTTACATTAAGTATTTTATGCAGTACATCTAGATGTAGGGGAAAATATTTAAACTACTTGCCATCATTAAAAAAATAAATATTGGTTCAGAAAAAAACAAGATGAAAAATGATATATGTGTTCTCTACAATAATAGAGGTGCCATTATAAGCTGGACTATAAACTATCAATTTGTACAATACCAGAAAAAAATTAAATACTATGGTGCAGCAAGATCCACCTATTGTCTATGCATATGTCAAACAGTGTGAAGGAATATTGGTTCTCTTGGATCTTGATTTGTTTGTCTTTATGTATGGCATGCACGTAAGGGAATTCCACCTTTTTTGCGGGGTGGGAAGAGGAGGAAACCTCTTCTCTGGCTTTTGTGGCTGTTGTATAAAGACTGTTTTGGCATGTTAGTCCGTCACAATGGCAAGAGAGAGACGAGAGTGGGAGTGCAGGTGAGGCAGTTAAACCGCGTTATTATATGGTTTCACAACTCCTTATGGATATCATCGTGTGTGTGTACGTACCAACCATTCCAAAAGGGATATTGGACAGCTGCAGCTACAATTCCATACTGTAATACTGCCAATACTGACTTCAAACTTCATTCCGCTAATGGGCCAGTGTTTTTGAGCCATGACATTTCCGATGAGCTGTTTATGAAAACTTGTATATATTATGGAAATTTGAGAGGAGACAAACATAAAAAATATATCCCTCAACCCCACCCCCAAAGTTTCTGGATATTAAGATGTCCTCTATAATATTCTAGAGATTTGAACCAGTTGCTACAGGCCTGTGAAATCCCTGAGGCTGGAACCAAGTTATGAATGAACACCTCATTACTCTTGTAGTGGCTCCAGCTTGATTCCATTCAAACCCTGTATTTAGCTGCTAACTGCCATGTCTGGAGAACAATAACAAGTTCTGCATTCTCCGTGATAGCTCATCCATCATCAGCAGGATACTTAATGAGGCAGAAGGAAAACAATTTGAACTTGGATGTATGCGTCTAGCAAAAGGATGGAGAAAATCTTGAACAATCCCCTATTTGGATTTAAGCTAGAAAAATGTTCTGTTTCTTCCTAGCAAACATTTGTTGTTTTTGATTCTGATCTCATGCCAATGTAAACTATTTTAAGTCACTCCACTGACTTGAGCAGTATCATGTTCATACTCATGTTCTGCACAGAATGACATGAGACTGATTAGGCTTTTCTTAGCAATTGCACCATTCTATCATAGAAATTCCTGGCAACCACTATTAGAGGTAGGAGGACTCCTCTGAGTGTAATTCACCCAAAAGGCATGGTCTCTTCATTTGCATGGTCCTGCTCCCATAGTGTCTCTGGTCTCCCTGTCTTCCAGTTGTCTGTGAAAACTGATATTTGAATTGCTGGACTGCAAAGAAATTTGAGCAGGGAAGCTATTTTGACACCTTTCACATGGTTCCCTTGTGAAGAAAGCCTCCTCCTGCTTGTGTGTGACCAGAGAGTGACATACCATTTTGGAGTCTGCCTCTCAGGCAAGATGCATAATAGCTGAACAAAGGGGGGAAGGGTAAAAAAACTGGAAATATATCAACAGAGATAAGGAAAAAAGCTGTAATAAAGAATAGCATTCAAGACTTAACTCAAAAACTAGTTCATTATTGGATCAATAACTTAATTGCTGCTGTACATGAAGACACACTGCTGTACAGCACTGACAGTATCCTAATGGCAGAATGGTTAAACAGATAGAGGAAAAGGTATTCTGATTTTTTAGAAGACTTTAGAAGACTGACTTTTTTGTCAGCAGAAAGCTGTGCTGCTTCATGCCGGAGTACGACTCACAATACAAGCATTTCAATGTGTCCCTGGAAATGTGGGGTCCCATGGTTTTGGAGACTGCTGCATCTGTGAGTTGGAAACATTGCATGAGCCACCATGAAGGGAATGTATTGTACCTATCACCACAAAATGAGACACCCCCTGGTAACCAATCAGTGTGTGTTTGCACTTGAGACTTGGGCAGAGTGTCCCATAAAGTATGCATTCAAATACACATTTGCTCAGTCTAGTCACAACTATATCATTCCTGTGTTGTCATTCAACAGTGCGATGACAAGCAATGTTTCAGAATCGGTTTGGACGCCGCTGACATGAGCTCCCAAACAATATAAGAATGCAGTCTAATACAAAGAACCACTCACCTTACCAATTTCACCTGCTCACACAGCATGGACTGCTCTTATGTTTGGCTGGTGTGTAGGGAACTCATGCCTTGCAAGTACCTATAACTGCAGCACAAATGTCTTGGGAGTTCTCTCCCCTATTTATCTGGAGTGTGCAGTCAGATACTTCCCTGGGCACAGCTGCCCCAACCACAATCCACTTTAAAATGTGGTAGAGAGGTTCTTCCCAGGCCTGACAGAAATGTGATACCATCTTTTGTGTATACCTTTCTCTTTAAAACTCACTAGGAATAGCAGGAATGAGGCTGCTCCTTTTTAAGGTGGTTCAAGAGGTGGCTGTGCCCAGAGGAGTCCCCTCTAGAACAGGTAGAGGGACAGAATGGGTAAGACATCAGTGAATAGGTACTGCGGCTATGTTCTTACATGTATTCCTCTGCCCCTTTCCTATTCCTCTTCCAGACCTACCAGTAGCCCATCCGCTCTGGCCCTGCAGATGGCCTTCTGCTTCTATATGAGAGGAGTGGATTTATGCTCGGCTCTTGGGCATGTAATTTGGCTTAGCTTTTTATAATAGCAAATGAGTTGAGCTTAAACTAGGCCACAAGCTGTTGCTGAACGGCAAAAGGACTTCTGGGTGATAGTGGGCTGTTTACCACTGCTTGGTGATTGGTATTAGTATCAATTTCATACATATGGAATGATGCTTTTTCTGTAGCTGTATCACCAACATTTTTTGATTTGATTTTTTTTTGAAGCCTTATCTTTGGAATCACATGGGTTTTTTTATCATATTCTCTTTTAACAACTCATGTATAGAGCTTTTTGTCTCGGTCATTTAGAATGTTAAAGAATAACCCTTGGCCCACAGCATTTTAAGTTGGTGGCGTGTTAATAAAGATCTTCTCCTTTATTTTTGTTTTCCTTGGGGGAGACAGACCGTTCCCTGGATAAATGGAGATTTCTGCTTAGAGCGTGTTTCTCTGCTTTTCAAGTGGCAAAGTGTGTTTTATTTTTGCTTTTAAAAAAGGAAAGGCTTGAAAGATAAGGTGGTTGCATTGCAGCAGACTGTTCCAAAAATGATAAAATTTGAAAAATAACAGGCTTGTTCCAGGGCCATGCAATCAAAATAGTTCTTGTGCTGGAGATATAAAAAGAGACTATGCACAACATTCCTGAAATGATTTATGCTTAGTTCAAGTTTAAAGTCATAGATATAATGGTATATTATGTGTTCTCTTGGCATTCTGTTTTTAAATCAAGAACATGAGCTCATCTTTTGCTGTCCACACAGAGCCCTCGTTTCCTTAATATTGTACACTCTGATCTGCGCCTGCCCCATGCTTTAAGGCAGACTGCCTTTCACATTGGAAGGCTTTTTTTAGTTCACCTCCCCAATTCTGATGATGATAAATAACAAACCATAGCACATTAAAGCCTCAGTCCCCAGCTGCTTTCCTGCCATCTTTGTGCTTTGTTGATCCTGAGCCAGCTTTGTTAAGGTGGTTCACTGGTGTAAGTACCCCAAACCTTATCCCATAGCCTTCAGTCTGCTCTTACCTGTGGTAGCTACTTAGGATCCTTAAAGGGCCACTGGCAACCAGGGATGGCTGAGACACAAGCCCCTGCCACATTCTCTTCTCTCCTTATTCTGCCTAGAGGGAGGAAAATTGACGTGGGAGCTATTACACTGGGCACTCCAAAGGGTAGGGTGATCTACATAAAAGATAAGCAAGTTACCTTCATCCCCAAACCATAAAATAACCAATCTCAGAGATGAAATTCGATCCAAAGGGTACCCTGCCTCACTCTGTCATACCGCTCCCTGCACAAAAGCCACTGTGATGGGTTTCACAGTGTGTCTGGAAAGGGAATGGGCCCAAAGTACCCATCTGAGTTGTGGTGGCCCCCACAGTCTGCCAGGCACTTTCCAAATAAATAAAGACACTGACCCTGAGAGCTCCCAGTCTAAGATGATGAGTTTTGCATGAATTTTGACTGCTGAATTAACAATAATATGCATGTGAGACTTTAGAGAAAAATTTGCCTTCCTTGCCACTTATCCCTGTAGCTCTACTGTGCAATGGGAAGGAACAGGGGGAAGACAAACCCAGGGGTAGGGGAGCTCTGCTACATTTGCATGCTCAGATGTGGCGGGAGCTTCCAACTAGCTCTGTGTAAGATGCAGGAGAGAATCGAGGGTGTTAGGCTCAAGGGCACTGAAGGGGGACAACTGGATCCATGGTTATCTGGGTCTAGAGGGCCACTCCATACCCACAGAGGCCAGTGGAGTTGCAAAACCACGGTTTGCTTGTGAATTGGGGCAAAGAGGAGTGACTTTTCATCCTCTCAAGCCCCTGCAGAGTTCACTGCACAAAGGCTATGCACTCAGGCCTTGTGTTGGGTGTGGCTGAATTTCATGCACAGACAACTGTTGATCATAGTTTGAAAAGAGAGATGAGCAATAAGGTTAAAAATATAAAAGGAATGCTAAAAGATCAGAGTGAAACTCACGTTTAGGTACAAACATGGAGCAAATTCATTTGCAGCTTCTGTTAAAGTCAATATTAAATACATGCTGTATTTAAATACTAAGTACTTAGTACAAAACTATAGCACATGTAGGCCACCACCATTCATTAACAAGGGGTGCAATCCCAACCTAGACTTTGTCACCTCTGAAGGACAATCTAGGCTGCAGCGCAAACTAGGAAAAACAAGCAATCTGCTGAAATTCAGCCTTCAGAAAGGCTTACTGAGAAGGCTAACCCATCTACAATGTTGTTCTGACACATGGGCACTAAGGAGAATGTCCCCATTGGTGTGGAAGATTGCTCAAAAGTTCATCCGTAGTGGATGTCAGACACTATGTGTACCTGGGCTTTCAGAAAAGGCAAGCCAACAATACAAGAAATATTTAGAACGGACTTAGATTCTTTTGGTGAAGAAACCATTTGATTCAGGGAAAGGAGCAGTGTGATTACTGGAGGATCCTGATTGGCATAGGTTTGTTGTTTTCATAATAGCCAAATAGCATGAGACACCATTCGTAAGCTGATCCCAGAAGTACGGCAACCAAAGTGCATTTGTCCAATCTCTCCCCACCAAGTCACACGCCAACTCATCCTAATTGGTAAACCAGCCCAACAAACAAAGCCCAGAATGAAACAAGTCAGGCAGAAACTTTGCTCGCTCCTCAGAGACTGTAAAGTCCACAATGAACAACTCAACACTGAGGAACTGACAATAGCTATGGAAGCACTGAAATGTTGGAAAGCAAGCTGCACACGGTGGTATGGCTAATGAATGATTATTACACTTCAGGATAAGAGTACAGAATTGGCTGTTTAACACTTTGCAGAGTTATGGCCTTTGTGGTTTAAGTAGTGCAGTTACTTTGGCCTGTCTCCACAGCCTAAGTAAAATCATGTTCTCCATGCAACAGTTGAGTCATCACCCAATATTCTTATTCTGCTCAATCTGTATGAGCACAAGATAGTGGCTAGAATAGTGCGATTTGTTGAAGGGCATCTAACTGAAAAGCCAGTTTCAGCCCAGGACATTCATGCTGTGGCCAAGTTGCAAACGTAACTCAGCACATCAAAGATGGCGTCTAAACCTGCAAACGTACAAGGGCTGTGTTTGTTCTGTTGGCTACTTATGACACTGGGCGCTTGTACTGAAACTGCCAAGAATTCTGAGAAATAGCAAGGTGGTCCAGGTCTTTTCCTCACTGCTTGAGAATCAACTTTAAAAAAAAAAGTTTGAAATGTTGATGTGTACTCAATTGAATGGATTGCCCTGATGTCCAGTGCTATCATCCCTGCTGTTTAATATCTACACAGATGATCAGCTGGAATCCCCCCAGGTGCAAAGATTCATTTATGCAGATGATCTTTGCATTACCACCCACTCAGAAAGATTTGAGGGGCCTGAGTGCATTCTAACCAGCTCACTGAGTATACTTGGAAAATATTGTTGCACATGATTCCAGAAGGCCAACACACGCAAGACACAAGTGTGCACTTTTCATGTGAAAAAACACCAGGCCATGCAAAAGGCTAGATATCGTGGGATGGTCCTTGAGCACTGTGATCATCCGATGTTCCTTGGGGTCCATTAGACAAAATGCTGACATTCAAAGAGCACATCAAGAACTAAAAAGGTAGTGAACTTTGGGAATTGTGTGCTTCAGAAACTGGCCAACACAAAATGGAGAGCTGACCCTAAAATAGTTTGAGCAATCAGTCTTACCCTATGTTAAACTGTGGAATACTATGCCCCAGTATAGTCATCCTCATGCCATGCACACACAATTGATACTAAACTAACCACGCCTTTAGGATTATCACAGGGACTTTGAAACTGACTCTCACTCTGTAGCTCTACTGCCTTGCAAAGATTACACTGCCGTTGGTGAGGTAGAATACCTTCATTAAAAGGAGAGACAGCAAACAGGTTCATGATCCAAAACATGCTCTGCATGTATATATGTCACCTGAAGAGGCTGAAGTCCAGAAAGTGCTTTACTTCTCAAAATCCCTTACCCCAAAATACTATTGTAGAAAGCTACAGAGTACTGAAATGGCAGGAAATGCCAATGATCTTTGAGAGCAACTCCTGCCAGGCACTGACCTCGAGTAAAAATACAGGTATATTCTAATTTGAGAGAGAGTGAAGTGGCAAAGACTAGAGACAATTTTTTCCCAAGAAGAAGGTCAGAAACGACCCCCCAACGTGAATGCGGCGAGCAGATACACACTTGAACACCGCTTGATGCAGTGGCCCCTTTCAACATCCTGTATTCCTGAGAAACAATTTGAGATAAGTGACAACACCAGGTCTTGACTGCGGTTTTGGAGTGAGAAGCTATGATGACCATTCATTAGATGTAATCTCTTCATAAAATATAACCATCCTAGGGAACCAATAATACAATCAGAATCTTGTTGGAACAAGTGTTTTCAGTTACTTTAGTTTTCTTTTTAACATGGAACTGGGAATAGACATGATGCAACTCACATAACATACAGAGTGTTTGTTTTTTCCTGGATTGGAGTGGGTATGTCACATGCTTACTGTATGGGTTGATTGCTGAAGTGGACGTGGGTGTTTTCTTTCATTGACCAATAGGAAGCACATGATCCTAAAATGCTTCATTCCCTTATATTTATTAGTTCTTTGTCAGCATTTCCTAATGGCACACCACAGAAAAATACATTTACGTGAATTTGGGAGCTCTACCCCCTGAAACTAACAGATTTTATTTTTAAAAGGTCGCTTGATACTGATACTGGGCATAAAATACATTTTTGTGTGTAGGCCTAACCCAAGAACTCTTGCATGATATGCCAAATCTTCCTCAAAAACAATATATGTCTGCCAAGCTTTAAACAGACACTCACTATTCCAGATGGAATGGGCATTAATGCAAGAATGTTTTTGCCCATCTACCTACATTGGCATTCTAGATTTACCACATGAAGTTTTAATTACTTTCAGATAGGATAGTATTTTTTTAAAAAAGCTTACTGTGACATATTGAAAAGAGAGAGTTTATAAATATCCAGCTCTGCGATCTTAAATTGATTAAATACTTAGGGACACAATTATGATTCATCCTTCATGGTGAGTATGGTGGCCCTTTAAGCTTCTTTGTGGGCTACCTGCATCATGGAGGGGATACTAGCCTCTGCAAGCATGCCACCCCACCTGCTCGTGCAGATGGGAAGGAGGTGGGTAGGCAGAGAATGGGTGGAGTCTTGACTTTGCCTTCATTGCCAATTGGCCATCCAACGTGGGTGGGACAAATAAATGGCTTGGTACAGAAAATTACCAGATTATTTCCCACTGGAGCAAGGAAGAAACCAAGGAAGGAACTGTGACTCTCTCAGCATTTTACTTGCCTCCCTAGACTTCTGCTGGGTAGCACTGTCCCTTGTTATGGGCTGAGTGTATAACTTGTTTAGTGGATTTGGCTCCTTTCTGCATGTGTATGCTATCATCTGCAAACCATTTAGAATTCTCCACCAGTTAGTTATTGATTTTAGTCACTGAACACTTTCCACTACTACTAACAATTAATTATTTGTGTTGTGGTGGTGAGTGGGAGCTCCAGTCATACACCAGGATGTGAGTGTGCAAGGCATAGTACAAACACATGCTTGGCATATCATACTGGATGCTTGGGGACCCACAACAGTGAAAAGTGGGTGTAAAGTGTTGACCAATAAAAGTGGTTATGTATTATCCCCATTTTGCATGGGTGTAAATGTCTTCGTAAGGTGCAGGAAAAGAGTGAATCATAGAACCATGATATGCCATCTTGAGTTTGGGGATTTCCATGTTGTGGAGGGATTTTCCTTCATTCCTTTGCTCTATTTCTGGTTGTTTCTGGTTATTTCCTCGTCTTATCTCGGGTATTCCACAATTTGTGTATTGGTTTTTGACCCTGCTTGGTCAGGAAAACTACACAGTGGCAGAGCCATAAATAAAAGTTCCTTAAACATGAACTAACAAAATGCATATACCATAAAACAGCTGCCAAAGACCAGATAAGGAGTCAAAATGTCAATAATAATAATAACAATTAATAAAAACCCTACAGATCACTTAAGTCAACAAACCTTTGAATAGTGTGAGTACAAATGTGTGCACACACGTTCAAGGGATTAGAATTGAGGTTTGGATAGTCCTTCAGGTTGGAAAAAATGTTCTACCATGGAATTTAAAGCCTGATCCAAAGCCCACTGAAGTAAATTGGAATCTTCCTATTGCTTTCACTGGGCCTTAGATTGGGTTCCAAATGCGCAAAGTTCCAAGCTGAAGATGGTATTGCCAGTGGAAGTTAGATTTTTCAACCCCAGATTAGAAGAAACAAAAAAGCCAGCTCTTTATTTGTGCAAGGTTAGGCTGTCTCAGGCCCCATGCAGGAAATCATCCCTATGTAGGACAGCACTTAAGCATTTGCTTAAGTACTTTTCGAAACTGGCACCTGAGTGAGAAACCAGAGACGTTAAATATATAAACCTCCTTTTACAACGATTAAAATGTAAAATGGACAATCAACGACACCAAAATATAAGGCAGTTTCCTATCAACTGCATCACAACAGCAAGAGTGCTGGAACAATTTTTATAGTGGGGGTGCTGAGTGCCATTGAACCAAACTGTAAACCCTGTATATGATGGAAACCACTTCAAACCAGAGGGTGTGGCAGCACCCCCAGCACTCCTAGTTCTAACACCTATGTCAACAAGTGATCTGGAATCTATGAATCTCCTGTGTGTATTCCCAGCTGTTCAGCTGTCAACTCTGAAACAGGAGATGTAAAAAGCAGAGAAGGGCTGAATCCAAATCCCAGATCTTAACCTTAGTATGAGGAAGTTCAGAACAATTTTAAAGTGCAGACAGGTTGGAACATTAACAGGGTGACTAAGTGAGTGGTTGTTAGGGTGTTAATACTGAGTTGTGTTGCTCTAGGTGTTCAAGGCTGGGAGGCGTCAGTTAAAATAGAATGCACACGCTTAAGCTATTGGGTGAAATTCATTTTCCATTTATTTTAATGGAGTTATTTTAATTACTTTAATGAAGCTACACTGGGGAAGAATTTAACACACATGGAAAGTCAAATCATATCTACAATTTGCTGCCAAATTTAAATATTTTTATGCCCATTGATGTAAGATTTAGTGAGAGCTCTTTGTGTGAAAGGAAAAGTACGAACATTTTATTTTGTATCATGACTTTTCAGAATGTGTGGATGTTTGATTGCTCAGGTAATCACCTACTGTAGATGAAGGGAGCAGTCATGTTTCCAACAAGTTTATAACCTACTTATTGATCCTGTCACTTTGAAACTTTCATTGCATTTGTTTTGTTCCACCACTGAAAAAATATAACACATTCTACATATGCTGTGGGAAGATTGCTCTGAACCTGACACCCCTTTTTCAGATGGCTTTTCTTTAGAATTTATGCAGACATTCTATGTGTGATAGCAGGAGCTGCAGTATGTGATCAGAGGGGGAGCAAGATGTAATGAATAGCAGGAAAGCGTTCTTTATACTAAAATAGCACGTTCCACCTTTTTTTTTTTCCCATGCACAGACCTAACCTTTGCAAGGAAATGGCTGGATTTTTTTTTCATGAAAAGGGACCATTGTAATGAGAACTATGGAGAATATACAACATCCTGGATACATTATGTACTTCTCAGATGTTCCTCATTAGGTAGAATAGTTCTCTTTAGATCCCAGCTCTCTTCCATCTAATGTTAAGACTCTGTTGTTTTACTACCTTCCCTTAAGATAATTTGCTAATATCAAAAATTTTAACCTATAGATGTAATAAAAACCATCTATTCTTTTTTCTAAATGTTAATACATAATTTACATTTCAAAACATTCACTTTAATTCATAGTTTTCCCCAAACAGCCAAGATTTAGTCTTTTGCAGTTAAAGGATTTGTACTGCGTTATCTGTCAGGTCCTGCAAACCCTATTTGCATGAGTAAGGACTACTTGAATGGGAAAAGATTTTCACGATCAAGCCCTGAACAAAGCTACAGAAAGGGGAGGACTTTTGAGTCTATGGAAAAACTGTCAAACACCAAATGCATTCTGTATTTTAAATCTGTACCACAGTAATATTGAAGGTTCAGAGGAGAATGAATTTCAGCCTCGAGCACTTCTTCTGATCTATTTTTTAAAAAAACAACATTAGCAGAGTGCTACATCTACTAATTGATCAAAGCCTCCCAACTGCTATTTCCTTTATTCTTTTGACTTCAGCAGTTTTTTCATACTTGTTTCTCATCAGCGTTAGACAAAAGTGACCTGCACATGGTGATGAAAATCTATTCTATTTAAGACCAAATTTGGGTTAGCTGGAAATTTGAGGTCTGGAATTTGCTGCAGATAAAACAGCTGGAGTGAGTGTTTTGTCATTTGATAGTCCTCTTAACTCAATAACAATGTCCTAATTACAGTAGGTTCTATAATGTAAAATATGGCTGTATAGCTATTCCCTTAGTAAATGTAGGTAATCAATAGATTATTTAAAACAGTTTGGGACAAATTCTGCTCTCATTTACACTTGTATAACCCTGTTGTCATCAATTTGCATATGTCCTACTTACTTTGTTTGCTTTGTAGGGAACCTAGCGCAATGGGGTCCTGGTGCATCCTCATTATCAATATATAGAATCCATCTGCATTGCACAGAAGAAACATTACAGACTTTCTAGTCTAATATCAGTTTTTACTGAAACGGAAAATGATTTTTAACAGAATCAGTGAGATTGGAATAAGGTTCTGTGTCACTACTGAATTCCAGATCTTCTCCAACTGGATAAGGGCACCTCTTTAAAATTTCCCAGTACTCAGATTTTTAAAAGACCAGTTTTGGCAGGATCTTACATTCACTATGTGGTCCCTTGCCCTTATAGAGTGAGATCACAATACTATCCTTCCAGGAGGTTGGCAGGCATCCAGTTCCCCACACCAGATGAAAGATGGCCAGAAGTGATTCTGCTACAGTACTAATAGCACATGTTAAGCAGCTCTGAGGGGATGCCATCAGCACTGGCTGCACGTCCTTTTTTCAGTTTAGAGATGCCACATTTCACTTCATCTAATGTTGGTGCATTGGTACAACTGTCTGGATCTGAAACCACAGCGACTGCAAGGTCATCCAGTTCTGAACAAACACCAGCAGGAGGATGGTTCAAGGCACTGTAATAATGTGCCACCCAGCGTAAGAGAATGTCATCACCCGATGTACATGGATGACCTTGGCTGTTGTTCAGGATGCCATTTGTAGTGACTAACTCTTGACCACTGAGGTTGCAAATGATATGGAATGCTGGCTTCAAGTCGCACCTGGCTAAGCGAAATTCAGCATCATCCGCCACCTGGTTATAATGTGCCTCATGATTACAGAGAGCCAGGCTGTTAATTTTTCACTTCAGCTGATTATGAGTGCACTTAACACCACACTGGCAGGCTGCGGCCTTCAATTTAATTATTCGGAAGGCCTCTGGAAGGCCTCTTCCGATAGTCATGGTCGGTATGCTGGATACCTGTAGCCAAGCATCTGCTTAGCAGATTGGTTGAGGGTAGAAGTGAACAGGGACCAGGCAACCTCCACGTAGTCTGGTAGATTAGCTAGAGCTGAGAATCTGTTGCTGACATCAATACAAAACCTGTTGGCTAAACCTGGCACATGGAGTGCATCGATGTCAATTTTCATCATTGCAGAGGGCTTACCTGCTCGTTGGAGCATTAACACCATACGGGCCACTAGATGGTGATCTGTGTTCGCCGCACATTCTGCACCACTATATACTCTACAGGAGGTGAAGAGATGCCTAACGCGTGTAATGATGTGGTCCAACTCCTTCTGAATGATGCAATCATGAGAGATCCATGACATCTGATATATGCATCGCTGCTTGAACCATGACCCAAGAATGGAAAGATTTTGGGAGGCACAGAATGTAAGCAAGTGGCGAGAGTTATTATTAGGTGTGCCTGGACCATAATGACCAATGACCTGTTCAAACCCAGTTCTCAGGGAGCCAGTACTGCATTTAGTTCACCCAGGATCACAAGATTATCATGTGGAGGAACGGTGCATACTAGATGTTCCAGTTGATCGTAGAAATTATCGTTAACTGAGTCAACAGATTCCTCTGTCGGCACATAATTACTATGACAGTGAGGTAACTATGCCGATGTTTAAGATGTGCAATAAGTAAGCAAGGAGACATGGTATCCAGGTTGTCAGGGAGGACTTGGCCTCACCTCATAGTCGTAGTGCTAGTAAATGGTTGGGGCCGTCAGAATACAGAAGTAAAGAATCTTCCACCTCATGATGTCTGTGATCTATCAGACTTGCTTCTGTTACTCTTGCAATTGATATACCAAGATGGTCCATTTTGCATGAGACAGCGACCTGATGACCATGCCTGTGAAGAGTTTCAACATTCCAAGTTGCAATTTTGTTACAATGTCGGAGCTCCTAGATACAACTGGATGCATGATCACAATGTTCTGCAGATGGGCTTGCTGACATCAGAAGACACGCCTCCCCAGGGAGGGTTTGATATGAACGCATCATGTTTGCATGGAGGGGAAATAGCACTGACAAGGCATCTGCAGCTGAAAGTGAGGCAGTGGCTTTAACCCTGGTGCTGAGTACTAGGTTATTCATGGTTTAAAAAAACAAAAACAAAACAAGAGTGAAGGATTATCCCAGGAAATACCTCGTCCCACTGAGATAAGACGGAGGCACAGTAACGCAACCCTTTTCCTGGTCTACCAGTACTGGCTTCACGCTAGGCAACCCGAACTGTTGAGTCTTTCTCAGGGACTTCCTTTGCCTTGGGTAGCTACATGCAGCTGCTGCCCTGCATCTTAGCTGCTTGTGTTAGCCATCATTTTCAGGGTTCGCGTTGAATCTGTCCACCTCACATAATATTCAAGGTGATATTTCGGACAAGCCTTCATTACTGATGGCATAGCTCCAACAAGCAATCCCCTACTTCAGATGTTACACTTTCTCCACCACGATGAGGTACAGGTCGGGCTTGGGAGGCCGATCACCTTGCTCTTCATTCCAGGGAAGGTGATTGTGCATGTTTTGCTGGCACGCCTGGAGCTTTTGCTACATCAGAAGCATTGTCCGCAACAGTCAGGCTTTACAATGAATAGGTCCACATTAGACGCCATTTTGGCCTTTTGCTTGTTGTCAGAGATACACCATGAGTTCAGGAAGCCTCTGCACGTAGCATATGTTGATCTTCAGACTGCATTTCATTCAGTAGACTGTGTTGTGTTATGGAAGGTACCACTCTGCTGGACTTGATTAGAGAGCTGCATAATGGAAGCACTGTCCATGTTTGTCTGGGGAACCAAATGTCAGCACCTTTTAAATCAGTATCTGGTGTTAGGCAGTGTTGCATTTTGGCCTCTGCACACTCTTATCAGGCCATGGATTTCATAATGCAGCATTCTGTCAGGTCCATAGCCACTGAGATCAGTGATCTCTCACTCTCAGACTTTGACTACATTGTTCTTTTAGTACAGAGCCCTGACAGGTTTTGTGAGGCATTCCAGAATATAGAGGAGGAATTAGCTAAGATTGGTCTCCATGTTTCATGGTCAAAGACAAAACTGCAAACTCTAGGACCAGGTCTACCCATGACTCCAATCTCTTTGAACAGAGAAACTGTCAAATCAGTTTCCAGCTTTTGCTATCTGGGTTCTATACTTACCAGCTCCTCCAATTCACACACAGAGGTTCTCCTTTGGATTGATATTGCAGCATCTGCCGTGCGTCGTTTGCGAGGGATATGGAATCAACATCATCTTAGTACGAGGACAGTCAAGTTCAGGATCTATTTGAGCTGTATCCTTCCCATACTGTTGCACAGTTGCGAAACATGGACACTATGCTGCTTGGACTGGGCAAAGCTGGAGGCTTTCCACACAAAATGTCAATGTCGTATATTGGGCATAAAGTGCAATGACTTCATCTGTAATGCAGATGTTTATGGTCGCTCGGGTCTACAGACTACTGGGGCCATTGGCCTTACGCTTTTTGGACATGTTGGAAGGATGCCACAAGACATGCCAGTGAATACCTTTCTGCGGGTGGCTTGTAACATCTGAGATAAAATTCCACCAACCAAGAGGTGGAGACAGCCCAGAGAAAGACCCCCTATTATCTGGGTTTATCAGGTCTGTTCCAATGTTGGACTCTCAGGCTGTCAAGCTTTTGTGGTTGTGCAGGAACAGACCAAATGGCAAATGATCGCTACAGCTGACTGTCTGGCTAAGCATTGAGGAGAGAGAGTTTTGGCAGGATTCTTTCCACTGGCCATTACAGTGTGCCATTCAGCCTATTAAACCTCATTTAAAAAAAGGTGGTTGCACATCTGTGTTTTCAACCCAAAGCACCTCTGTAGGATTCAGGATTTTAGGTTGTGTTTTTGTTGTTTTTTTTGTTTTTTTTTAAATATTAAAAAATGTTTAATCCACATTAAAGATTAATCTCTTGCCAACTTTTCTTTAGAAGTGTGAAACAGAATCTGTAGCCTTCGGTGCTATTTATTCACTTATTTATTGATTCCCTCTTATGTAAAGCTAGTCAAACAGCTTTAGTTCAAAATACATAACCTAGAAATATACTTCTGAGCTCAGATCTCGAATGCCAACTTCCAGCCTGAAGCAAACTTTTATGACTAAGTTAAAATGGAGGCTATAATGGAAACACAGACACAGCCTTAACCTTTGTGCTGCTGATGCTGTTGCTGTAATATGTGAAAAGCTGAAAAATAGACTTTAAATCCTGGGCCAAAGTTGAATCAAGAATATTTTCTATGAAACATACTGGCACATACAGTAGGTATGTGTACAACACCCAGTATGGGTGGTTTCTGTATGTGCCTTGCTGCTAGTAAAGATTTGTGCTTGTGTATCATTGCATGTGATTTGCCCCCCCCCTCATCCTCCCAATATCCTGATTCTGCTTTAGCATTGCAACTTTAAAAATAGGCCAAATTCTGTCCTTGGGTAAACATATGTAATTCTATTATCAGTTTAGCCCGAGTTTAGTTGAGGTCAAAATTTGTGATTTAAATCACAAATAACTGTGGGTCAAATTTCCCCTGATCCACACCTCCTGTAGAAACTCAACCTAGTGAGCTCAATGGTGATGCATGAAACATGAGTCAGAGAAGAATTTGGCCCTGTGACTTCACTGAAAAAGCGAGGGATAAAGGTGTATTCAGAATCTGCTCATGGTATCAGTAAAAACACTCTGTAGCTTATTCAAGGCAGAATAGGCATTGTATACCATACCTTCTTGATGGAGTTTCCAGTGCTGAGCAGGAAGAAAACAGAACATATGAGGGAGGGAAGAAATAACATTGATAGTAACAAAAAACAGCAAAGAAATTCATATCAAAGTTGTGAAAGATGCCATATATGGGATAAATACATGTTTAAATCCAGTATCTTCATCTTCTGCAATATTAAAGTCATTCTTTAAAATACATCAAAGGAACACTTCTAATTTAGTTGTCAAGTAAGGGCTAAAAGGGGTGAGAGGGAGAGGGAGAACGAACACGAACAGAAAGGTTGAACCAGTATTTTAAAAGGTAGTTATGGGATAGTTCTTATATACTGGACTATCAAAACTTGTGACTTGGTATGAATAATGGAATGCATGCTTAAAAATACTTTGCTTCATCTTTAATATCTTTACTGCATGCAGTCATATTAATGTAATTTAGGTGCACACAGCAATAATACCAAAAGGGCAGCCAGCATTTGTGTCTACTTACTGACATCTGGATGGGATTTAATAGGCCTTGGTTTCAAAAGATCAATCTTTAGGACATTGTTTTTCCTGGTGCACATTGTGGGTACAAATAAATGCAGTCATAACTTTGTGGCATAAAATAATCGCACCTGAATCTTGGTTGGTCAGTTGGTTGTATATATTCCTGATTTATGGATACTGTTTTTAAAAATCCGTTCTCTTGTTGCAATTTTTTTTTCTTTCATCTAGTCAGAGAGTAGAACCAAGATCATGTGACTTATATGTGACCAATTGCATATCATGAAAAAACAAATGGTGAATAATAAATAGCTGAAGTAAACTGTCTACAAATAACCCATAGGTAGGAAATTCTTCATGTAAATTCTTCATTGATTACTTACAAATGACCAACACAGAAATCAGAATCGGTGTGTGAACAACTTGGGAACAGAAAAGAAAAGGGCAAAATTAAGTGGAAAACTTATTTCCAATTAACAGTGAGGTCTCTTTTGAAAGATGTCTTTTTTTCTAAAATTGGATATACTTGTACTTACTATAGTGGAATTTTTTCCTGGTGATGCATTACTTCTGCAATACTGTTAAGTCCTTATATGGATTACATACTATGTAAAAAGTTTGTTATGCGTGTTACAGCTGACCAGAGAATAAAATCCAGCAAGTATCTTATTGTCTGGAATTTATTTATATCTTTCTTTAATGTATCAGGGTGATAAGCTGCTGTTTGGTGTTGGATCCATTGTTTCAGAGCCTTTTGACTCACCATCACCAAAACATAATCTAGAGTACCAGCATCTGCTGGGTTGAAACAGTTTTCAATGTAACATCCATAGGAAATGTTGTCACTTGCATTATATGTTGTTTATAAATAGGTTGCTGATATTTAATTGGCACATGTAGCTGAAAGGCAGGGGCAATGCCCAGTGATATTTCAGATCTGAGGGGAACAGTATGCAGGGCTAGATCCATGCGTGAAAAGCAAGTGACAGGATTGTGTATCGTAACTTCGGAACACTGTAAGTACTGACACTTATCCAATGGGGGAAAAATGGTGAATCCCTCGTATTTGTTTTTAATGCATTTACAAGATGAAAGTAAAAATAAGTAGGAAAAACTCGAACATTTCTCTAGTTTGAAACCCAACAGGTTTCATAATATCTGAATTGGGTCAGCATTAAAAAATCATGAGATTTTAAAAATAATGAATGTTGGATTATTTTGATTTGCCTTCCAGTCTCTGAGGCATTTCACGCTTTCAAGCTTTTCTCCCCAACCTTGTGGACTAGAGTTTTACATTTTTTTGAAATAAAACATGATTCCAGGAGCTATGGATTTAATCAAAACACCATCTATTGTGAGAACTGGCAACACCAAGGGCTTGCTAGCGCCACATTTTGAAGCAGAGTATTGAGGGCAGCCCTGTGTGGTGTGTAGGTTTTTTAAGATCTAAAACATGCTCTGGTCACCTCAATTCAGTAACTAAACGCTGGTTGCAATGATCCAGCAACGTAGACACTTTTGTTATAACAGACACTGTCTTAAACAGAAGACAAAACCAAAGACTCCCTTCTAACCGGTCCTCTTCAGGCAAAAGTCTAAGTAAACAGATGGGCCTGAAGATCAACATATTTGAGTTCAGTTGCACAACTAGAGGGAGCAAATTCCAGTCAAGGATCCTGAACTGGGAAGGGCCTGCTTCAGCCCCACTCAACTAACATTTAGGGCCTGTCAGCAGAAACATCACAGCTGCTTCTAGTCATTCCAGTGGTGCAATTGAGATGCTGTCTTTAGGGTAATCAGTACCCAAACTATCTAGGGTTTACAGACTGCAGCAAAAACTTTGAATTTCATGGTCATTCTTCAGGTGTTTTAGAGAGAGCCATTTCAGTCTGACTACTGTGTATCTCAGATGCTCTACAATTAAAAAAAGAAATCCTATTGGTAATGACTGTGTTGAGAGGGACTAATAAAGTGTGTGAGAGCAAGGACTGAACAGTCATAGAGTAAAAGTGAGGGGAAACTGTGCTAAGAATCATCCGGAAGAAGAGAAGTGCACAGAGCAGCAAAGCAAAAGACTTCACAGCTCCTTCTGACCTCAAGTCTCTCTTCTTCTCTTCATGTCCGTCTTTGTCTTGGTTGGTTGAATAATACAAGAAATGATTCATAAATATTTTCATTCCAAGTTTACTCTGGTGTGCTCCATGATTTGTTGGGAAGTAGGCCAGTGGTGCAAGCAGAACTTTTGCCAAGGATTGACCCAAATTACTTGCCTGGCTGCCTCAAATTTGAGTGGTGGTGAGATCTGTCACTTGGGGTAGCAAAACATCACTCAAATTTGGCCTGGCCTCCCCCTCCATCATGCCAGCAGGGAAAGGGGTTTCACTCTTATGCCACCCAATTACTGCCTCCCTATTCGCCTCATCCACTGCTGCGGGGAGGAGGGTCCTGGCCAGAACCTGATTTGTTGGGAAATATCAGGTTCTGGCCAGGTCTTCCCTCCCCCTACCCCAACAGTGGGTGGGGCAGGACACACCTCTGCCAATAGGGAGGCAATCATTGGAACTGCATGGCATAAGGGTGAACGCCCTTTCATTGCTGATATGATGGAGGTGTGGCCAGGCCAAATGTGAGTGATGTTTTAACTTCATGTGCCAGGTTGCAACACCACTCAGACTTGGCCCGGATGCCCCTCTGCCATGCCAGCAAGAAAGGAGCTCTGCTGTTATGACACCCAGCTCTGGTCAAGGACCAAGGGGTGGGACCTGCCCTCCATTTCATCCCAGATGTAGACAAATGACTACGCGTTCATTTTCAAGAATGTTCATGGGAATTAATATCTGGAAGGAGGACTTCACTACATTTGCACCCTTTCAGAATGGTTTCAACTTGGGAAGCAAACCAGTACAGTACTTGGATTTCATATAACTTCAGGCAACTTATATTCTTGTTTGCCTACAGCACCTGAACTGTCTCCTATATCTCTTTCAGTATTAAACCTAGCATCTTGTTACACAGTCTTATTCAGTCCTCTCACAATCTTATGCACTATTTCTTGAGTTATTATCTTAAGTGTGCATTTCAGTCTCTCAGAATGAAAAGAGATGGAAATGTGAGTTAAATGAATGCCTTGACAGACAAATACAGTGCATGGGACTACAACATAAAATCTGCTAATGAGTCTCAAATGAAACTACAATAATTTAAAACAATGTGAGGAATTTATTGGCCAACCGCATACTTATGGTCTGCTGAGCAATGATGCACACTGGCACCGTGGAAATCAGACTTGTAATGTGACACATGTTTATCAATTACTATTCAGTCAAGCGTTATAAATGTTACAGATATACCATAGCATGTAATCGTCAATTACCAGCTTAGTCAGAATTCTGTTTACTATGTGATTCTTTATCATACATGTAACTACAAAGTCTTTTACAAATGAGCTGTACTGGCCCTTGGTTGTGCAAAGAGATGGAAAACTGTCTTATTTTTTAACATTTGTATTTTAATATGGCAGAAACTGCTGCATGTGAACATATCATAGTATTTATAAGACAAAAACGGAAGAATTCCAGGTGATCTGGAAATAATTTTCCTTTAGGTAAAAAGACCAACACAGATGTGCAAGTTACAGGCCCCCTTCCAGGATGTTGCTTTTGTAAAGTGTGGGAGTTGCTTGTCCAAAGCTTGCTTACCTCTTAAATCCAACAGTTTGTTTTATTTTTTTAAGAGAGAAAGTATTCACTAGCCCCAGTAAGCTAGCAAAATGCACCTCTGCAATCTTTCTCTTTCTCACTTCACAGGGGTTTTTTTTTTTAGGGCAAATGTTGAAACTGTTCTTTTATGAAAATCTTTTTTTTAAGTTTTAAAGAGAATATTTACTATATAAAAGAAACATTCTTTATTTTGTGAGTGTGACTTAGGATTTAATCCTCCAAGGTGCTGAATATCTCCTATAAAGTGGGCATTTCACTTCACAGAAGGCACTCAAAACCTGGCAGGATCAGGCCCTGGGTCATTGGAAGAGAACCTGGGAGTTCTGCTTGCCACTCTGGCACTACCTTTGGCAGTTTGCTTAGGCCAAAATTCTCATATGGGTCTACTCATTTTGAATGGCTCATTTTTCATATGACCAGCTTGGGACTCTTTATGTCTGATTTTTTCAAACAGTGCTGTTCATCCTCACCTGCAATTAAAGTAAACGGACTCCTTACCTCCACACCTCTTGAAAGGAAGCTCCAGTTGTGTCAAGTTGGACATCTGACAGCTTTGGAAATTGTAATCCCTGGGACTGGTTTTCAGAGTTGCTAAGTATTTGCATTTCCTGTTGAATTCATCTCTGAAAATTGGGCTCTAGGTCTTTGAAACCATTGTCTTTAATCTGCTTGTTTCCCTATCTGTATATTATGGCTAATACTTTCATACCTCCCAGGAGTGAGGAAACTTCATTAATATTTCTAAAATGCTTTCAGATCTTTACAAAATAGGTGCTGCATAAACGCATAGCTGTAGTAGTATATTTCCCCCATTGACTGCGGTTGCCCTTTCTAGTACAGCCTCTTGTTCACATTCCTTTTGGTTAAGGCTGCTCTTCCATACGGAAATAGTTTTGTGATCCCTGTTTTGCAGCAATGCATGAAACTGCAAACAGCTGGGAAGTTTTTTCCATGGTGCAAACTCTAGTGCACCACTGGGCAAACATCTGAAACTTCTTTTGAGTTTCCCAGAGGTCTCTTCATTCAGGGATTGAGGTTTTATTTTGTTCCTTTAACTTACATTTCTCTTTTGAGGTTGATTCTGAGAACTTGGCAAGGGAATTAGGGATGGGGGGTGTCATAGACTGTGCAAATGGAATTATTTACCACCTGGGACTTTAATAAAGCTGTACAATAGCCAAACACATGCACATACTTTTTCTTGCAATTAACTATACAAATCCAATTAAAATAAAGTCACTTACCAAATATTCAGCCAGTCTTGGATATTCAACACTTCTAAAAGTAGATTGACATCAGAAACATACTGTTGCAACTACATGGAAAAGCTGGTCTAGGAACTACTAGAACTGACCCAACCTATCTCTTGAGCCAAATGGGTTCAACATAGGTGAGATTCTATGATCTGTGTTCTAAAGGAGGTCAGACTAGATCAAATGGTCCCTTCTGGCCCATTAGAAATCTTGTAAAATGTAATGATCTCAATAGATTAGTTTAAGCACATGTTCTTTCCTCCCTTTCCTTTGCTCCCAGGGAAAGAGAAGATCTTCTATTCCCCCATTAGCATCCTTCCCAACACCTTTCCCTTGTCATACCTCTTCCATGGTCCTCTGGTAGACCTTCCTTCCTGTGACTTCTGTTAACATTTGCTGATCTTGTCCCATGGTCCAGTGTCTCCAGCAGAGCATCTGCCATATGTTGATTACCAATTCTTTACTATGCTGATGATCAGATTTAAAAAAGGAATATTTTACTTACTGATTCAGCCAAAAAAAAAGAGAGAAAAAAAAAGCAGGTGTGAGGAGAATGATATGAATTTGGTAAGGCTGTCTGATATTTTATGATGAAACTGTTATGTTGTCTGCCCATACTGCTATGCCTTGATTCACTGTCTCCATCTCTTGTTCAGACTCTTTCTGTATGAAAGCAGGGTACATCCTGGATATGTTTGAGCTGTGCATGGTGCAGCTCAAGAGAGGATGGGGCTATAAGGCATACCTTTATGGTCCCCTTACCAGGATATAGGAGCCTCTGGCAGATAGGGATTTCTAGGGCACAGGGATACCCATGACTCTTTTCCCAACCACTACCCCATGGCCTAAGCTGGTGTGGTATAGGACATGCGGTGGTAACTTTGTCAGTTAAGGATTCCCTCTCAAAGGGATCCTGCCACTTTGTACTACTGGAGTGTCAGAAAGCAGATGGTGTCTCTAATCTATAAACCTTTCCTTTAGACTAAAGCATCCTACTTGAATATTCTGGGCATATTTTACACTTCTTAAACTAGAGAATTATGTTAATTTAGAATAATAATTTAGAAATGTATACAATTATGAATATATCAAATACCTGCTTTATATTTTGTACTAAGATATGATCATGTCTAAAATACTTATGCAATATTTTTCTTTAGATGATATCAATTAAAATAGCGTTCTGAATAGTCAACATTTAACTATTAAGTGGGTTTCTTCTGAAGCCCCATAGTTTAGGCTTTTATTAATTGACAGGGCAGGTAGTGAGGATGGTAATGTAAACTATATAATAGTGTCATAGTAGACACAGTAATGTATGTTTGGATGAAAAAAATGAAAACAAAATTGCAAATGTACCTTTTCTCTTGTTAGGTAAATATCAAAATTGATTAACTTGCGTGGCTCTTGATGTGATGTGAAATGTTTGAAGAAAGGCTTGTGAGTATAGAGTGTAATTAATTTAGAGGGAAAAGGATCAGGACAAATTTCTTGCCTTAATCCCATGCAACCTCACTGATTTTACCTGAGCCATGTAAGAGAGAGCAAAATAACCAAGTCCCAAACACAATTATAGTTACCTCTGCTCCCACTGAAATCAATAAGAGTCTCACCATTGACTTCACTGAAGTCGAATTAGGCCAAAATTCAGTGGTTTTGAAAATCCCGTCTGTAGTGAAGTTTGGGCCTAAAGGCTCTATTTTTTTTTCAAAAGGGCCGCAGGGATGGATGCCCAACTCACACTGAAAAAATTAATGTGGAATTGGGATAGAATTTGCAAAATGTCTAGGTGACTTAGGCTCCTAAGTCTCATTTTCAGAAGCAATTTAGGCATGTAGGAGAATAAGTCTTATGGAAGGTCAAGGGGAGTTAAATGATGATGACCTTCTCTCAGGATCATCTGACTTTTATATTGAAGCAATTTGGGCTCAGTTTGAATGCTCATATCAGAGCTTTTTTTATGCAGAAATGCATGGAAAAACTTATACACCTGATATAACGCTGTCCTCGGGAGCCAAAAAATCTTACCACATTATAGGTGAAACTGCGTTATATTGAACTTGCTTTGATTCACCGGAGTGCGCAGCCCCACCTCCCTGGAGCGCTGCTTTACCACGTTATATCCAAATTCGTGTTATATTGGGTCGCGTTATATCGGAGTAGAGGTGTATAAATTCAGAGAACTTCTGGAAATCTGGACCACAGTGCTGATAAATAGCAGATGCAGGTTTTATTGGGTCTAAGTGACACTTTTAGCAGAGGTGCAAAGACTTCAGTGTGAACTGGCTGAAATGTTGAAGGACAGAGTTTGACCCTCAAGGCTTATAGATAAGAAAATGTTTATCATTTTGAGACCATTTCTGTCACCCTTACTGAGGTTGAGTGAGGATGGCTGTATAGCTAAAGCACTCGATCATGTCTCAGGAAATCTGTCTTCATCTTCCACCTCTGACACAGACTGAAGTCAACAGAACTAGTCACATGCTTAAAGTCAAGGATCTGCTCAAGTACTTTGGAGACTGAGTGACTTTTCCAAGGGCACACGAGAAGTCTGTGGTAGAGCCAAAGGTGAATCCAGATGTGTTGAGCCTTAGTCCATTTCCTTAACCACAAGGACATCTATCTTTCCTGCACTCTTAGGGAACATCTAAGCTGCCACCCAAGGTGTGACTGCAGACTGAGTAGATATACCTGTGTTACTATGACTAAAGAATAGCAGTGTAGACGTAGTGGTTCTGGTTTCAGTACAGGCTAGCAACATGATTAGTTACCCAGTGTCCCTGATAAGCTTGTACAGCTATGTTGCTGCACCTACAGGGCTGCTAGCATGGGTAAAGCTAACACAGGTCTACCTGTGCAGCAATTGCATCTTGATGTGCAGCCTAGACATGCCCTTACACTTTCTGCCTCAGTTTGTCCTCTGTAAAAGAGGGATGCTGATAAATATCCAGGTCTCACCAGGATATTTGTGAGGATAAATGTTAATGTGAGATATTGTAATAGGCATTGTACAGTTATGTAGATGGATAGTACCTCACCCACATGTAGCCTCTTTGATGTCAACGGGGCTAGCTGTATAGTGAGGTATTACTTGTCACGAGTAAAGGTGACAGTGCTGGGCTCTTTGCCTGCTGTACACTCTGTCTTGTCTCCGCCCCTACTTGCTAATCCAGTGGATGTGTATATTGGGTTAGGCGTGGTGGAGAAAAGCTTTTGGGTCTCTGAGCTACACCAACTGTAGAACAGTTTAAATGATAAAAGAGCCATTTGGATATTTTGCTGGAAAGCCAGAGTACATTTTTTTTTCAGACCTATGTTTATAAACATCTGCTGGTTCTAAGGACAATGGCTGCATTATAAACCAGAACTTAGAAATAGGCAGCATTCCAAACATAGTGTGTAGTGGAAAAGGCGTAACAGCTGAGTTCTGTTTATCAGACCAGCATGAGCAGGATGTGCTTTCACATATCTAAATATTTATGTAAACAAATGCACATTAAACCACTTAGAAATAAATAAGGTTTTCTGAAAATAGACCTCCACAATGACATCAGGAGCTGTTTATCTTCAAGTACTGTGGGAATGGGCTTGAATAACCAAATATTTCATTGAAAAATGCAATAAAACTAGCCTCAGATGTAATTCTTTCAGCTTGTGACACAGGCCATCTGACTGTGCTGAGCCTACAGATTTAGTAGTGGCAGTCTCTAAAACAAGCTAATTTTACCTTCATTTCCAGACTTATACAATGGTCAATCTGCAGTTGTCTCCTATGCAGTGTCTTTGCAATATAAGCCTTTTCTGCCATTCTGCATAATAGGGCCGGTGGAGCCCCTTTCAAGTGCAGATCCCACACCTTTTCCCTTTCACTGCACACTGTGGAAACACACTGGTTGCTGTGTGTTCAGGGTTCCCTTTCATCTTAGTTTGGTCCATAGAACTTTCCCTTCCATCGATTGCCGGTTGGTATTGAATGTTGCTAGAATGGTATCTGAACACACAAGGGTTGGTTTCAGCGTAACTGTACAGGTATGTCTATCTGAAAGAAAGATTCATATCTGCTGGCGGGTTTTTGTTTTTGTTACCACATACCATTCCCTCTGCTTCAGTGCCACCATTTGGGAGGGGAGAACCATATGTCCAGATTTAAAGTTTGAATTATTTTCCACATTATAGAATCTGAGTCTTTGTATTTGTTTTAAGTGTCAGCTAGGGCCAGCCTGAGCATTTTTGGCCACCCATGTCTAACTTTTTTGTGGGGATAAAGGGGCGAGGGGCAGTTGGTGACAAACTTGTTTTACTCCTCTCCTATTCTTACCCCTCAAACAAAATTTACTCTTGTTCACCATGCTCACACCTCACTGTACATTAATGGACATGGGTAACAATTTATTTATTTATTTATTTTACAAATAATGTGTTCCTGAAAATCTCCTTCCCCACTCATCATAACTCTCAAATTCTGCTGTGTCCACCTTTCTGACCCCACCAAACACCTACTCTAGAAACCCTCCTGCTCAGGGGTGAAAGTAGCTTAAAAAACTTACCAGTATGCAGGGCGGCCGGGCTCCTGGGCAAGGTGTGTGGGGGAGGGATGGCTCTGGGCCCCTGGAAGGAGTGGGGCATCAGGCAGAAGGGTTGGGGCTGCCCGTCTCACACGCCCAGGACTCTGGCGACGATTTAAAGGGCACGGGGCTCCAGTGGCAATTTAAAGGGCTCAGGACTTCAGCTTCTGCTAGGAGCCCCGGGGCCTTTTAAATTGCTGGGCCCCAGGGAAGCTGCCCCTTTCCCAGTCTCTCTTCCCTCCCCCCGGTCCGCAGCCCTGCTGATGTGGTGCTTAAAGCACTGCCACATCAAGCTGAATCAATTTTTTTGTGTGTAAACAGCTATAGATTTTCAAATGCCATCCCCAGTCCACATGTACATTGCTTTTGGAAGGATGCATCTAGTGAAATGGGTGCAGCTTTCTTTTTTGGAAAATGAATTGCATTCTGCTTGTTTTAGTGTAGATGTGGTCAAAGGCAAAGTTGTTTTTTCTACATGAGGTACCATGTTTTTGAAACACTTTGACCAATACATTTATTCTTCCTGTTTTGGCTCCAGTGAAGATATTGGCTCCACGATTAAACCAAGCATGTGTGCTCTGTGATTAAAACAACCATTGCAGTCACTTGCTCCCATGCAACATTATCTTGTGACTGTGGCAAACCTGGAAATGGCTGTCTTAGCCCACAAGGCTCATAATCATAGAGGTTGACTTGCTGAACATTGTATGCTTAGAGCTTTTTGTCTACAGCTCGGAAAACTTTCTATTTATGAAGCTTTACTAAATATGAATAAAATGATAAACTGAACAGATATCCTCTGTATGCATGCGTGTAGTAGAACTGTTCAAAGTAGTAAGAAACACAAACACACACACACCACAACCTGAGTCACAAATATTTTTTTCCATCAGTGTGTGTTATTGTTTTTGTTCATGGAGTCATATTATCCACTATTTGTGACAACCAACTAGCCACCAATATCAGAGGGGTAGCCCTGTTAGTCTGTATCACAAAAACAACAAGGAGTCTGGTGGCACCTTAGAGACTAACATTTATTTGAGCATAAGCTTTTGTGAGTAAAAAACCCACTTCTTCAGATGCGTGGAGTGAAAATTAGATGCAGACGCATGAAGAGAAGAGAGTCACCTTACAAGTGGAGAACTAGTGCTGACAAGGTCAATTTAGTTAGGGTGGATGTGGTCCACTCCCAATAATTGATGAAAAGGTGTCAATACCCAGAGGGGGGAAATTGCTTTTGCAAGTGAGCCAGCCACTCCCAGTCCCTATTCAAGCCCAAATTAATGGTGTTGAGTTTGCAAGTGCATGGTAGCTCTGCTGTTTCTCTTTGAAGTCTGTTTTAGAAGTTTTTTTGTTGAAGAGTGGCTACTTTTAATGTCCAGGGAGATTGAATGTCCAGGGAGATTGAAGTGTTCTCCTACTGGCTTTTGTATGTTACCATTCCTGGATGTCTGATTTGTGTCCATTTGTTCTTTAACTAGCCACCAGGTATATTCATTCTTATTTATTTATATTGTGGTAGTGCCAGAGAGCACCAGTCAAGGACTAGGACCCCAGTGTAGTGGGCAAACTCCAGAAAAAAAGGTGGTCCTTTCCCCAAAGAGCTTAAATCCGAGCATGGTGTATATGTGCTAATGTTCACAAATCCTGCAGTTTTCACCAATCTTAGCTCAAATAATTGATCATCCAAAATTCATATGCGGAAGAATATAGTTTGTTCATTCATTCTTTCTCCTGTTAGTCATCCAATCAGGGAGCAGAAATAATTTCTTGTGTCCTGAGGTGGGAGCCAATTGCACAAGAATCCTAGTCCTGAAACTTGTTCTGCTTGGACCCCACTGATTTCAGGGTAAGGGCAGAGATAAAATATGCATATTGAATCACAGAAGTGTGGACAGTTCAAAACCAACCCATGGTCTGGAAATTTATCCAAATGAGTCAGTAAACATTTAGGAAATAACAAATGCATTTGATGGAAATCAGGTTCTGGCAAATTATTCACAAACAATCTACAAAAGGGATTAGATGTAATAATTAATTTTGTATAGTTCAGACTGTATAGTTCAACCACATATAGTAAACAATAATTAAGGAAAGAATTTGGCCTTTGGATCTGTCCTGTAAATTTGGAGGATTTAAGCATTCATATAGGATTCTTCTCAGAATAAAGGTGCCAGAAAAAATAGATTATATAGGCCAACTGAAATATCAATTGGTGAAATCCCAGCTCCACTGAAGGCAAAACTCCCATTGACATTGACTTCAAAAGGGACTGAATTTCACACAGTGAAGAATCTACACACAGAGCAAGATACTGTCCCAGCTGAAGTCAGCGCCAATTTTATATTTGTTTCTGTGAGAGTAATAAATGGCTAGAATAATATTTATTTGGAAAGAGTCCTCATCCTTTTACAAGTGGTACTTCAACTTTCTGATAACATGTTTAAAAGAACCTGATCCAAATTTCCCCATAATTACATTACATATAAGGTATAAATAAAATTCCATCATCCTGGTATCTTATAGGTTTTAAATTAGAGCCGTGTACATGTTTTGTTTGAGTTTTTTTCCTTTCTGCTGATAGTTTGGGGGGGGGGGGAGGTGGGACAGGACTTGGTTTGATCTGAACTGAAACCAAAAATTCTGTAAAATTTTGCAAACCAAAGTCAACACAGTTTGTTTTAAACAAGATGCTTTATTTGGCACAATGTTTTGTTCCATTATGGGCACTTTTAAAAAATAAATGAAAGCAGTGGAAGTGAAAGGCTTGATTCACAAAACAGTAGCAGGAGGAGGTAATGATGCCCACCTTATAACTTCTATCCCAGTGGTGAGGGCACTCACCTGGTATGTGGGAGACCTGGATTCAATGACTGCACCCTAAACTGGATAGGGGGTATATCACTTTAAGGGTGAGGGGTAAGAGAGAGGTAAAGATACTGCAGCAAACGCAGAATGGGTCAGTGTGGTGACACTGACTTATCCCTCAGGAACCATAGGAGCTGAGGAGTTGGTAAGGGGCAAGCCCAGCAGGAGAAGTCCCTTTTTCCCAGGTCAGGTAGAGCAGCACGCACCCTCCCGTCCTCCTGAAAGTGGCGGAATACCAGGTTTGGTCAGGACCCATGTAGGCATTGCACTACTCACTCCTTTCTCGGGGGGCTGTGCAGGAATTTTTCCCTCACCACCAAGGTGGAATGAGGCTTTTTTTGCCTTTCCCACAGTGGGTTCGGAAAGGGCTTTGTTATAGTGAGTAGGGAAGGGAGTTAGGCTATGATGTTGAAACTCAGTATGTAAGTGTGGGGCAGCTGCCCAATGTGGATACTCCATAGGGAAGGGATACAGTGACCAGATAAATGGCCTGATGAAGGACTTAAAGGAAGTGTTTGTTAAAGGAGCAGAATGCAAAGGAGGGCACGCGTTTGGAGTGCCTGTGACTGGCATGTCAGGGATCCCCACCCTCACACACTTTTATAGATCACTGTAATTCTTATTTGGGGGTCTGGGAGATGTTAAGGTCCCAGCAATGGCTTGGCTGAGGACCTGGCAAAAGCCTCTGGGTAGATATTGAAATGATCATGTAGTTACCTGCACGGCATACCTTCATCGGCTGGGCAGTCCCAGACATCTCATAATAAAGTTGCAGCCTGATTAAACCATTCCAGTGTCTCCTGCCCTCCTTTTGGTATAGACGAACAATACCCTTCTCTGCCTGACGTAGAACAGTCAGGCAGAGAAGTTCTGGTTAGGGCACGTTCCAAGGAGGTGGAAGTAAACCTAGTTCTTCCACCTCCTTGGAACATGCCCTAACCACTAGGTTATTAGCTATTCTGAGCAGGTCTCTCTCAATCTCTTCTGTGGAGGCTGTGTCACGGTGTACAAATAATTAGCCCTCCTCTGAATTTGGGGGTGGGGGTGTATTTCAACAAAACTTTTTAACAAATTCATGACCAATTTTGGGTTGACAAATGGCTTTTTTTGGGGGCGGCAGATTATTTGAAATTTAATATGGAGCTGGGAAAAATGTTTTAAATAGTATTATTAGTAAATCTTGAATATGCTTTCTTTAGTTCCATTTGTTGCAGCTCTAGAAAGAGGAGGGTGCATTGGGTTATTCTGAACAGTTAAGGAGCTCATCTCTGCTATCCAGGGGACTACTTCATACTGACTATACAGAAAAACTAGGGACCTGATTCCCTGTTGCCAAACTCCTTGTGGTCACAGCAGTGCCAAGTGAGTGTTAAATGGGTGTGAAATGCTTTGCATTTTGCCTGTGTTTGCACTGGTGACAATGACCTCAGAAGGAGCAGAGCAATGGAGAATCAGGTCCTAAAATTGTTTTAGATGTAGATTTCTCCCTGCTGACAAAGGAGACAGAATATAGAGCAACCCCAGGTAAACTCTGCCATCACTTACAGCCATACATCGCAAAGGATATCCATATCAGTAGGAAGGAAGAAATTCACCCCAGCATGGCTTCTGATTGACTGCCATCAAAATCAATGACATTATTGTTTAAGGCCAGAATTTGGCCCACTGCATTATCCTGTTTTCACAAAAAGTGTTACTGTTAGTTGCTATGGGCCACATCATTCCTGCAGGAAGAGGATCTGGAGCAAGAAGACTGCAGAAATTTCAGAGAGATTTCCCTAACTTATTCCATTGAGAGAAGAGATTCTCCTCCCTGCTCTGTTATGATAGTGCTCTGCACACAGGTACAGAGTTAACAGAAAATGTGACAGCAAATGGGACTCAAGAATATGTAGCATTGTTTATGGATTTAGGAGGATTAATACAACTTATTGTAATATGTAAAGGGTCTATTTACCAAAACCTTAAATAATAAACAGTTATGACAAGGTACAGTTGATTTCCCAATAGATATGCAGCCTAACTTGCTTCAGGGTTGATAGGTATTTCATGCTTTGAGTGGATCTCTTTGTTTTGTTAGGAATTCATTGCAGATTCTGCATAGACTTATGAAGTCTCATCCTTACTGCTCATGGTTGGCCGGGACTTCATGGGCCTTGCATAGACAATATGCATCAATATAGCTCAAATGTACATGGGTTAGCAGTTCAGGATGCATGTCTTCAGGTAGTATGTCCCTACTGCCTTTATAAAGAACATCATTTCATAATCTGTTTTTCTCAAGATATCCAGTTGTAATCAGGCAGACTCATCCCCGCAGCACCTCCTACTGGTTGTCCTCAGGAATTAGCTCAGTCCAGTGTCCAGAGCACTTTCTGCAGGCCAGTGATCTGCCTTCCAGCTACTGGCCCTGTGTCCCTCCCTGGACCCAGTGCCCTTTTACATAGGTTGCTGCCCCCTGGCCGTGACCCCTTGCTCTCAGGGTCTCCCCTCCCTAGGGAACCCCACCCTCTATTTCCACCTTGCCTCAGTGTATGGCTACTGCCAGTCATTGTCTAGCCCCACGCCCTAGGATAGACTGCAGTATCAGCCAACTCATCACTGACAAGGAGGGTTTGGACCTGCTGCCCTGGCCTACCTCTGGGTTGCCTCCTGCAACCCCCAGCACCTCTTGGCCTAAAGCTATGTTGCAGCCTGGGCTCCAGGCAGGAGTGCCCCAGCTCCTCTTCCTTCCCCCAGCCCTGCTCCACTTAGGCACCCAGTCTCCAGCTCCCCATAGCCAGGTCCATCTCCCTCTACAGCTAGAGAGAGAGTCTGATTGTGCCCTTGGCTTCTTTGCCTTATATAAGGGCCTGTTGCTCAGTTTGGGGCATGGCCCCAGCTGCTGCCACTTCCCCCAATCAGCCCAGCCTAAAAGGCTGCTTTCTCCAGCCCCAGCCCTTATCCAGGGCTGTTTTAACCCTTTCAGGGCCGGAGCAGTGGTCCACCCTGCTACACCAGTATACACAAATAATTACTCTCATCTTCCTTCCTGTCTGGCTGTCCTGACATCATGATGACAGTCCTGAGTGCTAGTTACACAATGTCTGTTCGGAGCTGTCTCTTAATCTGCAGAAGCCACTTATCTGTCAAATAGGAATTCTTCTTGGTTGATATGTTCAAGATCTTGATGAAACTCCTCCTCTTGGTATATACTTAATACTGATGAGATTCAAGCAATATATTGTCTTTTGTGGCACCGCTGCTCTAGGCGCAACTCCCCCCCCCCAAAAAAAACCCCCAAACCCCACCTTCTTTTGTACTACACATCCAAGTGATATTTTTTACATTAGCACCCCTGGAAGATGTTTTGGAGCTCATGATAAAGCCTTTTGAAAGCTGGATTTCAAATGTTTTTAGCCTATGTCCAGGGGACATTGATTAAACTTGGTTCATGCAAAAAAATGGCTAAACATTTCTTCTCTGCCTCAGCATAGTTTTTGTTGTACTGGAGACAACCTCCTAGAGGCATATGCTACACACTGACCATTTTGGAGCAGCATTATTACTAATCTGCATTCACTAGCATTCACTGAGTAGTTAATTCATTTTACATAATATTTTAGGACCATGTGACTGGTCGCTAACTTTGGTTTGTTTGAATGGATCTTATTGTTTGGATTCTTAGCACTATCCAGCATCTCTCTTTACTGGTAAGTCTATTAAAGATTTCACTGACCTGGGATAGGTGTGGCAAGAATTTTGACACATAACGAACAAACCCCCAAAGCACTGTGTGTCCAGCGAATGTTAAACAATCAGCACGCTGGGTGAATCTGGAAGCAACCCTTAAGGTCAGGACATATCAAAAAGGTATTGTAATAATAAAAAGGGCCATTCTTGGTAGATAAAGATGGATCAAGATTTATTGGAGCCCTGGGCTCAAACAACATTTGGGCCTCATCTCCTTTGCTATGGGGCTCTGCCCTCTGCTCCTTTCCTTCCCCCCAAGGCTGCACCCCCTGGCCAGGCCAGAAGCTGAACCTGGGCCGTGGCAATAGTCGATCAGAGAGCCTGGGAGCGAACCAACTATTTAATGTAAAATGAACACTGGCTTAAATCTGAGTCCAACCTTTGATCCAAAGTCTTTTGAATTTCAAAAAGTTTGTTATACTTTATTAAATGCCTCTGCATTTACTGGTTGAGAAAGGAAATGAAAATATCCTGCCAACCTCTTGCTGTGTTTGTCACTTCAATGGAACCAGAACCAGAACATTTTTGGGGGAAACTTTCAGCCTGATATCTCAGACAAACTTGTGAACCTTTCCCTCATTGCCAGTCTTGGCCATAATAATAAAGTGTGTGTGTGTGCGTGGGGGTGGGGGGGGTTAAAGAGCCTTCGAGTTAAACTTGATAAAAGGAAATGGGAACACAGCTTTAAAATTGTACACTGATTACTGATAATGCCAAACAACCAATAAGAAAAAGTTCCTTTCTGGTCAATTTTGCTGTTTTTCTCTTCTCAGTCATACCAGTAGTGACCTGTCAGGCAATATTTGTGTGCTTTGAAGTCCAGCCGGCTACTTTTGTTTTTTGTTGTTCATGTTCTATGCTACTTTCCACTGTTAGAAACCTTTTGGCTGTGGAATTTTAGCCTGTTCATGCAAAATGTAAGTATAAGTACCATTTTTAGATACCAGAATATTTAATCAGAAAAGAAATTCCTGATAAAACATTTTTTTAAATGAGTGGAGATTTATTGCTCTGTTCATTTTTATAGTTTCTTAGTCTGGCTCGAGGCTCTGGGAATGGGGCCATAGACTCTTTGGTACAGAGCCTGTGCACAGCCTGTGTGTTGTGCTGAATCACAACACCTGCACTAGCCTAAACAAACCTTTTTTTTAAGCCCCTTGAGATTTTAGACTTCTCAATAGCATTTTTTCCAGGCTGACTAATATAGTTATAAGTGCATCTAACATTTAGAAACAGAAATATTGAACTACTTAAATTTAGCCTGAGCATAATTAAATTATAGCTGATATTTATTGTTAATTCTAGGAAGAATTATGCATGTTTTAGTGGTATGAGAACTTTTGGATATTGGTTTGTATGATACACTTTTGTTATTATTACCATATGCACAAACCCTCTGAGTTTTTATTGTGCATTTAACTGCCATAAATAATTGAGAACAATAGAAAAAAATGTTGCTTAGTTCAATTGAATGTTTTCCATAGTTTCATTAATATATATTTTTGCAGGGCTTTTTTTTTTTTTTTGCTTGCTGCCTTAAGACTGTCTACATTTGCTTTGCAGATCTATGATCTTACAATCTAATGATAGAAAAACAAAAAAACAGAGATTAAGGAGGTATGGCCTCTTCCTCCCAAACTGGCAAATATGTCTTGTGTGCATACGGGCAAGTAACCTAACCCCTCTGTATCTGTTTCCAATTTGTAAAGTAGGAATAATAATACCTACCTCACAAGGGCTTTGTGGGACCTTAGTTCATTAATCTTTGTAAATTACTTAGAGATCCTCAAATGGAAGGGGCTATAGAACCACAACATTTGATAATAATTGACCCATGATAGGATCAGTTAATTCAGTGTGTTTTGGGTTGTCTTCCTTTTTTGCCAAGTGAACATTCAGAGCAAATAAGCACCTGTACTTGATTGTCCGTAACTACAAATGGTATGTATTTATTGTCTAAAAGTGTCTCCTGTTTAGATGGCCATAAAATCTTATTACTATAAGCCACGAGTATTATTCTCATTAGTCATATGTGAACTCAGTTGAAAACCTTTATAACATTGTTATTTATAGGGTAGGGCAGTGACACTGGATTTAGTTACAGCAGTAGAAAAGTGATAGCACGCCTTCTACAAAGTTAATGTTGTGAAGCATCTTTGGTCACATGACTTTGATTGTTAGTATGACCTCATAAAGTAGAGCCATATCTTGTTTATCTCACACTAACTATTGCCCTTTCTCTAACATTCCCTTTTTTTGAAAAGTGAGTGAGAACGTGAAGTAATTTTAAAGCATTTGTAGTCCTCTGTCTCACTGACTGATTTCAATCCAATTGCCATCCAGTACAACATAGTAATGGCACTAGCTTTCCTGGCTGATACTTTCTCATGACTGATACAGGTCAGGTGTCCATGTTGAATTTTTAAGACCTTTTAGCAGACTCCAATACCGTTGCCCCAGAGAATTCGTTTACTCCCCAGTGACACCAGGCGAGGATTGAGAAAAGTGCATTTCATGTCCTTTTTTTCAGAGCAATCTCAGAAGGTATAGTTGGGCAATGGTTTATCTGTAGAGCTGGGCGAAATGCCATGTTAGCCGACCCAAAACTATTTATGATGCGTATGCTGAAAAGTTTCAACAAACCAAAAAACTGAAATATTTCAGTAATGTCTAAATGAACCTTTTATTTTCCATACCACTGAAACAGTTCCATTTTATTTTTTTGGACATGAGTCACAAAAGGGCTGGAGGTAGAACTGCCTGTGCCCTCCTTATAACTGCAGTTCTGACTGATGTGGAGAAAGGACTTGTACTTGGGTCTTCCACATTCTAGGTGAGTGCCCTAATCCCCAACCTATAGCGTCATCTCACTCTCTGTCCTTGGTCCAAGGACTATCCATTGTCATTCCTGATGAATAGTCAGTGTTCCAAGCATAAAAATGATTTTATGGCCTAGTTGTTTGTTAGTGCAGTTATGTGATATATGGGAGACCCAGGAACAAGACCCTGCCCTAGTGAGGCTCCATGGCAGAGACGTAAAGCCCTGGCCATTCTGCTTATACCACTGGGAATCAAAATGTAGAATTTTTCTGGCCTGACCCCACTATAATATCAATGAGAATTACAACAGAGCAAGAACTGCAAGCTGAGGCCTTGTGTACCTCAAACAGAATAGAGATCTTGATAGACTGCACTCATCATAAAATAGAGTCCACTTATAATTAGCTGAGTAATCACTTTAACTTATACCCCATCCTTCTCCCCGAAAATCCTTGCTTGCCAAATCTTAACATAAAGAATTTGGCACACACAACTAGTCATCTCTTATTCTGTGTAAAGTGCCCCACATGTGAGGCACACATACAGAGAAAGTTTGGGTAATGGTTGGCTTGGCAAAGAGAATTTTTTGGACGGATAAAAATTCCCAAGGTCTCTGTTTATTTATATAGTTCTTGGAATAACCCTGGTTTCAAAAGGCTGCTGGCCAGCTGCTGAGACAGCGTTCCAGCTAATGTATTCCCAGTGCAATCACCACACTTTGCTTTTCCCATCATGATATCCCCAAAGCTGCTTTTGGTTAAATCTCATGACTGGGATATAGGAAAGTTCACATTAAGTCAAAGCTCACAATGCCACAATGTTTCTTTTTTTTAATCAAACCTTTTTTTTTAATGGAAATATACCTACTTCCAGTTGCTTTAGCCCAGACTATTTCAATGTATGTATGAGGGAAAATATATTTGCAGTATAAGATATGGCTGAAGTATATATAATACTGTATGACCAAAAATAATATGGTGGATCTCAAACATTATATGGGAAGAAGCAGCCTTTTGCAAGTATGCTGAAAATTCTCAGTCAGTGAATATGATAGCAGAACTGGTCCTAAGGTCCCCTGGTCCTAAGGTCCTGTGACTTCTGTAGTTATGTCTTTTTTTACCCAGGCATTGCTTTCAGCAACCAAACCTCTGTGGCAAGGAGCCATGACAACAGAGTACTTTTTCCCTGACTAGATAGAAGATTGAAGGAGTGAGACTCAAAGGAGTTTTATGGGCAGTGAATAGTGAACATAAGAGACTCAGAGATGTGTTGTGGGTATAGCAGGAGAATTGAGAAAAAAATATTTCCCTTTCTTCACCCCATGGTAATTCTTGTACTTCCTCTAAAAATGTGAAGCCAGAAATAAATAACAAAACAAAATAATGAACAAAATGAAAATGTGAAGAAAGAGGAGGAGCTTTCATTGGTTTCAGTGAATACAATTTGGTCCAGAATTTTTAAATATATACTTTATAGATCTGAAAATTCCAGTAGCTTTTCCAATATGGCGTGAATGCATCCAACAGTGAGGTTAGCATGCATCCAGTACACTATTCTTTAAAAATGTAAGGCTCCATTCATCCCAAAAATTTTCAATCTGTTTAAAAATGTTTACAATATTGAGATATGAGACTCCATAAAAACTTCACTTGCAATGTTTCAAAGAACCAGAATTCATTATTTTGCACAGACTGTACTGGCTTCTTTTTTAAAAAATGCACTCGGAGCCAATAAACCCTTATGCAGTTGGCTGTGTGTAACAGGTAATCTGAACTTTAAAGACCCAAAAAGCAGACTTCACTAATTACCCTTTCTTTCCTCTGTGTATCTATAAACATACTGTATTACTTATACCTGACTTAAACATTTCAGTATGAATAGTGGGGGGTTTGTTGATCAGATATAATATAGATAGATTTGATTATTCATTTAAAAGCTACTGGCTGAGCTACTTAAATAGTTAGGCTTGGTCAGTTCTATCTGATTTCCACATGTGTTTCCTGTTTTTCTTCTAAATTCTATACTGCTCAGGGACCTAGGGAATGTGAGTGCAGGATTTTCCTGAAAGGAAGGACTGCTTTGTTCATTACTGCCATGGGAACGTGTTAAATTTAAGCATGTGTAATACAGGTCTCAGCTGTGTTTCTCCAATAGGCAGATATCAGTTTAGCTCATTACAAACATAAGTCCAGAATAAAAAGCTGCATTTGAACTACAGGCGAGAGGGGGATATTTATGTATTATTTACCCAAGATCCTCTTGACACTATCACTTGTAGTCTGCCAAAGCCAGTTCAAATAACTTAAAACAATGACTTTGAAATATGTAATTAAGGTAGTTACAGTTTTTAGCCCTTCTATAAACAATTTGGAATACATCAATAGTCTTTGTCAATCAGCGGGAATGTATCAAAAATGGGTTTGTTTGAAATCCATGACAAGTGAGAAAGTGGTGTTTTGCTTTCCCCCCAAACAGTATTGTTTTAATTATAGGTAATTGTCCCTTATTATTGTAATCTACAGTAACCCCCGAGAAATTTCTTAAGAGCTAACTTTGTAATCGTCCAACTAAGAGTAATAAGAGGCTGAGGGCTAGATCCATGAAAAGACTTAAGTGCCTAATTGCCACGTTGGGTGCCATTCAGGGTATGTCTTCACTGCTGGCCGGATTGGTAGGCAGTGATTGATCCAGCAGGGATCGATTTATCTAGACGTGATAAATTGATCCCCGAGTGCTCTCCCGTTGACTCCTGTACTCCAGCTCGGTGAGAGGCACAGGCAGTGTTGACGGGGGAGCAGCAGCAGTCTACTCACCATAGTGAAGACACCATGGTAAGCAGATCTAAGTAAGTCGACTTCAGCTACGTTATTTACGTAACTGAAGTTGCATAACTTAGATCGATTTCACTCCCACTCCCAGTGTAGACCAGGCCTTAGATTGTCAAAATCCCTACTCAGGAGCTACCTAACTCTATGGGTACCTAAATTTCTGCCAGTGAGCATGCACACAGCTGCCTCTGTCAAAACTTCTGGGCACCTTGCCCCAGAAGGATCTTCAAGTGCAGTGCTCCCTTGCTTATCGTGCCAGTGGGGCCTGATTTAGTAGGCAGTCTCAGAGCATACCTAACTCTCTATAAAATAGCTGGAGGAGGAGGTAACCTCCTTTTAACTCTTTAGCCCTATGGTTAGATAACCCACCTGGAATGTTGGAGACCTGGGTCCAATCTTCCTCCTCTGCCTGATGAGGAAAAGCGATTTGGAGCAAAGGGACTTGAGCCTGGATCTCCCAACTCCAAGACATCACCCCTAACACAGCCTTTTGCAATATTTCTGGCCAAAAAACCAAAAAGGCTTAGTCACCTACCTCTCAACTGTGAATCCCAAGTGGAGATAGGGGGCTTCCTCCTGCCCAGACTTTGGCACCTAAGGCCCTTTTGAGGGGCAGGCTTTAGGCCACACCCTTCTCCTCAGCATAACCTAATGGCTAGTTAGGCAGCTCCCCGCTCAGCATGTTGGCTTTCATGGATCACATTCTGGGCACTTAACTCTTCCTATGCCTTGTATGGAGAGCCTGGGTGCTTAATTCAGGGCTGTGGATTCCACTGGATGTCAAAGCACCTAAAAGTTAGGCATTGTCATTGGAACACTTAAGTCCCTTTGTGGATCTAGCTCTAAATCTATCACAGCCAGATCATTAATTATAGTATCCACACATCTACATGTGTGCAAAAACTTATGCCAGGAATACCATAGTTAAAAGCCAGTTTTTTATAATTAAAGTACTTCTTTCTTTTCATCAGTTGAAAGGTAAAATTTACTATTTTGAGACTAGTATTTTTTGTTATTTCCTATATTAAACATTAACCATATGTCCAGTAGTCTCATAATGTGACAATCACATGGTTATGGAGTTTCCCTTATAAAAATTAAAACTGAATATAGTATATAATAAGCCCTCAGTGTGTAAAAGGTATTTCAAAACTATCTGTTAATGATATGATGGTCATAATGTACCTATTTAATCATATGAACCATTTTGGTATAATGCAGTGTAGAAATTATTCAGACAAATGCTGTTTGTATACAAATTTGACAGCACTTTATACTAAATCTATTGCTTTCTAGTTGTGTTCCTGCTACTGCATAGGTAGTATGCAGATGAACGAAGTTATCCTTTTATGGATTCCAAAATTGATAGTTATAGTCCAATTGATTACTAGGTTCTCAGGGCTGGAATATATTGTAATTTCTGAGCACATTATCAGGAGATATTGTTTTCTCATTGTCTTTTGTCTTGGATATTTCTAGGAAGTACTAGAATACTTGTAACTGTATGGAGACAAACAAGTTTGAAGGTGTAAATGAATTCTAAAATTACATTAAGTAGTGTTATCAGAACTTAAAAGTATAAGGGACCTGTGGAATATGAAGAATCCATTACCTGCCTTTTTAGGCAGAATTCTACACAGACAATATTGCACAGCTGGGTCAGAAGAATGATGGTAAAAGGATCGAGTACAAGCAGAGCACTCCTATGATGATTTTCTTTCTAGTATGTTTGTTTTGGCCTATGTAAGAAATGAAATCCATATTAGGTTTGCTATGTGATTGTGATCTTCATAGTATCCTGTGTTAAACAGCAGAATCCTAAAACCAAGCTCAGATTGTCCAGGACACATGGGAAAAAAGACAAGATGCAAGAGATGTGGTTTAATTAGGCTGCAATTTTATTAACTTATCTGGGAACTTTCTGGTAATAACTCAGACAATGCAGGCCACGATTTCTTCCTTAACTGTGTCCGCCTGGGAGAGGGCTTCAGTTCCCCTCCACCCCATCCTCCACAGCTGGTGCCATTACATTGCTGAGACCCCATTGTCCTCCCTTCAAATGTAGGTTAAGGAGCTGGAGAAAGGGGGTTGTCTCGTTGCTGTACCAGATATTAGGAGCCCCAGCCCCACTCCCTAGCTTCTTTAGAGGATCCCTTCTCCTGAATCCTCTTCCAGTTCTCGTTTATCAGGAAACAAGAACTCCTATGGATGATTACCTGCACTAGACACTTTCCAAAAGGAGGTGCAGAATTAGATTGGCTGCTTCCCCTGCCCTCTGATCCCTAACCCATGTTTCAAAAGAGTTAATAATTCCTACCATCAGCCCCAAATATATCCTCTCCCTTGTCAGAGTGGTGTATCTATATTTTCTGAATAATTCAGGTGACAAACCTGATCAGTCAAATCCAGCCACCTCCTAATTCACACATTTTCCAGCCTTATCACCCCACGGAGACCTGACAATTCCCTGCCATATCCCCCCAGCAGCATTTCAGACCATTTTTATAATAACCCCTGAGGGAAAATGTCCTGGATCTGCCCTAAATCTTCTTTGCCCTGATTGATTCAACCCCCACATAAAATCCCAAATTGTTTTCACCCCAGATGTGGGGTGGGTGCTTCCTGGCTGTCAAACAGTAAGGGGCATTGTTTGGTCTCAGAGCATGCCCCCTTGCCATACCAACTCCAAAATTGCTTGCCCTCCAAGACCCAATGACAAAGATCCAGGAGAACTAGCCATTCGCCTGTGGGCCCAATGCTCAGTACTGTACTTGTAGATCCAGATACTGCCCCTCATGACCCTATTCCCTTGCTTCTTAGAGCATGCTCTTCCATCCATGCCAACTCAGAGCTGTCTCATCCCTGAGGCCCTGCAACTGAACTTCCACCTAGGCCTCAGAAGGGGGCTCTGGCCCGAGGGACCGGGATTATTAGCCTTCCCCATGTGCAGAGGGGCCAATGGCTTATCTGAGGCCACTAGCCAGCCTAACAGTTCAGGTGATGCTTCTCCAACACATCCAGCCGCAGCTTCTCCCAACTCCAAAGAAGAGGCGGATCCTTAAAGGAGTCCCTATCTCTTTTTTCCTGCCTATCTAGACAAAGACTTCATACCTTTGAGTTTGCAGGAGGTGCATTCTCAGTCCAGGTTATGGCCCTCTGTGTTACTCAGGTGGCTTGGAGAGGGAAGCCAGCAGTTTAAAAAAACCTAACAAAACACCTGAGGTGATAAGATCATGGGTGCAAGGTCCAGAGATAGTCCCACTTTTTAAAAAATATTGTTTTATAAATATTAATCAGTCAGCAAAGTATTTTTCTTCATCTGATTGTGGAAAATAATGCTTATGATGGTGGTTCATCAAGCCTTGTAGAGTCACATGAAAGATTCCTACAAATTAGGGAGAAATGATAGTTTTCATACCTGGTTTGGAATTTCTAATGTTTTTTTAAAAGAGAATATTTCAAATATTTGACTTTTCTATAACAACAGACACATAAAACATCCTCTGTTCATGTGAAGCTAAATCACCACCTGCCACAGAAAATCCCAAGATGGGAGAAATTTACATGGGGAACCTGTGCACAGCTCACTACAAATTGCATAGGAAGTTTTAATGAATAATGAGGTGTTTCCAAAATATACTTGCCTTAGGCAGAGAGTGAGAAACAAAATTGATTCTAATAAATGGGCAAAAAGGTGGGGACAGAGGCTGAGGAAATAACAGATTTGGGAAACTAGCATTTTGCTCCTGTCGCTATGACGAAATTATAGAGTATGGAGCCACCTAAGAAAAGGATCGTATTTCCTGGTACAATTAAGGAGGAGCTAAAAATTTTACAGATAAGAATGGAAGTTATTAGACACTTTTTTGAGGTAGGAAAAGTTCTGAATCCAGATAACATGGATCTTTGGGATTTAAAGGAAATGAGGCTAGAAATCAGTGCTGTTCTCCAGTGACTTGTCAGACTACTGAGGGCTGTAAAAAGGAAAACTTAGCACTATTATTCACAAAGGAGCCCTACCATAAGCAATTATAAAGTAGTCATTTTAATGTCCACAATGGGGAAAATATTAGGAGTAATAATTTAACTAGTTTTAGAACCTTGCCAAATTCATAGGAAGAACAACTGCACAAAATATTAATGCTAAAACAAGCCAGACAGAGCAAGAGAAAGGGGGCCAGAGATTCTCAAAAAAGAAAAGGATCTTATACTTGATCATTTTTATTGCAGTGTAAAATCCTACCTTTTAAGATCAGCTTTTTGTCTTGATCCTGCTGCCACTGAAGTCGACAAGAGTTTTCCCATTGACTTCAGTCAGGGCAGGATTGTGCCCTTTATGGGCTAGACCTTGATAGCTTTACTGACACTGAACAATAAATTATTCCCCAAGTGGTCCCATTGACTTCAGTAAAGGTGCTTCTAAGATGTCAAAATCTAGCCCTATGTTAGGATAATCGTCTTAGGCCAATGAGGCAGTCATCATCATGTTTCTATTACGCCTCTGGTGTTTAGGGCAGTGACGAAGCTCCTCCACTCCTGTTTGTAGTGAGGCCAGAAAATGTAAATATCAGCACCTGCATTTCTAACTGTGTAGGAAGAGAATTGTACTTACACACAAAAAAATACATATTGATTTTAGGGTTGCTCTTACTGTATGAAGGACCTCTTTAATCCAGAGTAGAAAGGTAGGTAACCAAGTCTGGCACCACACCTCATATTTAGTAAATATGAAAATGTAAGAACATTAAATAAGTAGTCCTTGCTGCACAAGTAATAATATTATGAAGGTGTAGCAATGATGAAGAATGCAACCAGATTTAGAAATTTCAGCTGTAAAGTTGTATAAAACAGTACTGTATAGGCATTATTACAATTAAAATAATTAAGTGCTTTCCAAGGTGGGGGGAGGGAGCATGGTAACTTAAGTCCTATCAATTTCCACTACGAGGAAGAAAGTAATAAGGCTATCTTCAGGTCTGGCTACATCTAAAGGGCTGCGTTTATACTATAGTTTGGATAGGAGACATCCAAGAAGACAGAGGAATCTGTTGATTTCCAGTATTGATCCAGTCCTACATTAACAGGGAGATGTACTAGATGACCTAACAAGTGTAGAGATGAGTCCAATCTGCAAAGTCTTGGGACCAAAAATATTCCTAGTGTAACTGAGGAGAACTCCCACTGAAATCAGTGGAAGCCATACTGGTTCATGCCAGCAATACACATAGATCCAGGACTGAATCTGTGATTTTGGTTTAGCCTATTATAAATGTAAGGATTCAATACAAAATTTAGATCTACATTGACATTCTGATTAGATACATCCATCAAATTAAGGAGTTTTTAGAACCCAGGTTTTGGGTTGGACTCATCCACTGTATAAGTAATTTCCAACTCTAACTTTTATGATTTTTGTGAGCTACCTAGTTAAAGCCACACAACTATTTTTTCCTATTTTGGTTGTGATGCATTAAGATGCAATCAATGGGCCAGTTTTCCATAAACTGACCTCCATTTTGGTACTGCAAATTGCAGGTATAAATATTTGTTGGTGAAATTGTCTTACTTTGACTTTAAATGATTGCACAGTATTATGCACATTCATTTGTTTTCTCAGTTGATGGGCACTAAAAAGGCTTTGAGTGAATGCATTAAAGGAAGTAAGTGGGTTAATGAAGAAAATGAGTGGTTTAAAAAGAATCTTGGTTTACACAGTGTCGCTGAGTTTACAGTGATTTTTTTTTTAAATTCAACCCTAATAGCCTTTAGTCCCAGCTGGTAGTCCTGATTTGGCAAACACAGTTCTAATTGTATTATTTTATTTTGGTTGGATTCCTTTGACAAAATCCTTATAGCTATTTAAATTCCTTAACAGGTAACATTAACCCAGGGATCTCAAACTCAAATCAGCACGACGGCCACATGAGGTCTAGTACATTGGCCCTAGGGTCACATCACTGACACCTTTTCATATAAAGATATAAAAGCCCCGCCCCCAGCCTTCCCCCCACTCCACCCCTTCCCTGAGGCCCTGCCTCTTCCCACCCGTTCACCACCCCCATTCCAACCCCTTCCCCAAAGTCCCCACCCTAACTCCACCCCCTCCCTGCCCCGTTCCAACTCCTTTCCCAAATGCGTGCCCCTACCCGCCTCTTCTCCACCTCCTCCCCAGAGCGTGTGCTCCCTGCTCCTCCTTCTCCCTCTTGGAAAGCACTAAGTATCGCCAAACAACTGTTTGGTGGCAGGAAGCACCTGGAGGTAGCCAGAGAACCAGGGATGCGGAGCTTGGGGGGAGGGGAGACAGCGGGTGAAGAGAGTTTGGTGGCCACAGGTGATAACTCCAGGGGGGTGGGGAGCTTGGGGGAGCTCAGCAAATAACTCCTCAGGCCACGTGTTTGAAATCCCTGCATTAACCCAACCACAAAAGTTTTATTGTGGTTTTTTTGTTTAGCAAAAAATAATTTGCATCCTCTTGAGCAATCTTGATAAATACTTCAAGAATCTTTGTATGCTGAATGTTAAAACTAGATGGCACTAATTAAAAAGTCCTTGATAGTATATGATCTCATGCTGATTTTGTTTAGCACAACACCCACAGAGTGTAATTCTTTTTTACCATTCTGGAGGTGCCTTAAGCCTCTTTCCCAGGGCCTGTTTATGCTTTCTAAATGGTTTCAAAACTGGTTTTGTAAAATCAAGTTTAAAACAAGAGAAAGCTATACTGTAGATCTGGTTTTAGGTAGGCTAAGGCCTCCTGACCCATTTCATGGAACCTGTTTCAGGACCACCTCAAGATCAGGCTGTCATAAACCACTGAAATCTGCGTTTACCATTTGACTCTAAATAACTTAAAAACCAGGACACAGATTTGAAGGGCCAAATCTTCTGCCCACTTGGCAGAGCTAGTTGTGGGAGGGAGAATGCCCATGTCCCAATGCTATGCAGTGTAGTTGTAGCCATGTTGGTCCCAGGATATTAGAATGACAAGGTGAGTGACATAATATCTTTTATTGGACCAACTTTATGAGCTTGTCTCTCCTGAACAAAAGTTGGTCTAATAAAAGATATTATCTCACCCATCTTGCCTCTCCCAATGAACGGTTTACAGAAAATTCTGAGTTAAACCTGTTCCCAGTGAGATTTGTCCCAGTGCATGACCATGTCTGTGGAAGGGGACAAAATGGCTCTAAATCAAGTTACTAGCCATGGTTTGACAATAATCCCTAGTCATTGTAGGCTCCATGGAGCTGCCTACTAAAATGCCTGACCATTACTGAGAACCAAATTTACATGATTAATGCTGAGGTTTTTCATTCTTTTTAATATGAGCAAGTGCATCCACACCTCATCTTTACTTTTCTTAGTTTCTCATCTTTCCTTTCCTTTAGGGGTTCAGTTCTCAAGAATAGCTACAGTATTCACCCATTATAAATATCCAGCTGCCACAATTGTGCAGAAATTTTAAGAAAAAATCCCAGTTTGGACTGTCTTCTGGATTATCCTAATATTAGTGCTTTACCAAACGTCTCAGACCATGTCACAACCTTATATATGATGCACTTCTTTTTTTTTTAAATGTTAACGTCTCTCCCATTTCTGCAACATGTTTTTAGCGCATAGTTTATAAATATACTCAGCTGACTGATTTCTTTTGGTTGTTGAAATGGCAGAGCTCCAGTTACTTTTTGTAGACTTTTGAAATTTTTCATCTCTGTATAGCTTATATTTGTCACCTGGGATTTTGTGACAGTTTATGTATTTTTTCCAGCAATAGAAAATCAGGCCTCTTTTTGCCTTTGGAATTATTTCTCTCATTTTTAGGAATGATGTCCAGCTATGAAGAGTTCAAAGACCATCTGTGATGGAGCAGATTAGTCACTGGCTTCTAAACTTCATCTTCATTGGGAAAAATAATGAGTCTGGACAGAGTCTAGGACATAAAATTGTTTTAAAATATGGGTTGCGTAGTTGAAATTAGTTATCATTGGAGGCAAACTTGTTCTCTGTTTTCTGATTTAAACTAGAAAAGAGAAAAAAAGGAGGCAGATCCAGTGAATTGAGGCTGCAACCAGTTGATTACCTTTTATAAATCAGTGACTTTGCACTTACTTTTATTAGCATTTTGATTATATTTTTAAAATATTTTTTAAAAGGTATTAAGTTTTGCATTGGAAGGAGAGTTGAAAAGTGGGACACAAAATTTAGAGATTTATGTGATGAAAACGAGAGGATAAAGGAATTGTGAACAGATCGAATCAGTGCTACAGTGTGACACAGCTAATGTGGTAAAAGAGTGGCCAGATCACTGCAAGAGCAAGTGGAAACCACATACTTTTTTCAGCAAAATGGGAGGCATACAGATTATAATTCTCTGACCACCAATGATGATATTCCTGTCTGTGTCTCTATAGTGTGTGTGTGTGTGTGTGTGCGTGTGTGTATACATATATATATATGTGTGGACATAGATATACAGATATATACATATAACAATGCACACACAGGACAGAGAACAAAAACAAAAAGGACCATGAATTAACTGAGTAGAAAAGGCTAATAAAAATATGTTTCAGAGTAGCAGCCGTGTTAGTCTGTATCCGCAAAAAGAACAGGAGTACTTGTGGTGCCTTAGAGACTAACTAAGATTCCTACTATATTTTCCACTGCATGCATCCGATGAAGTGGGCTGTAGCCCACGAAAGCTTATGCTCAAATAAAATTGTCTCTAAGTGCCACAAGTACTCCTGTTCTAATAAAAATAGTTTTCCTTTTTTGCCTCCGATATATATTTATTCCCGATTTTTTTAAAAATTAAAAAAAATCTTGTTGCTCTGAATTCCCTCTCATGTTTTGTTTTGTATGTTGTCTATTTTAGGTTTTTGATAGCGCTTCCATTACATTTTATGTGGTAGTGTGTGATGTTAGTTATGGAAGTTCTCACAAGTGAAAAATTGCACTGGCATTCAAAATGAATAAATTTATGATTTGCTTGTGCAATTTGCATTCCTATGACTGCATCACTTGCCCATTAATCCAGCTTCCTTGGACATAGTCTAATATTCCTAATCCTGAGATGTTTAAACAACCACCATTTGAAAATAAAAATCTGCCAGGGAAATGTTTTCTCCTCCTCCCCCAAAATTACACCTGCTTGTGGGCTGGAAGGAGCATGATTCAGACATGGGCCAATTAAAGGTATTTTCTACATAAAAATATCACGGCTTAGAGTCCCTTTACTTCAATGAGGGCATCCAAAATTGGTGCCCATTAAAAAAACAAATCTGGGTTTGCAAGAGAACTTCATTGCAATTCTAGATACTTGGAAAGAAATGTGTATCTTCATACTGTTTGACTTTATTTTGCTTTATTCAAACTGTTTCACACATTCTGGGGGGTTGAATCATGTTCCATTTTTATCAGACAACTTTTTGCAGATCATCAGTTGTTAACTTGTCTGCATGTGACAATTCTGTGGGAGATATCTGGGTAGCTACAAGTCAGGTTGCTTTACAGTTATGCAAAAACTCTATGGCAAATGGTTTCCAGGGCATTCCATCTAGTCAGCAGTTTGCCCTCTAAACAGTTTTTCAGAATTTGCTTTTCACATTCTATTTCCCATTGACCTGAGGATAATGAATGGAAGAATGTCTGTGTTTACTATTTCTGTGCTTCAGAAACTCTTCGTATCCTACAGATGTGGTCTATGGCCCTATGTGAGAGCCTTGTAGTATAGTTATGACTGAGAATGATTACCAAGAAATTGATAGTACAGTTATGGAAGCAAGCTGCGTAGTAAAAGTTATTTTTAGCCACTTGCTGGTGTAATTGATTACAGTATGATTGTAATCAGTTTGTACTGTGTCAAAAGGTCTTCCTGCCAGTATATCAATAGCACTCATTCCTCATACATAATCAGGTAACAGAATTGGGTGTAGCAGTCCTAATGCATGTTGCATCTATGTTATGTATATGGCAAAGATAGGGTTTTTTTATAGCACTCGCAACTGGGCAATAAGTAAAAGTTCAGACACCTCTGAGTTTTATGTGCAGGTTGAGCATGTCAAGGATTGGATCTCACCAGCGACAAGTATCCTGATCTTTACATAGCACTTATTCTGTCAGTACTTGCTAGACATAAGAGCTATCTTCACTTGCCACAATTCTCACTATTGGTCTGGAGGATATAATGGTGAATGATAAACTACTTGGACATGGTTTGTAGTACTCTGAGAAAATATTTTATTTTTGGCTGTAGCTGGCTCTAGTTGGCTGGCAGTAAGTATAATTTTCTGTTAAGTTTGTTCTGGTCGCTCACACACACAGTACTACTGTCTGGCTGTTTTTCTCTCAAAGTTCTGAGTTCAAATCATACAGACATATCCTTATGAGCATATTCAACTACTTTGCAAGAATGTGTTATCTGCCTTCTATGCACATCAGTGAAAGTTGTTCCTATTTAATCAACACATACTCTGTAGAAATTAATAAAGAAAAAGTTATTTAAAACTGGAGCTGAAGCAATGTACTGGTTAGTTCTCAGACATGCCCAAATCATTTACAAAAGGTAGAACATACTCACCAGACCAAGTGGAAATTAAGGTGGTATAACTGAAAGAATAGCCATCAGCCTGGCCAACTACTTTTCACTCTCACTAGCAGACCAACAACATAGCCTAGTTTAATATCCATGTGTTTGCTCAGTAGCTTCTAACAATCCAGCTGGATGTACTTTAAACAATTAATCCAGCCAGAGTTCCTCGAACCTTCTTTGAAGTCTTTCTGAACAATTGATATGGGAGCCTTAAAGGATAAAGGGAGAGGACTTGGTTGATTCCAGGAGCCTTCCTGAACTGTACTGATATACTACAGAATGATGGTGTTATTGTGGGATCATAATCTTCAATTTTAAAAAAAAAGTATAACAGAGATCTGAACCTGAAATCTCTTTTTTTTTAAATTGATCCAGAAAGACACTGACTATATACGATGATTTTATGAAGGAAGTCCAACTACTGTTGACAGTTCTATAAAATATAATTTACTTGGTTCCCTTTTGAATTGAGCTGTGGTACATCTTATTCAAAAGTACACACAACAGCATGGCAGTCAGTACTACTCTTGTTTTTCATATTTTATTTGTAAATCGGTGTTTTGTAGAGAAATATAAAAATTGGTTGAAATTTAGTCATTAACATTGAGTTGCCCAAGGCCGTTTGTGGTGTACTGTTAAGTCCATTTCATTTAAAATCAGTCCTGAAATTCATTCTTTTTGCTAAGAAGCAGATAAAGTTGTTTTTAGGTGGTATAGAAGTTTGACCTCAGATTCAGGAGTTGGTACTTTCTTCCTACTGGGGCAACTGGATGAAAACTTCTATTTCTCTCACTGGGCTGAAAAAATAAAGAAAGATGTTATTGTTGACAAAAGCACTGTTATAATTGAAATATTGGCAGTACTTATTTTCCCTGCAGTAAAATTACTTTTTAAGTTTATAAATTTCAATTACTTTGCCTAATTTCGTTCTTTTGGAAAGATTACAGGGTCTTACTCTTGGTTACTTCCATCTTCTATTCCATGATGCATATCACCTGGTAACAGCTTTAGCCCCACTAAGTGTCTTTACCAAGTAACCACAAGAACATGCTGCATAATTGTGAGTTACTTAGCATTTCCATTTATCATGAAAACTCTATGCAATTTCCACGTCAGTAAAGATTACAGGCTAGGAGTCAGCTCCTCAGCTAGTGTAAATTTGCATGGTTCTGTTCACTGCTCAGCTGAGGATTTGACCCATGATATATGATTTGTATAATTCTTCCATGCCAGAATTTTGAGCCCTGTAACTTAAATTAAAACACTTCTACTTAATCAATTGCACAATCTAATTACAGGTAAGACATTTTTTGATTTCTCTTTCAGTCCATTCATGGTTAAAGTATTTTAACATCATTTACATTAATTATGTTATCTATTATTAGTCTAGCTACTGATTGGCCCTTTTCCTCTTGTCTTTCTAAAAGTGTGGAGGTGGATAGTTGGGACTGGATCATCTGTGGTGGTGGTGGTGGTGGTGGTGGTGTTGTTTAAGCAGAATATATTTTTTAAACTCAATTTGGTCAGAAAGGATAGAAATATTTCTGTGAAGTCTTACAACTCATTTCAGTCAAATTGTTTTTGACAATTCACCTGTCACTTTAATAGGCTTCTGTAGGGTGAAGAAAAACAGATTTTTTCCCCTTTAGACTACCCTGTCACTGTGATAGAAGTCAGAAACAGAGCACTTAATGTTTTATGATGAAAGTTTTAAAAGTTTTGGTTGTAACAGAAAGGCAAGAAACATCTGTAGTTGCAAAGCTAAGGATAAAAACCTGAAAGCAAGTTCTGTAAAAGCATTGTGATGATCTATCTGCTTTTGGTCTATTGCAGGGACTAGAAAGCAGAAATAACACCAGTATTTAAATGTCACTACTCAAAAAAAAAAAAAAAAATCTTGGCAGCAAGTTTTCTCAGGCAGCTTGCCAATATCCTGATTCAGTGTTTATGGGAACATCTTGAAATGGCTCCCAAATTAATGACTATATCTTCCATCACTCCAGTCTGATGTCTGAACATGAGGAGAAATAAACAATAGTTAATGGTCTGGGAGCTGCTGGCAGATACAATATTAGCTCTGGTTCTTATTTTCACTTACTAATAGCAAACAGTTCTGATCAGATGTTTATCTTTGAAAAACATATGCAATGGAAAATTGCACCTAAGATTGCTATCCATTTCACAGTCTCTTTCACAGGGACAGTTTCACACAAAACTAAATGATTTCATTTGACTGCTTGTTCAGATTAAAAGGTCTATTCTAGAATATCTCTGTTCTCTCCAGTGAGAAGCCTGAGGCATCTGAACGTACTGTACTGTGGGTTTCCCTTTTGAACTCAGCAGGGATACATGTGTTTGCCAAAAAACTCTTTCCTGCCTAACACCAAAGATCAAGGTCAGCCACACAATTCTTTTCCATGAAGCAATCAGATAGTATGTTGTCTTATGTGCCTTGATTTTATGAACTTTCAGTGTGTATTCATATATATATATATGACTTCAAGGGCTTCTATGACATCACGAATCATGAAAGCAAACCTCAAAGTTTTTTTGGTAGAATCCAGGAATAGATTTTTATAGCCTTCTGGTGTTATAGTGGAGGTGATGTCCATGTGATAAGTTTGTCGTGTGAATGAAACTTATGACATGCCCACATCTGCATCACCTTCCCACTAATCCCTCTGCAGCCTTGAACAATTATATGTATTTCTGGAGGGGAGGCTTTGATTTTTAAATCAATCTACAGAGAAATGTTTCGTCCCCAAATGTGAAATTTTCACCTCCCAATACTTACCTTAGCTGAGATCAAGGATAGTCATTATTCAGTCCTGGTCCAATAATAGCTTTTCCATATATAAAAATGCTGCAGTCCTAAAATCTGATATCCCCATAGTCCTATAGAACCAGACAGACAGGGGAACTTTTATACTATTATGAAGTGGGGAGATCCTCAACTTCCCAGTGGAACTCCTCACGTGCTTCCAGCCCTGGGATCAGGACCCAAGACAGTCCACATTAACACTAACATTTTAGATCTGGCAAAGCTATTTTAGATCATTTCTGTAGGCATTACACATTTATTAGTGTTTAAACTTTTCACTCCCACTAAGCTTTGCACCACTTTGAATGCATGTAATTAACATGCCTGACCCTACAAGCATAGGGGTTACAAGATACACTCCCAATAACATTTTAAAAAATTTTAAAGATATTTCTGATAGTCTTACGATAACGTGTGGCACCAACAAATATATAGGGTGTGGTACAAAGATCCTAGAATCATTCATTTGGGAGGACCTGCGTATCTGTGGCTTTGTCACTTGTAAAGTGAACATTCCAATCTCATGTTGATAAAAATCTTTATATTACATTATGACATATTCCCCACTCATATAAGACATACATGTGAATCCTGAGGCCATCCGTTGCACTGGTTCCTTTATCTTCCTGCCATTTACTCTGCTCCTTTCTTCCAAAGACCTTCTTTCTCCAGTCAGATATTCATGGCTCTTGCTTCTTTCACCCTTGCCCTTCCTAATGGCCTCCCTTGCTGTTTTCTCACTCAGAAGCTACAACTCTTTCTGTAGCTACTTCAGTGGTTTTTCTTACAGTTCTAGTGACTTTCCTTTGAACACTGCTAGACTGACTTGCTGTAAAGGCCTTTGTATGACTAAGGTGAGCATGAAGTAGCAGCAGTGACAGCCCTACAGATTTGATTGGGCAACTCCTATAGTTTATTGGAGGGAGGTTGCAATTATGAAATTTCAGAGAACTGAAGTTCTCCATAATATGGCATCTAGAAAAAAGAAAATGGCTATCTTTGTTATAAACCTTGCTGTCTTGGAGGTTTGAGAAGCACATGTTAAAACCAAGCAGTTGAAACTATTTATATATTCCAAAATAAGGGCTTAAAAAATTAGTTTTTGCCTGTTTAAATATTTTGACCTGCATTTTCAGACGTGACTAGTAAATTTGGGCACCTCAGTTTTGGGGATCTGATTTTCAAAAAGTGGTGAGCATCCACAGTGTTACAATCAGACCCCATTAAAGTGTTTCAAGTTGAGAACCGAATACTGAGGCAATCAATTCCACTAGTCATTTCTGAAAATGTAATCCTTATTCTGAACCTCCAAAGTAATTCATGTGTTGTTTTTTTTTGACTGCTGTTGCTGTTGTGTGGATAAATGGTAACTACTAAGATTTGCACTCAAAATGTAGCTGCAGATGCAAAAATGGGCTGTGATTTTTTAGTGTGCATAAATTTCACATGCAATAAAGGAAACTTAGACTCAGCCTGGCTAAAAATTTGCTGCATATTGTGGATTGTGTGAATAGTCTTATTTCATCAGTTGAATGAGCATCTGCACTCGTGTCAAAGGTATGAACTTGAATGTCCACATGCATAAGAGGAAAAATGCTCCTTAAACAGCTATAAAATATATACACTCAGAACTACCATAACTAAAAGTGAAATTAGGTCCCAAAGACTCAGCATCAATATAGCTTATTTTAAGAGTATTCATGAACTAAGTATCAGAGGGGTAGCCCTGTTAGTCTGGATCTGTAAAAAGTGACAAAGAGTCCTGCACCCGTATAGACTAATAGCCTATAAGGTGCCACAGGACTCTTTGTCACTTTTCATGAAGTAAGTGGTCTACAAGGCAGATTACAAAGACTTGCGCCTGCACTAGTATTCTGTTCTGTGTTAGAAAAGAAAAAAAAAACAGTGAAGAAGCACAAGAAAGTCAACATTGACTTGAAGGTTTATCCAACACAAGAAACCTTTCTGAGGTTTGGCAAAGCTTAAATAACTTTATCCCTTTGGACATTTTGTGGACATCTCAACATTTCCTGGTATGCTCATGTTTTTTAACCTAATAGAGTAATTATCCAATAGGTAGTCAATGCAGCAGAAATACTATCATTTACAACGGCTGTGCTGTAAATTTGTTCTTTCCTCTCTCTATTGTTTTCATTGGACTTCTCAATTTATTCCTATTTTGGACTAAAAATGTTGTTAATTTCAAAGGCAGGAGGAAATGGAAGTTAATTCCTTGTGCTGCACATACTAGCTAAACATTTCTTATGAGGCCAGTTTATCAGCAATCTCATGATACTGTTTAATTAAAGGCTTATAGTAGAAGTTTGTCCTAGTTGGGTGTTTTAAATATGGATTCAAATGTCTAAATGTAGGCAACCAAGTTTTAAAAGTTTGGCCAAACTATGAGTTTTGTATTCCCAGAAACAAAAGCGATAACTTAAGAGTAAAATGCCATGGTTGCAGATGTCTAGATTTTTATTATTTGAATTGAAACGTTACTTAAAATACAAGAGAAAGAAGACCTAAGAAGACGATTTGGGTCAGAGAAACCCCCTTAGGGCTGCCAACTGATGTGCCAAGAGTACTTCTGCCCCTGCTTTCCCTGCCAGTTTGGGGCTCCAGCACCCTGTCCTGTTAAGCCAGACACACCAGTCTGCTCCAACACAGACCCAGGGTCTGAATCACAGGCCCCAAAACTCCAGATTTAACTGAAAGCAATTTAAGAAGTGTTTCTGTCTTTGACACTCAGATGCCCAACTCCCAGTGGGGTCCAAACCCAAAATAAATCTGTTTTACCTTGTATAAGGCTCATACAGGGTAAACTCATAAATTGATCGCTCTCTGTAACGCTGAGAGAGATGTATACACAGCTGTTTGCCCGTTCCCCAGGTATTAATACATACCCTGGGTTAATTAATAAGTAAAAAGTGATTTTATTAAATACAGAAAGTAGGATTTAAGCAGTTCCAAGTAGTGACAGACAGAACAAAGTGAATTACCAAGCAAAATAAAATAGAACACACAAGTCTATGTCTAAGAAAACCGAATACAGATAAAAACCTCACCCAGTGAGCTTCCTTTTACAGACTAGTCTCCTTCTAATCTGAGTCCAGAAATCACTCACACCCCCTATAGTTACTGTCCTTTGTTCTAGTTTCTTTCAGGTATCCTTGGGGGGTAGAGAGGCTATCTCTTGAGCCAGCTGAAGACAAAATGGAGGTGTCTCCCAGGGGTTTAAGTAGACTTTCTTTTGTGGGTGGAGACCTCTTCCTCTCTCCTATGAAAAGTCCATCTCCAAGATGGAATTTTGGAGTTCCATGGGCAAGTCACATGTCCACGCATGACTGAGTTTCTTACCAACCAAGCCACGTTCCTGGGAAAGTGCCCTGTGAATTGGTGTCTTCAAGTTCATTGTTGGCTTAAGAGGTGCTTGACTGGGCACTTAATTTGCACATTCCTTTCTCAAGAAGCTGACCAAATGCTTTACTAAGGCTACTTAGAAATCAAGCAAGTATGCAGCCAATATTCCTAAGTTCAAGTACAAAAATGATGCATACATACAAATAGGAGGAATGTATTCAGTAGATCATAACCTTTACAGAGATATGTTACATGGCATATGTAGCATAAAACATATTCCAGTTATGTCAGATATACATTCATAGGCATATTTCATAAAGCCGTATGGAGTGCACTGTCACATTTATAATGTTTAATTGCCAGGATATTTCAAAAATGCAATTTCAGCAGCTATTATTATAAATGAGTTATGAATTTATGGAAAGAAAAATGTTATTTTTAGTTTCTTTGAGAAACTTTATTTCTGTAATCACATGGATGAGACCAAGCTCAGAACCTAAAAGTCTAGGTTAAATCAACTATATAGAAAATTAAATACAAACAAGTTTACTGAAGTAACATCAAATGTTCCTTGTAACCAGCAAAACCAAGGAAATGTCACATGCAGGTTGCCAGGTCTAGTAACTTTTCTTACAATGTGTACACTTGTAGTTCATACTGAATATGTTATACTTCACTCACCTCACCCATACCTCTGTTGCATTTTATTATTAGATGAAAGTTGCAAGACTGAACTTTGCAATTTAAATTTGATATGTTTATATTAACTTCATCAAATCACATGTTAGGCCTGCATGGTGGCATAGTGTACATTAATTATATAACCCATTAAAATGGATGGTGTCAGAGCACCTTTATGTCCTAAACCACCAAAGGTAATACCTTAAATACAATGGGTGCAATAGTCCTCTACAAGAGCCACTCCCATTTAACAGATAGGAAACTCTGAACCTCCATGTGCAGAGACTTTTCTATGAATGCATCCATTGTGGGGCTTAGATACTATGCTGGTAGGCAGTTTAGGAATTAGACCAAGTTGGTCAGATAGAAATAGAGTGATCAAGACGGGGTTTTCCATCTCATGAGTGTGGCTTCTTGCTTGGTTCCTAAACTCAGTGAACCCCCGTCTAGCCTATGTGATTTGGGAAGCAATGATTCCATAAAGAACAGCTGCCTAAGTAGTCCACCCTTTTCCACACTATAAAATCCAGATGCCGTGGAGGCCCCATTAAAGCATTTCTGCAGTTAATTAAAAAGGTAAATGATGACTTTGAGGGCAGCATTCTTTCATTCTCTTGTTCCATTGGATTCTCCTCCCATCTTCCCACTGAGGAAGAGGGATTGATCCATCTGATTCTGTTTCTCACAATAACAGGTTCCATTGATGTACCTTAGAATCTAGGTTCTTAGAATGGTATTTATTGCTATAGAAAAAACAAGACAAACATGAAAGTGAAGGCCAAGTGTACAACTTTACTCTCAGATAAAATTAAATATCCCAGCCATTTCACATCTTGTTTTTTTTAAATACCGAAACCAATTAGAGCTTATCAGGGGCTATATTTCTATTTTAAAGCTCCAGACATTCTATTCAGCTTTCCCACGAATGTCAGAAACTGAGGGTGAGGAGAAACATTCTGGAAGCTTTTCTACAAAAACAAGCAAGCTCAGGTTTGCTCTGCAGTTAAGACCATCCCCGGCAGTCTGGTTTCAATCCTTAGGTTTGTTGAAGATTAGACAGGGTGTTCACAGTCAAGGGCCCTTGTGCCTACTGGAGTTCTTTACCATGCAGGACATGTTGCAAGACCTATCTCTTTGGGGCCTGTCCTTGGTCACTCAGAGCCTGCCAGTTGTCTCTTGCTTTGTGGATCATCTGGCTTCTTTCTTCCCACCTTCTTGTATCAGTTGGGAACTGGGGCAGATTAATTGAGAGTCACTGGGTTTCCCTGTGTCAGAGGGAACCTTGGCACCATGGTTTCCAGTTGCCTGTGTACATTATCTGATTGTGACTCTGAATGTTTCTTATGCTTTTGAATTTAATGCATGACAGATTTGTTGCTCTGTGACAAACATAGGATGGGGCAAATCAGCATAAAGATTCAGCTAAGCATCTGATTCAGATGGATTGCATAAGTAAATGATAGCAGGTAAAATATACAAACATATATACATACACTCACTCTGAAATTTAGTGTTGTGTGTTGTTTTGGGCAAAAGTTTAAACACTCCCAAAATACATTTAATATTTGTGTTAAAAACGATCTCTATCACAATACCGCTACCATCCAACAGCAGTAAGCTTACTTTTTTTTTAATATGGGAGACAAAAGCTGGCATGGGGTACAACAAAAATTATTAAAATGTGCTATTTCTGCACAAACCCACAAATGAAAAGAAACTAAAAATAATTGATAATTGGAAAAAACATTTTACAATAAATATTTTAGCTATTCCAATAAGTAGCATAAATTCCATAAGTAATATGTGCACAGATGTTAACACACAAAAATGCACAGAAACAATAGTAACTAATGATAGCATAGCTCCAAAAATGGATTTTAAATCCAGAAGGGACCATTATGATCATGGAGACTGATGTCCTGCATACCACATGCCAAAGAACCTCACCCAGTAATTTCTTCACCAAGCCGTAACTTCTGTTTTGGTTATAGCATATTTTTTAGAAAGAGATCCAGTCTTGATTTAAAGACTAGAAGTGATGGAGAATCCACAACATCACTAGGTAAGGTGTTCCAATGATAAATTACCATCACCATCAAAATTTGTGCATTTTTTTCTAGCCAGAATTTTGTCTAGCTTCAGCTTCCAATCATTATATCTCATTATGCCGTTTTCTGATAAATTAAAGATACATCTACCAGCAGAAATATCTTCCCCAAAGATGTTTGTCTTATTATTGCTTTTTCACCTTGGCTTCAGAATGATCAGGAGTTATTCATCAGTGATGGGAGGTTATAAAAAACAACAACCCGAATGCTTTTAAAAAGCAAGGTCTTGACCTTTTCAGAACATCTGCTTAAATTTAGTTATAAAAAGACAACCCCAAACTAGAAAAATCACAAGGAATTATGTGTAGATATTAAAGAGTATTTTTGCATCAAACAATTTCCTAGTATATAATCATCCAATTATTTCAGTGATAAAGTTTTAAGTCAGCACATGTCTATAACTTCCTTAGACTCTTTCTATTAAAATAAAATTCCCTAAAACACTTAACTCTGCTTTATATCCACCTCATTTCCCAGAATAATTAAGGCTTAGTCATTCTTAATAATATTACACAAGTAAGAACATAGCTTTGGTTTATAGTTACAAAGGTGGGGCTGAATAACACTGCCACACTGAGTTTATGAGACAAGTTAGTTTTTGAAAAAAATGTCTATCCTTGCATTAGGTAACAAAAGACGTTTGAAATGAAATGTTAGAGCACTAGCGGGTCTGAGGCCAGATTCTTGGTGCAAATGACCATAGCTCTGTTGACTGCAACAGGGAACTCCAGCTGAAGACTTGGCCCTAAATGTGGGTGGTGTAGTTTTAATAGTGAGAGTAGAACTGTACCATTATTGTAATATATTAAAGAATATAAAACCAGCTCAACAAATTTACACATTTTGGTCAACTCAAACTCTTCTGGACTATATATCAACATCTACGAAGAGGCACAATTTTTTTCTGATGGGGATTCTGCACTGGTGTATGGGCCTGCCTATATAGATCCCTCTGTAGGACTAGGGCCTTGGTATGTGACAATTGCAAAGGCAATCTTCCATTCAGATTTTCAGATGAAGGTTTCTGATGGCCTCCCAGTTTCTTTCATGTTTCCCATTCACTTTAGATAAGCTTCAGGATAGTGTCTCAGTGCTGATATATGCCATTTTTTCAAATGTTTCCACACTGATCTAGTCTTTCATCTGTGGACTAATAATTTGTAATCAGTGTGCCATTCATAATTAAGTAACCTCTGCTCTTCATTGTTCTGCTAATTAATTATTGTTGATTGGTTTGACTTGCTGCATATGGTTACCAAGCATGATCAAAGAACATTCAAAATTAATCTGCTAAACTAGATGTCAAACTAGTAAATTCTTCTGTGCTATTATGAAGATTTTTCTCCCTCAATAAAGGCCTGTCAGAGAATAATGGCTTGGCTATACCTCTGACAGGTCAGTCCAAAGGTCACTCCCTGGAAACATGCACACATTTATGTAACAAAGCGTGATGCCTCATTTATAGCCATTTTATAACGCCAAGTGAACTCTTCATGAATTTTAATAACATTAATTTAATAAAAATGATTATTCACGTTGATTGCCTTTGGAGACAGCTGCAGAAGGAATTTATACACTATAATGTTGTTACATTTGGATTCTTCACAGATCTACAGGAATATGCAGTAACTCAATGAGCACAATATTATGAATTTCTCATTATATCCTAGGGTAATTTCTGTACGTCACTCTTTTCATTCTCTTGAATCAGTTCTCACTTCCATTATTTTTTATAACCTTTGTTTCCAGGACTGACTATTTTTATTGTTCCTTTAACTTGCTGTGGGCAATTTTACTGGCTTTGTAGTGGTTTCAGTGCCATAAACATGAGCTACTTCTAATTAATTACATCCATATTCATTTTACAGTCAGAATTATAAACTCTCTTGCATAATTTTAATGGATTGCTTTGATGATGATGATTATTATTATTATTATTAATTTCTTTTCACCACACCTCTACAATGACCATGCAGTAAACCCTGATATTCAAATATTTTTGTGTAGAATGTTACCACACAGGCGTCCTTCCATGTGAAGATTACAGTCAATGATCATCATCTTTTTTTTGGAAATCACACTTGCAGAAGATCAATGGTTTAGAGTACATCTCAATTTTCCAGTTACATATCATATCAGTGCATTATTAACAATGTAATATTTTGTAGCTCCTGTCTATTTAGTACATTAATAAGTTGGTAAGTAAAGTTCTGTTAGGATGGAACACTTAACTGCTTGACAATTTATTACTGGATTGAACTGTTCATATAAAAAAAAGTAACTTATGAATTTAGGCCCTTTCCATGTTTCTAAAGCATTTATGAAACTATTTCATTTTTAAAATATTTATTATTCAAAATTGCTCATAAATAAATTGTTGAGATGTATGCTTCAAGTGTTTGCTATTTGCAATTTGTCACCCAAGTTGTATAGCTTTATTCTTGACTTTCTGACCTTTCAGGATGACCATCTGAACATATAGAGTACAAATAGTAATGCAAACACCATTAGCACAAGTATTGATTACTCTTTCTAATCCTGTGAACAAAAACTCACTCATACGAATGCTTGTGGAGAGTGAGTAAAAGAGGTTGCAAATATTGTCTAGCTGAAGTGTTTATTCAAATGAAAACATGCTATTCACTTTGTGGTATTTGCCCAATTTGACTCATTACCTTCAAAGATTTAATTTGTAATTTGGACTTCATGTCCCTGGAAAGAAAAACTTAGGATCAATATATTGTTTTAAAAATTCAGTTTCTAAACTGAATAGTCTAGATGCCAGGGTTACTGGTTCATCAGGGATGGTCCATAGAAAGATATAAAATACTACTATTTTCTGTAATCTGTCATCTACTACATTTTGGGGTGGTGTGGGGTCTGATGCTGGTGAAGTCAGTCTGTTATATCTGAATCTGTCAAGGTGGGTAGTCACTCGATTGTGTCTTCTACTTCAGTGCCATTTTTCTACACCTTTCTAAAGGAATTTCTGCATATAGATATTTTATGATTCTAAAAATATCCCATTTCCCCCCTAATAATTTCTATATAAAGGCATATGTATGTTCTATATCAATAAAACGTATTTTTGAAACCTCAGCATATGCAGTAGGTAAGTTAATTGGTAAAATTGTTTGAATTTTCTCTTTTTAATGTAAGGGGTGGGGAGGTCTGTTGACTTAAAGGTTTGTTAATGGTCTTTTAATACCATATTCCTTAAGAGCCTAAGGTCACTGTTTCAAATCAAGTTATGTTGATATTGACTGAACATAAAAACCATCTAATGACATTTATGTGGCCTTCATGGAAAGAGATGGCTGTTTCTTTAAGATTGCTGGTTTATGGCAGTGAGTTATTTAGTTAGACATTCCAGACCGCGCATGAAGTAGATTTAATTCTGCTTTAAAACTGAGGTGTGCTGTGCCTTGCTCTTTTGACTTGAAAACACTACCTGACTGAGATGCACAAATGTTAACCCAGTCTCTTTTCATAATAATACGTGATGCTACTAAAAGAATCAGCACATTCTAAAATTAGCAAAAGAGCAAGATGATGGCTTGATTTATATTTCCACAGGCTATAGAATTATATGTTCCAAGGGTAGTAGATGGTTTCCTGTAAATGTGCAAGCTGAACTGAAATCATTTTGCACCTGAACTTTTTCATACATGTAGCAGATTGCTACAGCTTCCTTTAAGACAAAAGAAAAAGCAGAGCAGCTGAAAATAATTAATATTGAACTTGACACATCAAAAAATGTAATTTGTCACTTGTGATTAAAGCCTGTATCGTTAGTTCTATTTTTACATCCTTCATGACTCTCCCTTAGCTATCGTTAGGCTCCACATGGTTAGAGTTTAGCTTGACCTTTGACCCATCACCAGATACAAAGCAATCTGTTGCTCCGAAATTGGAGACCAAAGTAGCGAACAACTGTAGATCAACAATTTTTACCTCCATTAATATAATAATGACCCTCTTGGATATGTGAGGTGTCATCTTTGAACTTTGAAGTTCACTTAAAAGGGCAATATTTTAAATGTAAAGATCCTGAAAAAATAATGCTCAGATAATAGAACTTCAGCATTCAGTAGTTTTAAATTAAGATCAGCATAGCTCTTTTCTCTTTATCAGCTCCATTTGTTTGTTTTTGTGTGATGAAACTCGCTGGAATGTATACAGGGAAGAGCTTTGGCCATTTAAATCATAGTAAAATGGTCTGATCTTAAAAGCAAAGACAATGGAAATGGTATTTTAATGTGTCCAAGGAGTTTCTGCTCTGTGATTCTGCTCAGACAGAGGAATGGAGAACCCTGGTTTTGCAAACTGTCTATTTTTCATTATTTTCTGAAGCTGTCTAAAAAATTTCTGATTCCACCACAGCTGTGGTAGCTGCTCATTTTCAGAGCGCAATGAATTAAGTAAGAGTCTCTGTCAGGTTATCATTGTTCCCTCCCATTCTGAAACTAGTTTGAAATACTGCATATAATCTGAAACAATACATAAAGTAAAATAAAATCAGTGAGTGTTGTTCATATGTCAGTGGGACCTTTTTTCAGCACAGACTTGTGTAACTGAAAATGGCTCACTTCTTTCTGGGTAACTGTAAGTGGTATATTTTTGGAAGCAAAACATCCTGCAGTGTTTTCCCACTGAGTACAACTATGAGAAAGGTTCAGACTACAGTATAGATTAAGCCACATAAATGGTGCTTAGACAACTTTTAAGTGTCTGAGGTAAATCCACAGAAGTAAAGAAATAGGACTAAAATTTTATACTTAGCTCATCTTTGCCCTTTGGATGAGAGGTAAAACTCTAGCTCCTGACTAATTGTGGTTGTTAAAGAATCCCTCCCACTTTTCACATGAATAAAATGTGCCTGAGCTAAATCCCAGCTGGGGTTTTGCTACATACAGTTTTCCTGTAATTTCCAGTAAAGAAGTTACTCTACGCTTTCCCTTTTAATTAAACCATGTTGTGCAGTGTGTATATAGTTACAGATGTCCTACTGCTGAGCAGGGTCTGGTGTGTGAAGTGATTCCTATTATAAATACAGTCTGACCCCAAAGCACTTGTGTGCATAGGACTATATTATTTTAACGGGGACACCACCAGCTTCCTCTTAGCACAATTAACTGTCAGTGAAAATCATAGTACTTAGGCATTCAGATACTTGATTATCAGCACCTGTAATTTCTGGTGCAAACTTGAACTCTCAAAATAGGAAGCAGTTGCTGAAAGTCAGAACCACAGTCTGTAAATTGACACTTTCTTATATATGCAGGGTCCGATTCTCCTCTTCTACTGAGTTCACAGAAGTTACTCCTACGTTAGGCCTGATTAGGATGTGAGATGTAATGTTCAATTTATAGAATTAAGTCCGGAAGGAAACATTAGATCATCTACTGTGACCTCTTACAGGCTGTTTATTTTCACCCCTATACTGAGCCCAATAACTTATCTTTGACTAAAGTATAACTTGTGTTGGCTAAAGCATATTTTCAAGAAAGGCATCCAGTATGCTACAGCAACACACCGGCAGTTACCTTTTATCAACCAAACTTGTAATCTCATCAAAGAATGAAATCGGGGCTGTTTGCCAAGATTTATTTCCACAAACTCATACTGAGAGCCATTAATTACATTATTGTCCTTTTAATTTGTTACCAGCTGAATCTTGTATCAGCTTTACTACTGTTCTGCATGACATGATGCCGCACTAACCAGCCTAGAGTTACCCAGATTACTTGCTTGCCCTTGTTTGAATATAGGCACAACATTAGCACTCTTCCCGTCTTCTGAAATTTCCCCAATATTCCATGATGTATTAAAAATTAATATAATTGGGCCAGAGATCTCTGCAGCCATTTTTTTTTTTTGGTTACTGTTGAGTGCAAGTTAACTGGAGCATTCTGTTTTAAAAATATTTATCTCTAATAGATTGGCTGCCTAACAAACATCCTTCTTAGTTACTAATGGACTGGAAAGTACTTCATCATTTTCATGTGATAAAAGAACAACAGTCTGATTCATTCCAAATAGAGAAGAGCAATATTATTTCAACTTCTCTGTATCATTATGAACAATATTACCATTTCCATCTAGCAGTGGGGATATACCATTGCTAGGATTGTTTTTGTTCTGAATATACTTAAAAAAATACAAAAACCCAAAAACCCTTCTTATTGTCCTTAGCCCTACAAGCCACAGGTTTTTCCTGGATGTCTTTACGTTTCCCGTATCAATTTTTTCCTCTTCATAACTTCTAATTTATATTGATTGCTATCTAATACCCCTTTTCCCACTTATTTATTGGTTTTTTTTCCCCCCGTCCTATTTGCTGCCTTTACTTTGTCACTGAATTAAGACAGGGTTTTTTGAAGAATCGTGTGTGTAAGTAAGTAAATATTATTGGGTGGGACTGCCCATATTGAATGTAATGAGGGCATGATCACTAGTCCCTAGGCAACCACCAGCTTCCAGGTTTAATGAATAATACACATGTATCTGTCATAATGAGTTCAAAATATTTCTCATATTGGGTGCAATACCTTTTCATTTTAGAAAATTATCACCTGTAACTTTTAGAAACTAATGATATTTCACTACTAGCTGCATGAAACCTCCAGCATATGTCTTCCATGTTGTAGACAAAGGTTCTCTGGTATGATTCGGGGGGCTGTAATAGCCCCCCATCAGTAACCCCTCCTGGGCTTTATTAGTTGACATGTTGATCTATATGCATTCAAGATCCTGAATTTCTGATATATCAATAACTGAGAACAGCTTTAATACAGAGTCACCACCACCACCGTCTTTTACCTGCTCTGTCCTTCCTGAACAGGTTATAACCAAAAATTTTAACATTCTAATCATACACATATGAGGTAATATGAATTAAATCAAATGTCTTCTCATCAATGAAAATTTCCAATTCCTCTTGCTTTTCACCCTGCCTCCTAGCACTAATTGAAAATTTTCTTCTTTTCACATTTGTTCAATTTGTTCATGAGATGCTGAGTTTGAGTTAGCACCATGTTCTCTCTTTAGCACCCTCTTCTTGCACTGATAGTTTAATCCCTTTGTGGCTGCTGCAGCTAGAATATTAGTTCCCCTACCTGAGAGATGCAGGCCTTCCAATTCACTCAGACCTTTCTCCCACTAGAATGTGGTCCAATGTTCCACAAAATCAAAACCTTCATCTTCTCGCTAGTTGATTGGCCGGTATTTCACTTCCAGTGTTATCTACCAAATGCTAACAAATACATTTTAAAAATCTAGCCTATCACAAGTGCTAAATTAGTCAAGTTTAAAGAGAATCAAGTTTAGTCTGAAGTGTATTTGAATGAAATTGTAAAGTACAATTATATAATAATCATATCTCATTGCCCCTCTGTTTGCACTGACATTTTGGGCATAGATTAAATTGCTCCAGCAAATCAAAATTTGCATGACCAGCAAACTCTCAGATGTGTAACACCAAATAAAAACCTTCTCAAGCTGGTCAGAAATTTTCAGTCAGTATTTTTCAGCAGAAAATATGGTTTCTACAAACTAAAAATTTTCTGCAGGAAAATCAGTTTTGCATAATTTTGCATTTTTTTAACTTATGTCATAGAAAAATTGAAATGAAATATTTAGCTATGGGTTATGTTGACATTAAACTGTCAATCTAAGTTCCCATGGGACCTCATCAGTGCCTCAAACCCCCATTTTTCCCAATGAACTGGCTGCCAGGCCACAGTACATTTCCCATAATTCATTGCAGTTTTCCCTCTAGCTGATCTGTTGTGGTGTACCTTGGAAATCCCATGACCACAGTTCTGCATGAGAGTTTTAGTCTATAGTCAGTATACAAGGCAGAGAAAGGAGAGATACATATATCAAATCCTTTTCACTCTCACTGTGAATTAATGAGTGGCAAGTATGGGAGTATAACTTAGAAGAGCAGAAATGCATCCAAAACATAGTCTATTGTAATATATACAAGTCCCTTACCATCACTACTTGCTGGTATTCACCAACTATCCGCCTTCCATTGTTTTTTACCAGGTTCTCTCCCCCCACCCCCCATAGAATCATAGACCTGGAAGGGACCTCAAGAGGTCATCTAGTCCAGTCCCCTGCACTCAAGGCAGGTCTTAATAATATCTATACCATCCCAGCTCTTAAAAATCTCCAATGATGCAGATTCCACGACCTCCCTAGGCAATTTATTCCAGTGCTTAACCACTCTGACAGGAAGTTTTTCCTAATGTCCAACCTAAACCACCCTTGCTGCAATTTAAGCCCATTGCTTCTTGTCCTATCCTCAGAAGTTAAGAAGAAAGATTTTTCTCCCTCCTCCTTGTAACAACCTTTTAAGTACTTGACAACGCTTATCATGTCCCCTCTCAGTTTTCTCTTCTCCAGACAAAACAAACCCAATTTTTCCAATCTTCCCTCATAGGTCATGTTTTCTAGACCTTTAATCATTTTTGTTGCTCTTCTCTGGACTTTCTCCAATTTGTCCACATATTTCCTGAAATGTGGCACCCCGAACTGGACACAATACTCCAGCTGAGACCTTATCAGCATGTAATAGAGCAGAAGAATTACTTCTTGTATCTTGCTCACAATACTCCTGCTAATACATCCCAGAATGATGTTTGCTTTCTTTGCAACAGTGTTACACTGTTGACTCATATTTAGCTTGTGATCCACTATGACCCCGGAACCCTTTCCGCAGTACTCCTTCCTAGGCAGTTATTTCCCATTTTGTATGTGTGCAACTGATTCTTCTTTCCTAAATGGAGTACTTTGCATTTGTCTTTATTGGATTTAATCCTATTGACTTCAGACATTTCTCCAGTTTGTCCAGATCATTTTGAATTTTAATCCTATCCTCCAAAACACTTGCAACTCTTCCCAGCTTGGTATCACCCGCAAACACTCTTTCTCTCTCTCTCTCCCCTTTTCCAGATTAAAGCCCATATGGCCAGATTTAGCTCCACTCCCATTTACTGACTTAAGTGGTCAAGTTTACAAGAAAGTTCAACACACTTAGTGGTGAGTTCTTTTGAAAATATGGTCATAAGTGTCACTAAAGGGCAGTGGTGGGCAACCTGCATGCAGCTCATCAGGGTAATCTGATTGCAGGCCACGAGACATTTTGCTGACATTGACTGTTGGCAAGCACAGCCCCCTGAAGCTCCCAGTGGCTGTGGTTCAATGTTCCTGGCCAATGGGAGCTGTGGGGAGTGGTGGGCTGCAGGGATGTGCTGTCCGTCACTTCCCATGGTTTCTATTGTCCAAGAATGGTGAACCGTGACCATGGGGAGCTGTGGGGGGGAGTGGGGCTGTGCCTGCGGGTGGTCAACATCAGCATAATGTCTCATGCCCCACATAGATTACTCCGATGGACCGGAGGTTGCCCACCCACTGCTATAGGGGCTGTTGTGTGCTGAGCACATCTGAAAATCTGGTCCTTATGGAAGTGGCTTTTTTGAAAATCTGGTCCCAGTCATGGGTGTGAGCACTTGACTATCTGGTTCACAATGGGGATGGTGGTTGCTGTTCAGATGATAAATCCTGTCCTGTTGTTGTTAATGAAAGTCTTGCTAGTGACTTCAGTGGGTCCAACATAAGGCCCTTGGTGAGTGGCATGAAAACATATTGATCCTGGCTGCTCGTGGTACAGCTCACCTTTCATATCCTGTTCCCACTAGCCTCATAAACACACAATATTCGGTAAGTAATCCTCCCACACATTCCCACTTACAGTAGTGTTATTGAAATGTTTTCAGCATTGCTGAGTAATACCATTCGACAACTTTTTTTTTTTTTATAAATTCAGCGTGGAAGTCTTCTAACATGACAAAAGCTCATCCTGGAACCAAAATTCTGTCTCAATAAGGGAAGTTCAGTTGAGGCCCTTCTCTAAATGACACCTGTCCGGATATTTTCCTGGGTTGCTGCTGCTTTTTCTTCACATCTTGCCAGTGTTAGTTGCTGATGAGCAAAACTTGATTCCCCTCCCCAAGATATTTATGTACTTTTATCAGCTGTCAAACTTCCCTCCACCACATTGTTCTCCAAAACATGTTACCGTGAATCAAGTGCAACCTGAATAGCTGAATATTTGCCCCCTCTAGGTCCAAGAGCCTAATTTTCATGCCCTCACTCACGTCACTTAGTACCTTACTCCTCTGGATTGAAATCTGGTTCCATGGAAGTTAATGGGTAGGCCTCAGGTGAGCAGCATTAAAACATGTTGATACTGATTACTCCTTCCTGGCATGCTTGCTCTCAGTCTAGGTATGGGGAACATCAGCTGATGTCCCCATGGTGGTGCTAACATCAGTGGAACTACTGAAGGGGTAAGGTGCTACTTAAGTGGGATGATCTGTTTTTTATTCTTCATTCAGAACGTAGCTCATTGTAAACAAATAAGACAAGTTCCGTATCCTGAGGATTTAACTATTTTATTTGGCCATAAACAATACAAACTGTTAACTGAGGAAAAACAAAGTCAAATAATAAGGGCAAGGCCAATGACAAGGATTGTTTTACCCTTTTCAGTTACACCAGGTAACCTTTTAAAGAGACAGAGTTTTCCAAGTTTTCACCATCAACTTGCAGTTGAAAATAATGCACATGGAGAAGAATATGATTAACATTAAAACCATATAGGAAATTTGTTTTATAATTTTCACCACATTCTTGTTGTTCAGATAGAGGCAGAAGTCAAAAGGAACTTGTGTTTCCATTTTAAAAAAGTCTTTTATGTAGTACTGCTCTTTTCTTAGAGTAATAACATTTTTCTTGGAAAATGTTTCTGAAGTCGTATTTTCTAAACAATAAAATACGAAGCTTTCACCCACAACCAGCACAATCTGTTTCAACTCACATATGATTGCACTTCAGTTGTGCAAACGTGCTTAACGCTTATTAAACTTGGGGAATATGGTTCCAGCTTCTAACCAATAAAAATGATGATTGCCCACTGGTGATTTTTAAAATGAAACATTACACTTCATTTTATTCTGCTCTGATTCTAATGTGGATTTCCCCATTTTGTTCTCTTTCTTGTTGGAAGGGTGGAGGTTAACATGCTCTTTTGTCAGTCTTTATTTAACTAAATACGATTTATGTTTTCACAATGGAGTTGCCGATGAAATAAAAAACAGGCACGTACGACAGCCAGGAAGTGGTTAAATAATTCATACGCTGGAGTATTCACCAGCAGGCATGTGTAATAAGCCCTCTTCTCAGGAAGCCAGTGGGTATTTGTTTTATTACGATCTTCCATGGGAGTGGGATTGAGACCTTAATTTTAATATATGGGACTAGCTTTGGGGGTGGAGACCAGCTTTCACCCAGTGTTTTGGAGAGGGAGGAAACAAGTAGCTTTAAGACACTTTTGTATCTCTTTTGCCTTGACACTTTTGGGCCTCAGTCTGGTACAACTTAGGGCAGATTCAAGCCAGCTCTAACTTGCACTGGGTGTCAGATGCCCCAAAGAGCAGTTCCAGTAGCCTTGGATTAGGGTTGTCCCAGCCATGGCTCCTTCCCCTGAAAACACCCGTTGTGCTTTAGCTCAGGAGCCACGCCCCTGCCCCTTGTACTTCAGGTAAGAACCAGGATGGGATGGATACTCTACAGGTGATAGTGGCAAAGGATAGGTTGAGCCCTAATGCCAGCTCTGCATCACCTACGGGGAGTTGCCTAACACAAGGGAAATTCTGTAGAAGATTTAAGGAAGCTCTGAATCACTAGAGAAACATAGTAGCCCTCATAAGTAGCCCTCATAAGCCTGAGAACCTGGCCCATGATTTTTTTAAAAATGGTCTAGTTCAAATGTGCTGTTTGAACAAATGAGATGCAGTGTCAGTACTTGTTATTTTGGCATGAAATTCCTCAAAGCGTCTGAATGTTTTTCACTTGGACATTTTCAGCCTGGATCGTTAAACAATGTTAATGTTATCTGAGTTAAAAATCAAACTCAGATTGATTCCATAGGATTTTTACTTCTCATAATTGAGTCACTAAGGGCCAATTCCTGCATTGTGCTTGTTCAGGCGAACCTCCCACTGGCATCAATGGACTTTTTGCCCAAGAAAAGGCTGTGTGTGGCTCACAGGATTTGGCCCCAGTGCTTCTGAATGTCGTTAATAATTACAATGAGAAAAGACAGAAGAATTTAAAAATAAATGGAAAGATTTCATGCTCTAGACTTTTGTACTGTCATTCCTTTCATAATTACTCATTGCTGTGGAAAAGGTAACTCTGGAAAAGGTAACTTTCTGCTAAGGTAACAATCTCATTTTAGCATTTTTTCTTTAAACTCAAAACGTTCTGTGTTTTTCTATTCCCCCTTTGATTTTCTTTTTCCTGTTCTTTGGATTACAAACAGTTTTATTTGTTTTGTTTGTAAAATTACAGGACAAAACATTAATTATGCAGTTTGTACAGAAAGCAACTAGCAGACTAAATGTTTTGCTCTTCGTAGTTGAATAGTTATGTCTTGTCTGGCGAGACATCACTTATTGTGCGTATTTGTGTAGGAGGTTAAATTTGAGGTCAATGGTTTGTAACTGCCAGTTACAATACATTCTTACAGCAGGTACAATAGGGCAAACAGAAAAAAAATCTTGATTTAAAATGTCCCTGCTAGTTGGGAAGCTTTTTAAGCTCTCCATATGCAAAATATTAGAGAATATCATTTTGGATTAAGTTGACCTAAAACTGCCTGGAAAAACATCACCACCAAAAACTCTGGCTTGTTTATTATAAAGATATTCAAAATGTTTCATTTAAAAAGGATAGTCAGACATACACTATCTTGAGTCAGGGAACCACAAAGTAAAATCGTTCTCATTCAGCAGGCCAAATATCATGAAAGGATAAGACAAGGTGATAGCTAAAGGCTTTCTTTAGCCCTTGAAAATCCATTGTGACGGTCTTAACAGTTTCGGTGTCAACTATCTGACTCAGATCTTATTTCCAAAAAGTCAGACTCCCCTGGCACTGACTAGAGTGACTAGACATCCCATTTTTAAAGAGACAGTCCCATATTTAAGCCCTCCTGCAAGTCTCCCAACTTTTTCTTAAAAATGGGCAAATTGTCCTGTATTTTCTGTCTCTCCCACCCCATTAGTACTGGTGGTTCCTGCTGTTGGCCGGATCCCTGCTCGCTAGATGCCCACCCAACAGCGGAGAGTGTCGGGGGTGTCCAGTGGCCGATGTTGGGGGTGGGTGTGCACAGCTGGTGGTGGGGCGAAGATGCAGCATGTGGGGATGGCTGCTCCCCCTGCTGGTCCATCAGTGCAGCCCCCGCTGCACGTTGTCTCTCGCCACTGACCTATTTATCCCAGTGTCTACTGGGAATTAAGTAAAAAGGTTTGGACTGGAAATAATTTCATTAATATTGTAAATGGCATGGAAGAACTTTGCACTTTTGAGTGCTATTCAGCTGGAAATAAAACACAAAAAAGCTAGAAGGCACTTTCATAAGAGCTAGTTCTAGCCTGCTTTACCTGCTTTGATACTAAAATGCTTAACAGGACCTACTACTCTTCCAAATGGAAAATTTTAATTCTGTGCCCTTATATTGTAAAGTATCTATGAAATAGACATGTAAGGACAGTTGCACAGATTGATCCTTCTAAAAGAATTCCATCGTCATACTTAAATATTTGATGTAATTTCAAGCTTCAGTGTCCAAAAGTCATCAAGCACTTCCTTAATTCACAATTGTTACCAAGCTTAGGGCCTGATCCTTCAAATAGTTAGACATCTGTTTAACTTTATACTCTGGGAGAAAACCCATCAAACTCCAAAAGGATTACTTATGATGTGTAAAGTTCAGCATGTACATAAGCCTTTCTGAGATCAGAGCCTTATTTTCCTCAGCTGGCAACTGCTTCTGAAGCTTTCTAATTTAGCTCAGTTTTAGTAACTACTGTAAAATTTCATTTATTTTATTTGTGCAAAAGACCCAATATTTCAAGGTGCAAAGTGCCTCCTATGAGCCACTGAGCACCCACAATTGGTTGTGGGGAGTACAGCATTCAGGCCCAGATCCACAAAGTGACATAGAGGTTGCAATGCTTAGCATTGAAAAGTCTCACTTTTAGGTGCTTCACCAACCAGTGGAGTCCACAAACCCGGAGTTGGGCACATAGGTTCCCTATATAATGCATGGGGAAGGATAGGCACCTGGCAACTGGATCCACAAAAGCCAGTCTGTTAGGTGGGGAGTCACTAAGCCAGGCAATAGCTGATGTGATGAGAGGGGTGTGTCCTAAATCCTGTTCCTCTCTCCAAAATCAATACGTAGGTCCAGATTGGGGTGAGGTGCTTATCTCTGTGTGGGATGCACAGCTGGGAACCCTCTCCTGTAGTCAGACACCTAAGTTGTTCCCTTGAAGCACAATGGCAGTACATGCCTAACTCCACACACAACAGCCAGAGAGTGCCAAGAGAGGAGCAGGCAGCAGCCGCGGGGGTGGCCTCCCTTATAACCTTTAGGCCAGTGGTTAGGAAACTCACCTGGGAGATGTGAGCAATCCTGGCTCAATTCTGCCTTATGAGGAGAAGAGATCTATCTGATCACTGGACTATCAAATTCTTCCCACTCTTTCTCTGGCCCAGTGCATATTTAATTATTTACTTAGTTATGCAAAGTGAACAGTTTCAACAAGAGAGATTGAGAGGGGCCCACTCGGAATATCCCATAGTTGAGTGGTTATAGCACTTACCTGAGAGGGAGAAACTTATACTCAGATCTCTTCTACACATCAGGCAGAGGAGTGAGATTGAACTGGGTTCTCCCACATCACAGCTAAGTATCCTACTGGACTAAATATTATAAGGTCATTTTCCTCTGCCTCCACTCCCCATGACTCCTACCATTTTGTGCAGAATTAGATGTGCTTAGCACAGGAATTGGCAACCTTTGCCACACGGCCCGTCAGGGTAAGCACCCTGGTGGGCCAGGCCGGTTTGTTTACCTGCTGTGTCTGCAGGTTCGGCCGATCGCGGCTCCCACTGGCCGCGGTTCACCGCTCCAGGCCAATGGGGGCTGTGGGAAGCAGTGCGGGCCAAGGGATGTGCTGGCCATTGCTTCCCACAGCCCCAGTTGGCCTGGAGAGGCGAACCGCGGCCAGTTGGAGCCACGATCGGCCGAACCTGCGAACTCGGCAGGTGAACAAACCAGCCCAGCCTGCCAGAGTACTTACCCTGACGGGCCATGTTTTAAATGTTGCTGATCTCTGGCTTTGTGCATGCCTACTGGATTTGGCCCCACAGATGAGATAGGTGATATCTTCACCAGGTGATATTTTCACCAGGTTTAAGGATTGCCCTGGGGATTAGGTGTGAGATAGGTGTTTAGGCACACGCATGAGGCAGCAATGAATGTGTCCAGAGGTAGAAACTTAGGCACCTAGGGAACATTTACCCTGAAAATATAGGTACAGACTTAGTTCAGGTGCCTACAGGGTTAGGTGGCATCTGAGCGGGGGTTCTGTGGATCCCAGTGGTGCCTAAATTGGGCTTTAGGCATTTTACATGCCTTTGTGGATCTGAGCTTAGCACCTTGCAGCATCAGGCCCTAAAGGCACAAATCAATTATAAATAATTTTGATGTGGGGAATGAACCCAACGCTAGCAAAGAATGTGTTAGTAGGAGCACGAGAGCCCAATTATCACAGTGGTGCCTGGAAGAAGGGCGAGGCCCAATTTTATATTAGGCCCAGCTGGGTGTTTTTCAGATGCAAGACACAGTTATAAGGAAAGAAAGAAAGCTCGGGGAGGGACAAGAAAACTCACCTGCAGTAGAGCAAGATAGCTGTAGTAAGTGCTAAGAAGCTATTTGCTGTAGGCCTAAGAGAGGAGGTCCTGAGAGAGACTCAGACACATAGTGAGCTCAGGAAGAAGATAGGTCTAGGTAGGTAGTTGTCCAGGGAGGCAGCAAGGGTTCTGAGTAGACATGCCTTGGGTGCTTGCTATGGATCTCTTGTACTGGAACCCAGAGTAGGGGAAGGCCCTGGGTTCTCCTGTGGGCCCACTGGGAAGGCCGTAACACAAGCGGTAGGAGCAATTGTCTGGACTCAGAATGAAGACCCAGTGTGCGGTCAATAGACTATTGTTTTGTGGGACTTTGTGATTACCACAGAAAGAGTTGGACTTAATGCGACCTGTCTGGAGGGCTGAGACCACAAGACAAAATGGACTACCAACAGACCTGCAGGGCGATGCAGAAGGGGGAATGGAAAAGCAGGCTCTACAACGCTGTGCCTAGTCACAAGGCTGGCTGGTGAGTCACTTTGTTACAATAATTAACAAATTAATAATGTAATATGGCCATTTTGTTCATGGGAAATATTTGGTTAAGGGTACAGACACCTGTGATATTGCATAATGAATCTGGTCCTGAAAGTTCTTCAGTGTGAAGGGTCAGCAGTGGAAAGGGTGACAGGCATGTTGAAATAGAGTGGTGCTGTGGGCCCCAATGGTACACTTCAGCTCTGTAGCTTTCTGAAGAAAAGAACCCTATGAAAATGGAAGGTTGTGTCTACACTGAGTCAAGTATGTACTTACCAGTTTCAGGTTTTTAGTAAACATGGGTGAGCTGTGCCACTGTCTGTGCCACTGCAGCCACATGGTTATTTGTATCAGAGTGGTAACCATGTTAGTCTGTATCCACAAAAACAGCGAGGAGTCTGGTGGCACCTTAAAGACTAACAGATTTATTTGGGCATAAGCTTTTGTGGGTAAAAAACCCACTTTTTCAGCTCTACCGTGCATCTGAAGAAGTGGGTTTTTTACCCATGAAAGCTGATGCCCATCTAAATCTGTTAGTCTCTAAGGTGCCACTGGACTCCTCATTGTTTTTATGGTTATTTGTGCTTGTGCTACCTCTCGTTAAGCTGCCACGAGTATGTGTCCGTGAGCTGGGGAAAACACTGCAAGCTTGTCGTGTAAATGTAACCTCTGAGTCATGGCAGGATATAGGCTATTCATTCAATAACTAATCCTGGGGAATTATAAACAATTGAACTACATTTTCAAGTGTTAACTTGAACATACAGTAAAAATATGAAAATAACTTTACTGTTTACATTAGAGTGAACGAGATGAGCAAAACCAGGAATGGCTTTAATGTTGCAAAACCAAACTAAAAGCTGCAGACCTCTTGAGGAAAGGCTAACACAGAAGAGAACTTTTGGCTATCTCTAGGGGTGACATTTAATTGTTTGACATATTTGATATGATTTAAAACTGCTTATTGTTTCTTCTTCCTTATTGATTGAAAAAGGAGCAATCTGTGGGCCTATGTGAGGAAATCTAAAAGTAAAAGGTATGGTTCCAGGCCTCCTTTTGTCTTTGTTCATGCTCACACAACCCCTGTTGACTTCAGAGCATAGAGACAAAATTGAGGCTAATGGCTTGTTAATTAAGAAGTGTTTCCCAAGATGAGAAATACCATAGTCAATAATAAAATAATAGCAAGGAAGCAATCTAAGGGTCAGAGTCATTCATAATGGTTTCACACCAGCGTTTACTCCCCCCACTCCTCCTTGGCTTCACTTGTTACTCAGTGTGACTGAGGGAAGAAACAGAGAAGAATCTTCACTCCAACATCTAAGAAGCCCTGAAAGCTGACTACATTCCTTCAATTTCCAGGCATGCACAGTGGATTCTTCCACAGAGGAAGAAATACTGATCAAATGGTTTAAAAATGAAGACAGATACTTTCAGAACTTCTGATGCTTAATCTCTGCACTTTAATCTCCTAGTTCTGAGAGCTGCAGAATGGGTTAATGTTGTGTAGATCTCATGCAGTTCAAATGGAAAGGGGCACTTTCCTGTTTACTGCTGAATGCTGTTTTTTTTCCCCCTTTAAATTCTAGGCACTGAAGCCTGGACACTTCCTATTTTTCTATCCCTGTTGTAACTACAGGTCTCAGTCAAACCCCAGGACCCCATTATATAATATAATGGGTCAGATTCTGCTCTTTTGTAATCAAACAAGCAGAATCTAGCCAGTGAGCAGGAATATGGAATAATTTTGGTCAATATTGCTGACTGGGAAATGAAAAGAGAAAGCTAGAGACAGACAGAATATGGTTAGGGCATTGAAAGCGCTTCCTTTCCTAGTGAATCTGACTTCCAATTACACATGCCTGGGCATCTCTCTCATCCAGACTATTCATTATGCTGAATAGCTCTGCGATGTGTGGTGGTTTTTTAATATGAACATTCAACATCCATTAGGGATTAGGCTGAGCTCCCCGAAAATCATTTGTGACCTTAACTAGATCTGAGCACTGGTCTCCAGGAACAGAGGCAAAAGGCCAGTGCATAAAGCCACCAACAAGTGAAAAATGGTATAAATTAGGTCTAGATTATTGTTGCTGCCAATGAGAAAATCTTATTTGTGAAGTTTTTTCCCCTGCTCAAGTGCATTCCAAATCATAATGTTTTTCATTTAAAAGTTAATCTAATTTAAAACATATAAATCAAAATAAGTGCTTGTCTTCCTAGAAGGTTTACTTCCTTCAAAGTAATAAGAGAAAGGCACTTTTCATTTTTGTGACCTTGGCAATATTAGTGAGACTAGGCATGTTTTCCTGTATGTCTTCAACTCAACTGCCCTGTCAAGCAGCGTTTGTCTCAACAAGTCTGCCAGTTCGGCGTCTTTTGAGTCATGAATGAATGAATGTACCTAAAACATAAATAATAAAAGGAACAATTATCACTCACCACAAGAAAATAAACATATAGCTGTAATGGGTGCTAGATTATCATGGCAATTTTATTGGAGATTGCAGAATGCATAGGTAAAATAAAAAGGAGAGAGAAAATAGGGGGAAGCAAAGCCCCTAAACCAAATAATTCAGTCAAGGATAAACATATTTGAAGATAGAAATGCATGCATCCAATCTGGGCAATGTTTAATGTCTATCATAAAAAAGACATTGTTGGTCACTGTGACGCATTTAACTATGATTCTGTTTTTTATATATTTACACCTTTAAATGTATGAAGCCTGCTAGGGAGCAAAACTAAGAGAGAATTGAAGGTGGAGGATCTTGGGGTGAGAGAGTCCCTACTTTCTTCCTCATGAAGATTTTATAGTCATTTCTTTTCCCCCACTCGAAAGTTACATGAACAGAAAGTATATGTTTTGCTCTTTGTGTGTGGGGGAACAAAATAATAGCAACTTTAATGCTAATTAGGGAGTGGAAAGATTAAAGAAGAGCCAGTTGCAGGTTCTGAGGTCCTGAAAGGGGCAAGACTGGAAGATGAAAAGTGAAATGCTGGCCGCATTGAAGTCAAAATTGAAGCCAATGGCAAAATTTCCCCTGACTTCATTCCACCCAAAAGGGCAAGATAGGAAACAGTTATCATAGGCAGGAAGGAGACGAGAAAGCAAGAGATCATATAAGTATAGAGAAAATGAAAGATTATATGAATCTAGTGTGTGAGAGAGAGAGATGTCCTTTACAGGGCCACAGTTTCATTTGAATCCACACCTGGAACTCCAGACTTTCAAAATTCTGACAATGAACCACAGAGTCCTCTCAAGGCAGATGAATTTATGTACAAAATCCCTATAAAACTCGGGTGGGTGCTGAACACAAAAAGCATTAAATGGGCTGGCAAAGGCAAAGTTAAAAGGTTGTACTCTGCCCTCCAATCATCCTAGAACCATGACTACAACTGTTTGTATATTCTCCTTTCCTGTAGAAGTTAGCAGATTTTTTTCAGAGTAGTTATTTCTTTAAATTTTACGTGTTGTCCGATTTCTGATGACTTTCCAAGACAAAGCAATTGTGTTTAGTTCCATATGGACATGTGAACAACCAAGGATTTGTTTGAAGGGGCTTGCATCTTGTCTCCACACCAACAAAACTTTAGGGTTATCTCCATGCACCTTTTAAGCAAGCAAGTGTAATTTAATGGCTAAGCAAAGGACTAACAATGACTCTGGCTCTGACCCACTAAGTGACCTTAGGTAAGTGACTTAGTTTCTCTGTACCTCAGTTTCTCCAGCTGCAAAATAGAGATGAGTGGCCTACCGCAAAGGGCAGTTTTGAGATTTAATTATTTTTAAAAGTTCTTAGGAGGTACATTTGAAATTTAATAAAAGGTTATTTGATTTATTTTCTTTCATAGAAGCACTAGCTTTTATGAGCTTTGGCTAGTAAGGCAGCACACACCCACACATTCCCTCCAGCACCAGTCTGAATAACATGATCTTCAAATGCAATTTTCAGGAAAGATTATGGTCTTTTACTTTCTTGGCTGACCATGGCTACATCAGCTGTGCTGACATCCAAGCAGAAATAAATCAAAACCAGCAGTTAGTGTGCCAACTTCAGAATGAAAAAGTGTTGTATAAATAAAAAAACCTAAAGAGAGTTAAAGCTTCTAATAAAGTACGTAGGAATAGTTCAAAATCTAGGCCTCAATCCGACACATTTATATATACATGTATTCACAGAATCAAAGGTTAAGTCCAGAATGGACCGTTTTATCATTTAATCTAGCCTGTATGTCACATACACTTACACTTACCAAGTTAATGTATTGAGTACCAAGATGTATTGAGCACAATAACATCTGTTTGGCTAAAGGATCTCTTCCAGAAAGGCAGCCAGTCTTTATCTGAAGACATCAAGAGATGCAGACTCCACCATTTGGTAGTTTATTCCAATGGTTAATCACCCTCACTATTAAAAATTAGTGTCTAATTTCTAATTTGAATTTGTCTGGTTTCAGCTTCCAGCAATTGGTTCTCATAATTTAGGAATGAAATCAGGTTTGATTGATAAGACTTGTTTTCCATAAAACCAGTTTGACAGGCATTTAGTTACATTCCTATCTTTTAGCTCTTTACCAGTTAAATCTTATATGTGGTAGGGGTAGGGGTATGGTAAAATGGGACCCTACCTCACCTTAAGTTATCTCAGGGGCTGAGAAGCAACTCATCCCTCACTGCCCCAGGCGTTACCTGGAGGAACAGGCTGGATGTGGTTCCCTGGCTGTGGGAAGGGGTGGTACACTAGTAACTCAAGGGGACTTCCTGTCCCCGATCTACCTAGTGAGGCTATACCAGAAGGGCTTTGTCTACTGGGTCCCCAGAACACTCGGACTGGGTTTAAGGCTGCAACCCAACTATCCTCCCTCTTGAGGGACATAACAGCTGCTCATCGGATCCTGGGACTGAGCCTGAACCCTGGAGACTATGGCAAGGGAGCTAAAAAAAAATCATCTCACTCTCTGATCATGGGGCCTCCTCCCCAGTTGCTTCTCTTACCTGCATCAGATCCATCTATGAGGTGAAGTGCTGCCACTTGGTTACTAGATAGTTTCCCACTAAGTAACATACCCCTAATAGGGTAGTAGCTTTGTCTTGAACTAAACTGTTACAAAGGGCTCATGCACAAAACACTAAGTCAAGTAAAACAGATTTATTTTTCTCGGGAACAATCTAATACTGGGATAAAATTTCCTAGCAGATTTCAAAATATACCAAAGCAATCCATATGCTACTTCCTACACCTGAATGAAAAGACTATTTACTCTATAAGTCTACATACAAAGCCTCCCACTTTAAACAGAAATCGTCTTGTGGATGGTGAAACTTGGCTCTTTGGTTTGATAGCCCCAGAAGGAGGGATGTGATGAGACAATGTCCCTCCCTCCTGCCCACCAGTTATGGCTTCTCTGAGAGTTCCACACAATTTATCACAGCTGTGTCCAGGATCCCCGCCCCCATTTTTTTTTTTTACAACTCCAAAATCTTCCCCTACAAGAGAGACCCTGTTTTAAAAGGTCACTAGATACTGTTCCACAGTAGGCTTTAGTGAATGAAGAAGACCCACCTCCAAGTTTCTGAATGCACTGGCCAAGCATCCACTCATCCCTCCCCACCCCGCTGTAGCCAAGGGTCAACTGAAAAGGAGAGAAAAAGGCAGAAAAAAATTCTGGACTCCCCTGCTTACTGGGAGGTGGTACTGCCTTTGTCTGGGATTTGCATAACTCAGATAGGTCTTTGCCTCAGCAGTGGACTGGAAAAGGCTCCACAGAACCAGCTGCAGTTACCCAGAAGAACTCACTGCCTTCTCCAGGGACTTGTGGGCTGCTTGGAACAACCCTGGGCACTGCTAATTACAGCTCCCTGCACAGCTAGTCTCAGGATGGCAGGGTGAGAGGGTTATGATGCTGTCACAACTCAGCCCCCTCTTTGCTGCTTCACTTATTCTCCTTAGCTGAGGTCTCAGTGACTGTCTCTCATTCCCTTTCCATGTGTCTCTATTTCCCAGACCACTCTCTGCAGGCCCTTCCTGTCTCTAGTGCTGTTGTTCACTTTCCTTTGTGGGGTCCTGCCCAGCTGGTCTCACGTCTTTACAGTGGCATCTTGCTCCCCTCCCAGACCATCGCCTTGCTCGCGGGTGCTCTTTTACATGTGTCACTGGCTCTTTAAGACACTTGCCTGGTCAGTCAGACTGACTTGGGATGCTGGCTACTTCCCATTGCTCGTAGTCTGGAGATCTCTGAATGGCCAGGGCCCTGTCAATAGCAGGATCCTGACTCCTCTTTGGCCCTTCCCCTTTCTCCTAGTGTGGGGAGAGGCCCAACCTAAAAACCTACAAAGTTTTAGTAAGGGGCTAACAGTCCCCTTACATATATCAGCTTTTCTATTATCTTGCATGGACTGATATGAGGCAAATCGGCCTGTAGTTACCCAGATCATTCATTACTTTTACTGAATATTGGTAGTTAGCACTTTTCCAGTCTCCTGAAAATTTCCCGTTATTCCAAGATATATTAAAAATTAACATCAGCTGCCCAGAGACTTCCTTCATTTAGGACTCTTGGGTGCTAGTTATTTGAATTTGCTCTTTTTAAATGCGTCTGTATCCCTTGTAAATATTGTCTAACATCTTCCTTAATTACTCATGGACTGGGAGTTACTCATGGTCTTCATCATCCTCATGTGAAATGAGATAGCTAGGTGAATTTTTTTTTCTAGTTTAGAGCCCAAAACAAAAAATCCAAATCCAAATGTGGTTAGGTTTGAACCAAAGCTGAATTTTCAATTTTTCTTGGAGAAATGAAAAACAAGAAACTCATTTTTGAGGTGCGTGAAGCATTTCACTTGACCTCATTTTGGAGGGCGTTTCACCTCAGCTAAATGTTGAAATAAAATGTCATTTTAAAATGAATAGTCAATTTTTTTTGTTTCAATTTGGCTGAAATGAACTGTTTTGACTTTTTTGACTTTATTCCAATTTATATATATATATATATATATATATATATTTGAAACTATTCACTGAATTTGACCTGCATTTGCAAAGATGTATTTTTTTGGTGAACTGATTATTCTAAAAAAAAAAGTAATTTGCCTAGAAATGAGTATGTGATCCTGCTTCTTTCCAAATACAAAACAAATATTTATTGAACATTTGTGTTTCTGCCTCACCGTTATAAACAATCTCACCGTAATAGGCCTATCCCAGCATTCAGTCTTTTCCCCTGTACTACACTGAAACAAAACAAAAACTAAACTTGTTTTTTATTGTTCTCAGCCCTGCTAGCTGTGGATAGGGTGACCAGACAGCAAATGGGAAAAATTGGGACAGTGGTGGCGGGTAATAGGATCCTATATAAGAAAAAAAAAAAACAAAAATTGGGACTGTCCCTATAAAATTGGGACATCTGGTCACCCTAGCTGTCGATATTTTCCTGCAGTCTTTAGGTTCCCTTATGAGTTTTTTTACACTTCATAATTTATCTTCATTATATAAATAAAATGTAAAAGCTTAACAAGTCTTGCACATATTAGAATTTACTAAGGCTAGACAAACTCGTAGAACCTACTTTTCCCTAATGATTATTTACTACTTATTTATACATTAAAATTTATGTTTAAACATCTCTTCAATTGTCCTTCCTCTTCTCAAAGACCCATCCCATAAATGGAAATTCACAATGCTAGGTAAAGGAATCCCCACAGCATAAATATCCACCAAACCTCCCTAACCCATAACCCTTTTCTCTCTCCAGAAGCCTGGGGAAAAGGTTGGGTTTTTCAGAATGAATAAATCCAGGTTCTGGCAGATTAATGGAGTGTGGAGGTCTGGGTTTCAAAATTAAAGGCTCTTCAAGAAAAACCTTTCAGAAGGGTGTTCAAAATAGAATCACTGAAATGGGATTTGTTTCTTCTGATCTGTAATGAAATCAACAAAAAGACAACACCCTCCTTACTGGACTGGGAGTTTCTATTTCTTTTCAGGTCATTTAAAACTTGGATTAATGGCATATTTGCAAATACTAATGGCATTTAAAACATGGATTAATGGCATATTTGCAATATACTAATATGAAATATTTCATGCTACTTCTTGGTCTTTTGATTAAGATGAAGTATAATCCCACATAAATCCTCTAACCAGAGGCCATGTCTTGCAGCTGGCAAGAAGGGATGGGGTGGGAAAATGGGATCTAATTTAATAGAGCTCTATCATCTCTAATTCCTTTGATTTTTCATTTGTTCTCTCGTTCTGATCACACACAAACTGGATAAGGATTTGGCTGGGGATGGGTGTGGTTTTCAGTCATTCTGTTTTCATCAAATCTTTTTTCTGTCATCGACATTATCTAATGTCTGGAAAACCACTGACCATTCAATCAAAAACAGTGTGCATATTGCCTGAGCTTTGTTTGGTGTATGCCCAAATTAAAAATGACACATACAGTGCTTATTTTCAGCACTGAAAGCCAGTATCCATTTTGATAGCGGCTTCCTCTGCTTAAAAGCTACAACTTTTTATTTTCTTAAGCAATTCTTGGGTCATTTTGTTTCAGAAATCATTGGGTTATAATGGCACTGACTGTTTTTGTTGGACAGTAAAACTTTAGATAAATAGTCCATGAATCAATACATGGCAGCTTGAGTCACTGGGGTTTATTAATTTATATTCTATTTATCTCCTTGTATGTGACCCAGCAAAAACAATTATAATTTAAATATACCAGTCTTCTGTGCTACTTGATCGTCTTACATTTGCTTGTATAAACAAATGTCTATGAAGCATGAAGAAGTGGTTCATGAGATTTCTACTTTAGATCATCATTTCAAAATGCAAAAACTGGTACAAACTCTACTTACTCCCAGAACAAAAAACAAAACATTGATATTTTCTGATCAATGTGTCCACCAGAAATAGGTATGAGGTGTTGTATGGGATAGCATTTTCTTTCACTTCCCTGTGTTTTAAAGAAATATTTTTCAATGCATTTACATCCAGTAATAACTCTTTTTCCTGTACAAAATGTAAGTACCTCATGTAATTAAGATAAATTCATGTCCAGTTCTGTCCATTTTAGTAGAAAAGTTGCATTCCTCCGGTGTGGGCTATTACTGTAATCAACTACTATTTCTCTGAGGTTGGCTGGGCAAGTGATATCTAATGCACTTGTTTACAAGTCCTCTGAGGTCACCAATATGTTTGAATTAGAGAGTGCTTTAGCAGAAATTCAGCCACTTGGCTATCCTGATGTCTAAACTATGAGTGTCTCAACACACCTAACATGACTTATTAACTTATTTTTTATATCGTATAGTCTGAAGTTTTTAAAAAGAAAAGATCATGACTCTCTTCTCAGTAGAGTGTTTTTCAGTAGTTCAGGCAAATTAGACAAAGCTAGTCTAACTGAGGATATGGGCTAAACAAAAGTGGAGCTATTGCTTCAATATCTGCTATGAAATCAAGTGCAGACCCCCCCCCCAATATTTTAGGAGACACTGGAAAAAAATCTTTTTCTGCTGTATGGCAATAAATCTGAGCACTCATCTTTCCTAAATATATCTATAATTGTGACTTACTTTCTTGTATAGCGTGCTTTATTCTGTCAAATATTCCAGTTTACTGTATTCCATTTTACTAGCAGCAGCAAAATTTGGGATACAAGGATGATACATTTTTCACACCTTTTCCCCCAGCCCATGATATCTCAACACCTATTTATTTATTCATAATTATAGACATTTTTTCTAAAATTTTAAAAATGTATTTAAAGAATCATCAAGAGCAGTACAACAGCATTAGCTTAATCTTCCTAAATCACTGGTCCATGCAAAATCAAAACACAATATTTTCTATGGGACTCATGGACTAGGCCTATCAAATGCTTTTATCAAGGGCCCAAATTGTAAAAAATTATTGCAATGAGATTTTCTCCCATTGCTCTAACCCTGGGGCAATATGGCTCTTTATTATAGGACTGTGCTATAAAGTACAACCTAACCACAAGAGGAGTTTTGCAAACACCACAAGAAAGCATCAAATTTTCAGCTGATTGAATATTGTTCTTTTGTTTGTTATACTCTTCCAGAAAGGATTCCATTTTAGCACCCTGTAAATCACATGATCACAATAAAATCATGTGCTCTTAGTGGGCGGAATATAACCCAAATTACGATATTTTGAAAATGTTTATAAAACAGACCTTTGTGTAACAGTGTCTGAGAAATTCCTAGGGAAACAAGAAAATATTGGGTGTAATTAGATTCCTCTCATCATAATTTTGTTCTTGCAAAATTTCCTTAGTAAAAGCCTCAGTCTAGGACTATACATGTATGTTTGCAGTACTGGGGCCTTAACTTCTTTTCATAGGTACATATTCTCACCTTGCTGTCAATCATTTATAGCAGAGAAGAGCAAAACTGGTAACATATTTTCGGGGTGGAAAATATTTCATCTCCTCATTTACTGTGAGTCTTGAAACACTTCCCTCTCTCCACCAATCCCCCTTTTCAGTTTTCACAAAATATCACAAAAGTTTATTTTGTACATGCATTTGAGCTTGTGAATTTTGTAGAAATTGGAAGAGGAGATTTCCCAAATTCATGTGGTCAGGTACATGAAATAGAGAATAAGAGGGCCTGAGCACCTCTGTCAATGTCTATGTGATGAGTTCAGTCACAGAGACCCCCTTGGGATTGTCACCTGATGTGCTGAAATGACCTCTGAGGCCATTTTCCCTGTTAGCTTGGGACTCCAGAACCCTGCCTTGTAGAGCCAGACATGCAAGCCTGCTACATCATAGACCCAGGGTCAGAACCACATCCCCAAAGCTGCAAGGCTTTAACTGAAAACCACTCAGCAGGTACTCCTGTTTCCAGCACCCAGACACCCAGCTCCCAATGAGATCCAAACTCCAAATAAATCCGTTTTACTCTGTATAAAGCTTATACAGGGTAAACTCATAAACTGTCCACCCTGTATAACACTGATAGAGAGAGAGATGCACAGCTGTTTGCTTCCCCAGATATTAATCACTTACACTGGGTTCAATAATAAACAAAAGTGATTTTATTCAGAATAAAAAGTAGGATGTAAGTGGTTTCAAGTAATAACAGACAGAACAAAGTAGGTTACCAAGCAACCTAAAACAAAACACGCAAATCTAAGCCTAATACATTTAAGACCCTGAATACAGGTAACTCCCACCCTTAGAAATGTTCCAAAGAGCTTCTTTCACAGACTAGATTGATTTCTAGTCTGGGCCCAATCTTTTCCCTGGCACAGTTCTTGTTGGTTCCAGCTCACGTGGTAACTAGGGGATTTCTCATGATGGGTAGCTCTCTTTGTTCTGTTCCACACTCTTTTATATCTTTGGCACAAGGCGGGAATCCTTTGTCTCTCTCTGGGTTCCCACCCTTTACTTCTAAATGGAAAAGCACCAGGTTTAAGGTGGATTCCATTATCATGTGACATGTTCACATGTGCTGTGAGACTTCATTACTCACTGGCTGACACCCATGTATACAGAAAGGCTTACAAGTAAACAGAGCCATTTACAACCAATTGTCCTAGTAGATAGGAGCCATCAAGATTTCAAGCCACCATTAATGGCTCACACTTTGCATAGTTAGAATAGGACTTCAGAGTAATATTTCATATTTCTAGCTTCAGATACAAGAATGATACATTCATACAAATAGGATGAACACACTCAGTAGATCACAAACTTTGTAATGATACCTTATAAGAGACCTTTTGCATAAATCATATTTTGGTTACATCTTATTCACACTTAAGAACATAAGAATGGCCTTACTGGGTCAGACCAAAGGTCCATCCAGCCCAGTATCCTGTCTACCAACAGTGACCAATGCCAGGTGTCCCAGAGGGAGTGAACCTAACAGGTAATGATGAAGCGATCTCTCTCCTGCCATCCATCTCCACTCTGACAAATAGAGGCTAGGGACACCATTCTTTACCCATCCTGACTAATAGCCATTAATGGACTTAAACTCCATGAAGTTATCTTGTTCTCTTTTAAACCCTGTTATAGTCCTAGCCTTCACAACTTCCTCAGGCAAGGAGTTTCACAGGTTGGCTGTGCGCTGTGTGAAGAAGAACTTCCTTTTATTTGTTTTAAACCTGCTGCCCATTAATTTCATTGGTGGCCATTAGTTCTTATATTATGGGAACAAGTACATAACTTTTTCTTATTCACTTTCTCCACACCACTCATGATTTTATATAGCTCTATCATATCTCCCTAAGTCTCCTCTTTTCCAAGCTGAAAAATCCTAGCCTCTTTAATCTCTCTTTATTTGGGACCCATTCCAAACTCCTAATCATTTTAGTTGTTCTTCTCTGAACCTTTTCTAATGCCAGAATGTCTTTTTTTTAGATGAGGAGACCACATCTGTACACAGTATTCAAGATGTGGGAATACCATGGATTTATATAAGGGCAATAAGATATTCTGTCTTATTCTGTATCCCTTTTTGAATGATCCCTAACATCCTGTTTGCTTTTTTGACTGC